>NW_026712250.1:6526913-6896913 GCF_030504385.1 Musca domestica | reverse complement strand
TCGATTCCCAATTGCCACCCATGTAACGGACGGCACAGTCTTCCACTTGAATCTGAACAAAATAGCTGGTCTCCTCGGTGTGGACAATGAAATTTTGATGATTCGGCGGTACACCCTTCTCGCCATAGGTGTAGAGCTCGAAGTTACATTTGGTTATGGGCTTGTGAATGCCATCCTTGGTGCAGATGTAGCCCACCTTGAGGGAGGACAAAAAGAAGGAGGGTTGGGAGAGATTACCCACCACCATGCTGGTGCCATCGTCCAGGAAGAGAGAGAAATAAACATAACGATTAATGGTGGAGAGGCAGCGATCGGTTCCAAAGCTGTGGTCCCGGAAGCCGTTCAATTTCAGCGCCTTGCCTCCCACACCCTCAATTTGCAGATCTCCTCGCAGTTCACCATTCTGCTCGTAGTGGGTACGTTTCTCCAGGAACTTATGCACATTGACACACATAATGTAGAAGGCCTCATTCCAGGACTCTCGGGCAATGGAGTCGGCAATCACGGCGGGGCTCAAATCCCGGTTATAATCAAAGTGGGATGAGGTAGAATTGAATTCCAAATTCAATTTCACCTGCAATTCTTTACCCTCCGACACCTGTTGCAAAGGACCCTCATATTTGATGCACCACGACTTCATGGGCTCCTTGGGATAGATGTGGAAACCATTGCCCTTAAACTCATTATTCTCCTGGTCACCATCTGTGGTGAAATACAACATGTCGGGCAATTTCGGTGAGGCCAAGAGACCATAGTCGGGCAACCACATATAGATACAGGCCCGTATAATGCCACGACGTCTACGCTCCAGGGTAACCATAAATTTCTCCCCCTTTATGTTGGCCGCCATAAACGAGACCACATCATAGGATTTCGGATTTTCCGATAGCTCTTGGGGTCTATCCAAATTTTGCAGATACTCCTGTTTGTTGAGGTCCTCTTCGTTGCGATGATAGAATTTGTAACGCATTCGCTTCAACACCACCAGGGCAATGACATATTTCAGGTGATAGAAGAGGCCCTTGCGAGGATAAATTCCGAAAATCATTTTGGATTTAAGGCGGAGCAGTAGGAGGATCAGTAGGAAGAGGCCCACCACCGCACCCACTACCACACTCACAGACAAGACAATATATTCCGCCATTATGAGGCTGCTGGTTTTTCGTTCCTCTTCGTTGTCCGTTTAAATAACCGTTACCGTTTAATCGCCTCCAAGGCTAAGACGTGACTGCCATGCCGAGTCATTGACAATATCGGTCTTCAAAAAAAAAAAAAAAAAAAAAACAACAACAACAAGAAGCCCGACTGTCCATCAGCAATATTATCGTCACGCATTTATCATCGATCAGGGGGCAGGGTTGCCATGCCAATTTTTTTAAATTTATACCAAAATTTTTCTTTTGCGAAAATTTTGCTAAAATAGGCAAAACTTATCAGAGGAAATCCGGCTTTTCCAATTCTAAATGAAATTTTGAAAATAAAAATATCTGAAATTGACCCAAAATCCGACCATTTTTTTCTTTCCGACCAAAATGTCAACATATTTTTCCACCCATCAATTTTGTAATCTCCACTTTTGTCCAAGAACCCCAGTTGCAGGGGATAACCACCTTCCGACCCCACCCCTTAATTTGATAATAATTCTTGTTGGCCTTTTTCTCTGTCTCTCTCTCTCTCTCTCTCTTTCCCTGTCTGATAATTTCCAATACCTCCGATATTTTCTTTCAATTGTTCTCCACATAACATGGCTGATAAGATTTTATTTATTTTTTTTTCAATTTTTTGTTGGATTTGATTTTGCACATGAACCGCCGTTATCTAGCTCCGGTTATGGGCATTGGCGTTGATTTGCTTTCTGGTAGCAAAAATTGAAAACGCTCAATATCTAGCAAAAGATTACAGGTTAATCAGTTCCATAACTATTTTTGTTTGGAAAAAACAAAAACTCACTTCCTCCCACCCCTTTCAGAGAGAGAGAGAGAGGGAGTCACAGTATTCGAATCGTGATAATCTTAATCAGATTTCAATTTATTGTTGTTATTGCTACCAGTGTTTTCCTCTTTCTAGTTGCTGACCAGATTGTAAATTCTTGCTTGGCTAAATAAAAAAAAAAACAAATTGTTATTATTTTTTTATGAATTCGGGACAAATAAGTTGATATAATAAAGTTAAGATTTATTGGCGGAGCTATTGAGGGAAAATAAATACAAAGCAAGAGAGGAGAGAGATAAAGAGAGAGCGAAAAATATGTGTTTTCGTGAAAAAATATTTGTTCCAAATTATTTTCCAAGGAAAACAAAATTTTCTATTGAAAAAAATTTGTCCCAATTTATTTTCTATGGGAAAAAATTGGGACAAATTTATCCGAATAATATTTTCATAAAAAAAAAAATTATCCGGATAATATTTTCATATAGAAAAAAATTTATCCGGATAATATTTTCATAGGAAAAAAAATTTATCCGGATAATATTTTCATATAGAAAAAAATTTATCCGAATAATATTTTCCTATAGAAAAAATTTTTTCCGCATAATATTTTCTTATATAGAAAAAAATGTTATCCGGATAATATTTTCATATAGAAAAAAATGTTATCCGGATAATATTTTCATATCGAAAAAAAATTTATCCGGATAATATTTTCATATCGAAAAAAAATTTATCCGGATAATATTTTCATTTAGAAAAAAATGTTATCCGGATAATATTTTCTTATATAGAAAAAATTTATCCGGATAATATTTTCTTATATAGAAAAAATTTATCTGGATAATATTTTCTTATATAGAAAAAAATTTATCCGGATAATATTTTCTTATATAGAAAAAAAATTTATCCGGATAATATTTTCATATAGAAAAAAACTTATCCGGATAATATTTTCTTATATAGAAAAAAAATTATCCGGATAATATTTTCTTATATAGAAAAAAATTTATCCGGATAATATTTTCTTATATAGAAAAAAAATTTATCCGGATAATATTTTCTTACATAGAAAAAAAAATTAATCCGGATAATATTTTCTTATATAGAAAAAAATTATCCGGATTATATATAGAAAAAAATGTTATCCGGATAATATTTTCATATAGGAAAAAAATTTATCCGGATAATATTTTCATATAGGAAAAAAATTTATCCGGATAATATTTTCATATAGGAAAAAAATTTACCCGGATAATATTTTCATATATAGAAAAAAAATTATCCGGATAATATTTTCATATATAGAAAAAAATTTATCCGGATAATATTTTCATATATAGAAAAAAATTTATCCGGATAATATTTTCATATATAGAAAACAATTTATCCGGATAATATATTCATATATAGAAAAAAATTTATCCGGATAATATTTTCATATATAGAAAAAAATTTATCCGGATAATATTTTCATATAGGAAAAAAATTTATCCGGATAATATTTTCATATAGGAAAAAAATTTACCCGGATAATATTTTCATATATAGAAAAAAAATTATCCGGATAATATTTTCATATATAGAAAAAAATTTATCCGGATAATATTTTCATATAGGAAAAAAATTTATCCGGATAATATTTTCATATAGGAAAAAAATTTACCCGGATAATATTTTCATATATAGAAAAAAAATTATCCGGATAATATTTTCATATATAGAAAAAAATTTATCCGGATAATATTTTCATATATAGAAAAAAATTTATCCGGATAATATTTTCATATATAGAAAACAATTTATCCGGATAATATATTCATATATAGAAAAAAATTTATCCGGATAATATTTTCATATATAGAAAAAAATTTATCCGGATAATATTTTCTTATATAGAAAAAAAATTATCCGAATAATATTTTCTTATATAGAAAAAAATTTATCCGGATAATATTTTCATATATAGAAAAAAATTTATCCGGATAATATTTTCATATATAGAAAAAAATTTATCCGGATAATATTTTCATATAGAAAAAAATTTATCCGGATAATATTTTCATATCGAAAAAAAAAATTTATCTGGATAATATTTTCATATCGAAAAAAAAAAAAATTTATCTGGATAATATTTTCATATCGAAAAAAAAGATTATCCGGATAATATTTTCTTATATAGAAAAAAATATTATCCGGATAGTATTTTCTTATATAGAAAAAAATTTATCAGGATAATATTTTCTTATATAGAAAAAAATTTATCCGGATAATATTTTCTTATATAGAAAAAAATTTATCCGGATAATATTTTCTTATATAGGAAAATATTTATCCGGATAATATTTTCTTATATAGAAAAAAATTTATCCGGATAATATTTTCATATAAAAAAAAAAATTATCCGGATAATATTTTCATAGAAAAAAAATTATCCGGATAATATTTTCATAGAAAAAAAATTATCCGGACAATTTGTCCCAAATTATTTTCTATAAAAAAAAGTTGTCCCAAATTATTTTCTATGAAAAAGAAAAAAATTGGGAAAAAAAACTTGAGATGGATAATTTTTTTCCTATGCAAATATTATCCGGATAAATTTTTTCCTATGCAAATATTATCCGGATAATTTTTTTTCTATGAAAAAATTGGGACAATTGTTTCTAAAAGAAAAAAAACTTGAGATGAATAATTTTTTTCCTATGAAAATATTATCCGGATAAATTTTTTTCTATGAAAATATTTTCCGGATAAATTTTTTTCTATGAAAATATTATCCGGATAAATTTTTTTCTATGAAAATATTATCCGGATAAATTTTTTTCTATGAAAATATTATCCGGATAAATTTTTTTCTATGAAAATATTATCCGGATAAATTTTTTTTCTATGAAAACATTATCCGGATAAATTTTTTTCTATGAAAACATTATCCGGATAAATTTTTTTCTATGAAAACATTATCCGGATAAATTTTTTCTATGAAAACATTATCCGGATAAATTTTTTCTATGAAAACATTATCCGGATAAATTTTTTTCTATGAAAACATTATCCCGATAAATTTTTTTCTATGAAAACATTATCCGGATAATTTTTTTTCTATGAAAACATTATCCGGATAATTTTTTTTCTATGAAAACATTATCCGGATAAAGTTTTTTCTATGAAAATATTATCCGGATAAAGTTTTTTCTATGAAAATATTATCCGGATTAAGTTTTTTTCTATGAAAATATTATCCGAATAAAGTTTCTTTTCTATGAAAATATGGGACAAATTGTCCCAAATTATTTTCTATGGGAAAACAATTTGTCCCAAATTATTTTCTATGGAAAAAATTTGTCCCAAATTATTTTCTATGGAAAAAATTTGTCCCGAATTATTTTCTATGGAAAAAATTTGTCCCAAATTATTTTCTATGGAAAAACAATTTTGTCCCAATTTTTTTCTATGGAAAACAAATTGTCCCAAATTATTTTCTATGGAAAAAATTTGTCCCAAATTATTTTCTATGGAAAACAATTTGTCCCAAATTATTTTCTATGGGAAAAAAATTGTCCCAAATTATTTTCTATGGAAAAAAATTCGTCCCAAATTATTTTTTATGGAAAAAATTTGTCCCAATTTTTTTTCCTATGGAAAAAATTTGTCCCAATTTTTTTTCCTATGGAAAAAATTTGTCACAATTTTTTTCCTATGGAAAACAATTTGTCCCAAATTATTTTACAAGAAAAACAGTTTGTCCCAATTTTTTTTTTCTGTGGAAAACATTTCTCCCAATTTTTTTTTTCTGTGGAAAAAATTGTACAATTTTTAATGAACAAAAATTTGTCCCAATTTTGTCCCAAATTTTTTTCTATGAAAAAAATGTCCCAAAAATTAATTTTTTGCTATTTTTCTAAATTTATTGTCACAAAGTGCGATGGACCCACTTAAAGTGAGTCCAAATGTCTATTTTTTAAACTAAAATCCCCGGACTCTTAAATCCGCTTCCCGCCGGAAGATGAAATACCTCCATTAGTTCCCATGTCCTTCTTCCGTTTCCTGTCCTCCTTGTTGGTCATATCCTCCGTAGACTTACGTTTATAACTTTTCAAAATTTTACCAGAGTTCCGGCCATTTACTAAAGGAAGAGGTTGTGGTATGACCCCCGATGACGAACCATTTTGGCGTCCCGCTGCCATTGAGGATTCGGGGACATCGGCCAATTCGGTTTTTATGAAATGATTTACCAACGACGGCATTGGGGCAATCATCAGCAAATTATTACCCGCCGGAGGTGGGACTGGCGCCGGAACGCTTAAATAAGTGTTGAGAGAACGTTTGGTCCCATTTCCATTTAGGTGACCATTGAGTATCGCCGGAGTCGCATGATTATTGTTGTTTGGCTCATTTTCCTCCTGCTGATATTTTTCATCCTGCTCCTTTTGCCATTCCAGGACCCGTGTTAAAAGTTTAATGTATTTGATGGCGGATCTGAGGATCTCATTTTTCGAAAGCTTCTTATCCGGAGGATGGGTGGGTACCAGTTTCCTGAGCTCAGCAAAGGCACTGGACACGTTTTGTTGACGCCAGCGTTCCCGGGTGTTGGTGAAGACTTTGCGCACCAAGGGGAAGCCATTTTTATCAAAGACTTCTGGGCCGGAGGGAATCAGGGAGCTGGAGGATAGGGGTGGCGGTGAGCCACCATTCGACATGGGAATACCATTTCTGGGTGAAATATTTGGAGTGCGGCCAATGGAGGAACCTAAAAAGGATATTCGTTTTAAATAAAATTTCCTTTCAAGAATTCCCTGAAAATTTTTACCTTCACTTCCGGCCCCATTGAGCAGCACACAATTCCGAAACTCTTCTTCATCCTCCTCGGTATCATTGAGGGAAAAATCCGACAGCTCGCCATCGGATAAATTTTCCAATTTTGGATTTAAATGACCTTGGTTATTTATCAAGGCTGGGGGTTTGCCACGTCCAGTAACACTTGAGGTCCCCAGGACCTCCTTTTTGGGTGATGGGGATTCCATCTTTGCACTTTCCAATTCGGTGGAAACCTTACCAGGCCTTTCATCACTTTCAGACCAGGCCATGATGAGAATATATTTTTTTAAAAAATTTATTTCAAAAAAATTGATATCCTTTTGACTTTGATCCTTCTCTGACGACAGTCTAATTGGAAATGTCCTTATATCCTGTGGAGGCCATGATATTTGTGCGAAAATTCTTTACACATACTCACACCACCTTACAACTCACCCCCTACCTTGCTGGGCATACATCTCACACAAGGATGGGCGGAGCTTAACTGCCATTTGAAAAGCCAACAAAGCAACGAGTGTTCGGATGCTGATAAGAAAACAACCCTTAATGGGAATAGCACGGCAGGTTTACTAGTGTGGAGATATTTGGAATCATAAAAAGGACAATTTTTTAAAAGAAAAAAAAATTGAGACGGATAAATTTTTTTCTGTATGAAAATATTATCCGGATAATTTTTTTTTTACGAAAATATTATCCGGATAAATTTTTTTCTATATAAGAAAATATTATCCGGATAATTTTTTTTCTATATAAGAAAATATTATCCGGATAAATTTTTTTCTATATAAGAAAATATTATCCGGATAAATTTTTTTCTATATAAGAAAATATTATCCGGATAATTTTTTTTTCTATATAAGAAAATATTATCCGGATAAATTTTTTTCTATATAAGAAAATATTATCCGGATAAATTTTTTTCTATATATGAAAATATCCGGATACATTTTTTTCTATATATGGAAATATTATCCGGATAAATTTTTTTCTATATATGGAAATATTATCCGGATAAATTTTTTTCTATATATGAAAATATTATCCGGATAAATTTTTTTCTATATAAGAAAATATTATCCGGATAACTTTTTTTTCTATATAAGAAAATATTATCCGGATAAATTTTTTTCTATATATGAAAATATTATCCGGATAAATTTTTTTCTATATGAAAATATTATCCGGATAAGGTTTTTTTCTATATGAAAATATTATCCGAATACATTTTTTTCTATATAAGAAAATATTATCCGGATAAATTTTTTTCGATATGAAAATATTATCCGGATAAATTTTTTTCTATATGAAAATATTATCCGGATAAATTTTTTTCTATATAAGAAAATATTATCCGGATAAATTATTTTCTATATAAGAAAATATTATCCGGATAAATTTTTTTCTATATAAGAAAATATTATCCGGATAATTTTTTTTCTATATGAAAATATTATCCGGATAAATTTTTTTCTATATGAAAATATTATACGGATAAATTGTTTTCTATGAAAATATTTTCCGTATAATTTTTACCTACGGAAAATATTCATATTCCCACGTTCCTTAGACTCCTGCGTTCCACCGAAGCTCATCTTCATTTCATATTCATAACCACTACATGTGATTCGTTGTCCTCTGTCAACAAATAATCTGTCATAATCATATTTGATTTTTAGTTTGCTCTTAATCTCTAAATGATGTGAGAACCTGCTGCTCTCTCTCTCCCTCCCTCTTTACCTTGAATGATATTAGAGTTGCCATTTAAAATTTCAATGACAATTTTTGTTCCAAAGTCACACGTTGACACCCGCCGCTCTCTTGACTTGTGACCGGCCTTTATCTTTTAATTGGCCCACTAATCGGCTTAAATGTCTCTTCAAACCAGCCACCAAACAACTCCCTGGGTTGTTGGGAATGTATCAAAATCGAATTAGTTGGGCAAATTACTGAAAATATTTATCTTTCTTGGGAAGAAAAAAAGACAATAAATAGGGGTTGATTTGTGAGCCCCTGTCGTGTGTAAGTCAACACGAAGAGGAAATAATTTGGGCAAAGGCCAAGTATGAGTTTTTTTTATCCAATATCAAAAATAAATATTGAAAATTGAAAAGAGCAACAACACGTGTTGATGTTCTGAATTTCGGCACGTGTCTAAATCAAATCACAGAAAATATAAAAAAGTAAGGTTAGGTTGACCACCAATATTTTTATGACCTACTTTTTCCATTCATCCTCCATCAATTTTTTTAACACCCACAAATCAATTGTTCTTAATTTTTTTCACCTCCCACCCACATTTCATGCATCCTTTTTCTTTGCAAAAACATTCCACAATTTTCCCCTTTTTTCCCGAAGCCCAAAAGTTTAAATTTTAATTACCATTCCCTTGCCATGGCTATTTCTGGAAAGAAAAACTATTTTTTCTCCATTACTTTTTAATACTTTTTCCCATGTTTTTGCAACGCCTTTCGCCAAGTGCCTTCCTTCCAAAGACAATAACAAAGAATTATGGCAACCGCATCATGTTCGGAAATCAGGATTATTAACACGCGTCCTGAAGAGAAACAAAAAAAAAAAAAACGAGCAGCGTTAACGGTACGGAATCATTGAAATTCATTAATTGTTGGGATTAAAAGTCGAGTGAGTGTGAACAGCTTTGGGTGCGTTCAAAAGGCGAAGGGGGTGGGAAGAGGGCGTAGACAAGCAAAAAAAAGGGATGATTTCGTTTTCGGACAAATTTCATATTAAACATGAAATTTCCTATAAGGAATTTTAAACGGAAAAAAGGAAATTATTCTATAGAAAAAAAAAATTATCCGGATAATATTTTCTTATATAGAAAAAAATTTATCCGGATAATATTTTCTTATATAGAAAAAAATTTATTCGGATAATATTTTCTTATATAGAAAAAAATTATCCGGATAATATTTTCTTATGTAGAAAAAAATGTATTCGGATAATATTTTCTTATGTAGAAAAAAAATTTATCCGGATAATATTTTCTTATATAGAAAAAAATTTATCCGGATAATATTTTCTTATATAGAAAAAAATTTATCCGGATAATATTTTCTTATATAGAATGAAATTTATCCGGATAAATTTTTTTCTATATAAAAAAATATTATAATAATATTTTCTTATATAGAAAAAAATTTGTCCGGATAATATTTTCTTATATTGAAAAAAAATTATCCGGATAATATTTTCTTATATAGAAAAAAATTTATCCGGATAATATTTTCTTATATAGAAAAAAATTTATTCGGATATTATTTTCATATATAGAAAAAAATTTATCCGGATAATAGTTTCTTATATAGAAAAAAATTTATCCGGATAATATTTTCTTATATAGAAAAAAAATTATTCGGATAATATTTTCATATATAGAAAAAAATTTATCTGGATAATATTTTCTTATATAGAAAAAAATTTATCCGGATAATATTTTCTTATATAGAAAAAAATTTATCCGGATAATATTTTCTTATATAGAAAAAAACCTTATCCGGATAATATTTTCTTATATAGAAAAAAAAATTTATGCGGATAATATTTTCATATATAGAAAAAAAATGTTATCCGGATAATATTTTCTTATATAGAAAAAAAATTTATCTGGATAATATTTTCTTATATAGAAAAAAATTTATCCGGATATATTTTCTTATATAGAAAAAAAATTAAATTAAATTAATATTTTCTTATATAGAAAAAAATTTATCCGGATAATATTTTTTATATATAGAAATAAATTTATCCGGATAATATTTTCTTATATAGAAAAAAATGTTATCCGGATAATATTTTCATATAAAAAAAAAAATTATCCGGATAATATTTTCTTATATAGAAAAAAATTTATCCGGATAATATTTTCTTATATAGAAAAAATTTATCCGGATAATATTTTCTTATATAGAAAAAAATTTATCCGGATAATATTTTCATATATAGAAAAAAATTTATCCGGATAATATTTTCATATATAGAAATAAATTTATCCGGATAATATTTTCTTGTATAAAAAAATTTATTCGGATAATATTTTCTTATATAGAAAAAAATTTATCCGGATAATATTTTCTTATATAGAAAAATGTTATCCGGATAATATTTTCTTATATAGAAAAAATTTATCCGGATAATATTTTCATATATAGAAAAAAAATTATGCGGGTAATATTTTCTTATATAGAAAAAAATTTATCCGGATAATATTTTCCTATATAGAAAAAAATTTATCCGGATATTTTCATATATAGAAAAAAATTTATCCGGATAATATTTTCATATATAGAAAAAATTTATCCGGATAATATTTTCATATTTAGAAAAAAATTTATCCAGATAATATTTTCATATATAGAAAAAAAATTTTCCGGATAATATTTTCATATAGAAAAAAAAATTATCCGGATAATATTTTCTTATATAGAAAAAAATTTATCCGGATAATATTTTCTTATATAGAAAAAATTATCCGGATAATATTTTCTTATATAGAAAAAATTTATTCGGATAATATTTTCTTATATAGAAAAATTATTTATCCGTATAATATTTTCTTATATAGGAAAAAATATATCCGGATAATATTTTCATATATAGAAAAAAATTTATCCGGATAATATTTTCTAATATAGAAAAAAATTTATCCGGATATTATTTTCATATATAGAAAAAAAATTATCTGGATAATATTTTCTTATATAGAAAAAAAAATTATCCGGATAATATTTTCTTATATAGAAAAAAATTTATTCGGATAATATTTTCATATATAGAAAAAAATTTATCCGGATAATAGTTTCTTATATAGAAAAAAATTTATCCGGATAATATTTTCTTATATAGAAAAAAATTTTATCCGGATAATATTTTCTTATATAGAAAAAAATGTTATCCGGATAATATTTTCTTATATAGAAAAAAATTTATCCGGATAATATTTTCTTATATAGAAAAAAATTTATCCGGATAATATTTTCTTATATAGAAAAAATTATCCGGATAATATTTTCTTATATAGAAAAAAATTTATTCGGATAATATTTTCTTATATAGAAAAATTATTTATCCGGATAATATTTTCTTATATAGGAAAAAATATATCCGGATAATATTTTCATATATAGAAAAAAATTTATCCGGATAATATTTTCTAATATAGAAAAAAATTTATCCGGATATTATTTTCATATATAGAAAAAAAATTATCTGGATAATATTTTCTTATATTGAAAAAAAATTATCCGGATAATATTTTCTTATATAGAAAAAAATTTATTCGGATAATATTTTCATATATAGAAAAAAATTTATCCGGATAATAGTTTCTTATATAGAAAAAAATTTATCCGGATAATATTTTCTTATATAGAAAAAAATTTTATCCGGATAATATTTTCTTATATAGAAAAAAATGTTATCCGGATAATATTTTCTTATATAGAAAAAAATTTATCCGGATAATATTTTCTTATATAGAAAAAAATTTATCCGGATAATATTTTCTTATATAGAAAAAAATGTTATCCGGATAATATTTTCTTATATAGAAAAAAAATTATCCGGATAATATTTTCTTATATAGAAAAAAATTTATCCGGATAATATTTTCTTATATAGAAAAAAATTTATCCGGATATTTTCTTATATAGAAAAAAAATTATCCGGATAATATTTTCTTACATAGAAAAAAATTATCCGGATAATATTTTCTAATATAGAAAAAAATTTATCCGGATATTATTTTCATATATAGAAAAAAAATTATCTGGATAATATTTTCTTACATAGAAAAAATTATCCGGATAATATTTTCTTATATAGAAAAAAAATGTTATCCGGATAATATTTTCATATAGCAAAAAAAAATTTATCCGGATAATATTTTCATATAGAGAAAATGATTTATCCGTATAATATTTTCTTATATAGAAAAAAACTTGTCCGGATAATATTTTCTTATATAGAAAAAAATTTATCCAGATAATATTTTCTTATAAAGAAAAAAATTATCCGGATAATATTTTAATATAGAAAAAAATTTATCCGGATAATATTTTCATATATAGAAAAAAATTTATCCGGATAATATTTTCTAATATAGAAAAAAATTTATCCGGATATTATTTTCATATATAGAAAAAAAATTATCTGGATAATATTTTCTTATATAGAAAAAAAAATTATCCGGATAATATTTTCATATATAGAAAAAAATTTGTCCGGATAATATTTTCTTATATTGAAAAAAAATTATCCGGATAATATTTTCTTATATAGAAAAAAATTTATCCGGATAATATTTTCTTATATAGAAAAAATTTATTCGGATAATATTTTCATATATAGAAAAAAATTTATCCGGATAATATTTTCTTATATAGAAAAAAATTTATCCAGATAATATTTTCTTATAAAGAAAAAAATTATCCGGATAATATTTTAATATAGAAAAAAATTTATCCGGATAATATTTTCATATATAGAAAAAAATTTATCCGGATAATATTTTCTAATATAGAAAAAAATGTTATCCGGATAATATTTTCTTATATAGAAAAAAATTTATCCGGATAATATTTTCTTATATAGAAAAAAATTTATCCGGATAATATTTTCTTATATAGAAAAAAATTTATCCGGATAATATTTTCTTATATAGAAAAATTATTTATCCGGATAATATTTTCTTATATAGAAAAATATTTATCCGGATAATATTTTCTTATATAGAAAAATATTTATCCGGATAATATTTTCTTATATAGAAAAATATTTATCCGGATAATATTTTCTTATATAGAAAAATATTTATCCGGATAATATTTTCTTATATAGAAAAATATTTATCCGGATAATATTTTCTTATATAGAAAAATATTTATCTGGATAATATTTTCTTATATAGAAAAAAACTTATCCGGATAATATTTTCATATATAGAAAAAAATTTATCCGGATAATATATTTTTATATAGAAAAAAATGTTATCCGGATAATATTTTCTTACATAGAAAAAAAAATATCCGGATAATATTTTCTTATATAGAAAAAATTTATCCGGATAATATTTTCTTATATAGAAAAAAATGTATACGGATAATATTTTCATATAGAAAAAATTTATCCGGATAATATTTTCTTATATAGAAAAAAATTTATCCAGATAATATTTTCTTATAAAGAAAAAAATTATCCGGATAATATTTTAATATAGAAAAAAATTTATCCGGATAATATTTTCATATATAGAAAAAAATTTATCCGGATAATATTTTCTAATATAGAAAAAAATGTTATCCGGATAATATTTTCTTATATAGAAAAAAATTTATCCGGATAATATTTTCTTATATAGAAAAAAATTTATCCGGATAATATTTTCTTATATAGAAAAAAATTTATCCGGATAATATTTTCTTATATAGAAAAAAATGTTATCCGGATAATATTTTCTTATATAGAAAAAAAATTATCCGGATAATATTTTCTTATATAGAAAAAAATTTATCCGGATAATATTTTCTTATATAGAAAATATTTATCCGGATAATATTTTCTTATATAGAAAAATATTTATCTGGATAATATTTTCTTATATAGAAAAAAACTTATCCGGATAATATTTTCATATATAGAAAAAAATTTATCCGGATAATATATTTTTATATAGAAAAAAATGTTATCCGGATAATATTTTCTTACATAGAAAAAAAAATATCCGGATAATATTTTCTTATATAGAAAAAATTTATCCGGATAATATTTTCTTATATAGAAAAAAATGTATACGGATAATATTTTCATATAGAAAAAATTTATCCGGATAATATTTTCTTATATAGAAAAAAATTTATCCAGATAATATTTTCTTATAAAGAAAAAAATTATCCGGATAATATTTTAATATAGAAAAAAATTTATCCGGATAATATTTTCATATATAGAAAAAAATTTATCCGGATAATATTTTCTAATATAGAAAAAAATGTTATCCGGATAATATTTTCTTATATAGAAAAAAATTTATCCGGATAATATTTTCTTATATAGAAAAATTATTTATCCGGATAATATTTTCTTATATAGAAAAATATTTATCCGGATAATATTTTCTTATATAGAAAAATATTTATCCGGATAATATTTTCTTATATAGAAAAATATTTATCCGGATAATATTTTCTTATATAGAAAAATATTTATCCGGATAATATTTTCTTATATAGAAAAATATTTATCCGGATAATATTTTCTTATATAGAAAAATATTTATCTGGATAATATTTTCTTATATAGAAAAAAACTTATCCGGATAATATTTTCATATATAGAAAAAAATTTATCCGGATAATATATTTTTATATAGAAAAAAATGTTATCCGGATAATATTTTCTTACATAGAAAAAAAATTATCCGGATAATATTTTCTTATATAGAAAAAATTTATCCGGATAATATTTTCTTATATAGAAAAAAATGTATACGGATAATATTTTCATATAGAAAAAATTTATCCGGATAATATTTTCTTATATAGAAAAAAATTTATCCGGATAATATTTTCATATAGAAAAAAATGTTATCCGGATAATATTTTCTGTAGAAAAAAATTTATCCGGATAATATTTTCTACCGAAAAAAAATTTATCCGGATAATATTTTCTTATATAGAAAAAAATTTATCCGGATAATATTTTCATATATAGAAAAAAATTTATCCGGATAATATTTTCATATATAGAAATAAATTTATCCGGATAATATTTTCTTGTATAAAAAAAATTTATTCGGATAATATTTTCTTATATAGAAAAAAATTTATCCGGATAATATTTTCTTATATAGAAAAAATGTTATCCGGATAATATTTTCTTATATAGAAAAAATTTATCCGGATAATATTTTCATATATAGAAAAAAAATTATGCGGGTAATATTTTCTTATATAGAAAAAAATTTATCCGGATAATATTTTCCTATATAGAAAAAAATTTATCCGGATATTTTCATATATAGAAAAAAATTTATCCGGATAATATTTTCATATATAGAAAAAATTTATCCGGATAATATTTTCATATTTAGAAAAAAATTTATCCAGATAATATTTTCATATATAGAAAAAAAATTTTCCGGATAATATTTTCATATAGAAAAAAAATTATCCGGATAATATTTTCTTATATAGAAAAAAATTTATCCGGATAATATTTTCTTATATAGAAAAAATTATCCGGATAATATTTTCTTATATAGAAAAAAATTTATTCGGATAATATTTTCTTATATAGAAAAATTATTTATCCGTATAATATTTTCTTATATAGGAAAAAATATATCCGGATAATATTTTCATATATAGAAAAAAATTTATCCGGATAATATTTTCTAATATAGAAAAAAATTTATCCGGATATTATTTTCATATATAGAAAAAAAATTATCTGGATAATATTTTCTTATATAGAAAAAAAAATTATCCGGATAATATTTTCTTATATAGAAAAAAATTTATTCGGATAATATTTTCATATATAGAAAAAAATTTATCCGGATAATAGTTTCTTATATAGAAAAAAATTTATCCGGATAATATTTTCTTATATAGAAAAAAATTTTATCCGGATAATATTTTCTTATATAGAAAAAAATGTTATCCGGATAATATTTTCTTATATAGAAAAAAATTTATCCGGATAATATTTTCTTATATAGAAAAAAATTTATCCGGATAATATTTTCTTATATAGAAAAAATTATCCGGATAATATTTTCTTATATAGAAAAAAATTTATTCGGATAATATTTTCTTATATAGAAAAATTATTTATCCGGATAATATTTTCTTATATAGGAAAAAATATATCCGGATAATATTTTCATATATAGAAAAAAATTTATCCGGATAATATTTTCTAATATAGAAAAAAATTTATCCGGATATTATTTTCATATATAGAAAAAAAATTATCTGGATAATATTTTCTTATATTGAAAAAAAATTATCCGGATAATATTTTCTTATATAGAAAAAAATTTATTCGGATAATATTTTCATATATAGAAAAAAATTTATCCGGATAATAGTTTCTTATATAGAAAAAAATTTATCCGGATAATATTTTCTTATATAGAAAAAAATTTTATCCGGATAATATTTTCTTATATAGAAAAAAATGTTATCCGGATAATATTTTCTTATATAGAAAAAAATTTATCCGGATAATATTTTCTTATATAGAAAAAATTTATCCGGATAATATTTTCTTATATAGAAAAAAATTTATCCGGATAATATTTTCATATATAGAAAAAAATTTATCCGGATAATATTTTCATATATAGAAATAAATTTATCCGGATAATATTTTCTTGTATAAAAAAAATTTATTCGGATAATATTTTCTTATATAGAAAAAAATTTATCCGGATAATATTTTCTTATATAGAAAAAAATTTATTCGGATAATATTTTCATATATAGAAAAAAATTTATCCGGATAATAGTTTCTTATATAGAAAAAAATTTATCCGGATAATATTTTCTTATATAGAAAAAAATTTTATCCGGATAATATTTTCTTATATAGAAAAAAATGTTATCCGGATAATATTTTCTTATATAGAAAAAAATTTATCCGGATAATATTTTCTTATATAGAAAAAAATTTATCCGGATAATATTTTCTTATATAGAAAAAAATTTATCCGGATAATATTTTCATATATAGAAAAAAATTTATCCGGATAATATTTTCATATATAGAAATAAATTTATCCGGATAATATTTTCTTGTATAAAAAAAATTTATTCGGATAATATTTTCTTATATAGAAAAAAATTTATCCGGATAATATTTTCATATATAGAAAAAATGTTATCCGGATAATATTTTCTTATATAGAAAAAATTTATCCGGATAATATTTTCATATATAGAAAAAAAATTATGCGGGTAATATTTTCTTATATAGAAAAAAATTTATCCGGATAATATTTTCCTATATAGAAAAAAATTTATCCGGATATTTTCATATATAGAAAAAAATTTATCCGGATAATATTTTCATATATAGAAAAAATTTATCCGGATAATATTTTCATATTTAGAAAAAAATTTATCCAGATAATATTTTCATATATAGAAAAAAAATTTTCCGGATAATATTTTCATATAGAAAAAAAAATTATCCGGATAATATTTTCTTATATAGAAAAAAATTTATCCGGATAATATTTTCTTATATAGAAAAAATTATCCGGATAATATTTTCTTATATAGAAAAAAATTTATTCGGATAATATTTTCTTATATAGAAAAATTATTTATCCGTATAATATTTTCTTATATAGGAAAAAATATATCCGGATAATATTTTCATATATAGAAAAAAATTTATCCGGATAATATTTTCTAATATAGAAAAAAATTTATCCGGATATTATTTTCATATATAGAAAAAAAATTATCTGGATAATATTTTCTTATATAGAAAAAAAAATTATCCGGATAATATTTTCTTATATAGAAAAAAATTTATTCGGATAATATTTTCATATATAGAAAAAAATTTATCCGGATAATAGTTTCTTATATAGAAAAAAATTTATCCGGATAATATTTTCTTATATAGAAAAAAATTTTATCCGGATAATATTTTCTTATATAGAAAAAAATGTTATCCGGATAATATTTTCTTATATAGAAAAAAATTTATCCGGATAATATTTTCTTATATAGAAAAAAATTTATCCGGATAATATTTTCTTATATAGAAAAAATTATCCGGATAATATTTTCTTATATAGAAAAAAATTTATTCGGATAATATTTTCTTATATAGAAAAATTATTTATCCGGATAATATTTTCTTATATAGGAAAAAATATATCCGGATAATATTTTCATATATAGAAAAAAATTTATCCGGATAATATTTTCTAATATAGAAAAAAATTTATCCGGATATTATTTTCATATATAGAAAAAAAATTATCTGGATAATATTTTCTTATATTGAAAAAAAATTATCCGGATAATATTTTCTTATATAGAAAAAAATTTATTCGGATAATATTTTCATATATAGAAAAAAATTTATCCGGATAATAGTTTCTTATATAGAAAAAAATTTATCCGGATAATATTTTCTTATATAGAAAAAAATTTTATCCGGATAATATTTTCTTATATAGAAAAAAATGTTATCCGGATAATATTTTCTTATATAGAAAAAAATTTATCCGGATAATATTTTCTTATATAGAAAAAAATTTATCCGGATAATATTTTCTTATATAGAAAAAAATGTTATCCGGATAATATTTTCTTATATAGAAAAAAAATTATCCGGATAATATTTTCTTATATAGAAAAAAATTTATCCGGATAATATTTTCTTATATAGAAAAAAATTTATCCGGATATTTTCTTATATAGAAAAAAATTATCCGGATAATATTTTCTTACATAGAAAAAAATTATCCGGATAATATTTTCTAATATAGAAAAAAATTTATCCGGATATTATTTTCATATATAGAAAAAAAATTATCTGGATAATATTTTCTTACATAGAAAAAAATTATCCGGATAATATTTTCTTATATAGAAAAAAAATGTTATCCGGATAATATTTTCATATAGCAAAAAAAAATTTATCCGGATAATATTTTCATATAGAGAAAATGATTTATCCGTATAATATTTTCTTATATAGAAAAAAACTTGTCCGGATAATATTTTCTTATATAGAAAAAAATTTATCCAGATAATATTTTCTTATAAAGAAAAAAATTATCCGGATAATATTTTAATATAGAAAAAAATTTATCCGGATAATATTTTCATATATAGAAAAAAATTTATCCGGATAATATTTTCTAATATAGAAAAAAATTTATCCGGATATTATTTTCATATATAGAAAAAAAATTATCTGGATAATATTTTCTTATATAGAAAAAAAAATTATCCGGATAATATTTTCATATATAGAAAAAAATTTGTCCGGATAATATTTTCTTATATTGAAAAAAAATTATCCGGATAATATTTTCTTATATAGAAAAAAATTTATCCGGATAATATTTTCTTATATAGAAAAAAATTTATTCGGATAATATTTTCATATATAGAAAAAAATTTATCCGGATAATATTTTCTTATATAGAAAAAAATTTATCCAGATAATATTTTCTTATAAAGAAAAAAATTATCCGGATAATATTTTAATATAGAAAAAAATTTATCCGGATAATATTTTCATATATAGAAAAAAATTTATCCGGATAATATTTTCTAATATAGAAAAAAATGTTATCCGGATAATATTTTCTTATATAGAAAAAAATTTATCCGGATAATATTTTCTTATATAGAAAAAAATTTATCCGGATAATATTTTCTTATATAGAAAAAAATTTATCCGGATAATATTTTCTTATATAGAAAATTATTTATCCGGATAATATTTTCTTATATAGAAAATATTTATCCGGATAATATTTTCTTATATAGAAAAATATTTATCCGGATAATATTTCTTATATAGAAAAATATTTATCCGGATAATATTTTCTTATATAGAAAAATATTTATCCGGATAATATTTTCTTATATAGAAAAATATTTATCCGGATAATATTTTCTTATATAGAAAAATATTTATCTGGATAATATTTTCTTATATAGAAAAAAACTTATCCGGATAATATTTTCATATATAGAAAAAAATTTATCCGGATAATATATTTTTATATAGAAAAAAATGTTATCCGGATAATATTTTCTTACATAGAAAAAAAAATATCCGGATAATATTTTCTTATATAGAAAAAATTTATCCGGATAATATTTTCTTATATAGAAAAAATGTATACGGATAATATTTTCATATAGAAAAAATTTATCCGGATAATATTTTCTTATATAGAAAAAAATTTATCCAGATAATATTTTCTTATAAAGAAAAAAATTATCCGGATAATATTTTAATATAGAAAAAAATTTATCCGGATAATATTTTCATATATAGAAAAAAATTTATCCGGATAATATTTTCTAATATAGAAAAAAATGTTATCCGGATAATATTTTCTTATATAGAAAAAAATTTATCCGGATAATATTTTCTTATATAGAAAAAAATTTATCCGGATAATATTTTCTTATATAGAAAAAAATTTATCCGGATAATATTTTCTTATATAGAAAAAAATGTTATCCGGATAATATTTTCTTATATAGAAAAAAAATTATCCGGATAATATTTTCTTATATAGAAAAAAATTTATCCGGATAATATTTTCTTATATAGAAAAATATTTATCCGGATAATATTTTCTTATATAGAAAAATATTTATCTGGATAATATTTTCTTATATAGAAAAAAACTTATCCGGATAATATTTTCATATATAGAAAAAAATTTATCCGGATAATATATTTTTATATAGAAAAAAATGTTATCCGGATAATATTTTCTTACATAGAAAAAAAAATATCCGGATAATATTTTCTTATATAGAAAAAATTTATCCGGATAATATTTTCTTATATAGAAAAAAATGTATACGGATAATATTTTCATATAGAAAAAATTTATCCGGATAATATTTTCTTATATAGAAAAAAATTTATCCAGATAATATTTTCTTATAAAGAAAAAAATTATCCGGATAATATTTTAATATAGAAAAAAATTTATCCGGATAATATTTTCATATATAGAAAAAAATTTATCCGGATAATATTTTCTAATATAGAAAAAAATGTTATCCGGATAATATTTTCTTATATAGAAAAAAATTTATCCGGATAATATTTTCTTATATAGAAAAATTATTTATCCGGATAATATTTTCTTATATAGAAAAATATTTATCCGGATAATATTTTCTTATATAGAAAAATATTTATCCGGATAATATTTTCTTATATAGAAAAATATTTATCCGGATAATATTTTCTTATATAGAAAAATATTTATCCGGATAATATTTTCTTATATAGAAAAATATTTATCCGGATAATATTTTCTTATATAGAAAAATATTTATCTGGATAATATTTTCTTATATAGAAAAAAACTTATCCGGATAATATTTTCATATATAGAAAAAAATTTATCCGGATAATATATTTTTATATAGAAAAAAATGTTATCCGGATAATATTTTCTTACATAGAAAAAAAATTATCCGGATAATATTTTCTTATATAGAAAAAATTTATCCGGATAATATTTTCTTATATAGAAAAAAATGTATACGGATAATATTTTCATATAGAAAAAATTTATCCGGATAATATTTTCTTATATAGAAAAAAATTTATCCGGATAATATTTTCATATAGAAAAAAATGTTATCCGGATAATATTTTCTGTAGAAAAAAATTTATCCGGATAATATTTTCTACCGAAAAAAAATTTATCCGGATAATATTTTCTTATATAGAAAAAAATTTATCCGGATAATATTTTTTATGGAAAAAATTATCCGGATAATATATTCTATAGAAAAAAATTTATGCGGTAAATATTTTCAATAAGAAAAAATATCCGGATAATATTTTTTATAGAAAATATATCCGGATAATATTTTGTGTCCTTTAAGTTTTTAGAGGAGTAATTTTTCTATTTTCCGAACATTTTATTTTTTGTTTTTGTCTAGACTAGTATTTTGTTTGAAACTTTTCTATGTTATTTGCCGTAGCTAAGTCACAAACCGTCATAGGAAAGCTTTAGCGAAAATCACGAGATAACAATGTTGGCTATGGAACGCTAGGTGGCGTTGTCATAAGGTTTCAATAAAATACTTCACAGGCTATGAATTTTCCATAGATTTTGTTTTTAAATACTTGTATTGTGCAACCATTTAAATGTTGAAAATTTTCAAAATATTTTTTTTAAAAAAAAATTGAAAATCTTTTTCAAAATTTTCACACTTTGTGGGGGAGGTACATGATGGAGTGGGTCGATATTGTCCATTTTCACATGGGTATTATACAGGGATCCTGAGCTCAGTTGGTCCTTTAAAATGTGAAATTTGATTCCGAATCTTTCAATCTAGATGGCGTTTTGAAATATTTTTCCCAAAAAAATTTTTTTTTCATTAAAACTCAATTTTGTGTTTTTTTTTTCTAAATTTGATTTATTTTCAATGATTTCTTTTCTACAGATGAATATTATTTTCGTTTTGAGTTTTTGTTATAAACATACATACAAGAATTCCGTTATAGTAAAATTAAATAATTTAGGTATTTTTTTAGATTTTCAATCCCTTAAAGAACTAACACACAATATTTTGAAACAGATTTTGACACAAAATAGAATAACAATAACATAAATTTTGAAAATAATTTTTATTTTTTTTTTGTATTTTTTAAATTTGCTCCCTTGATAGCTCTTCAATGGTGCGGGCATTGGTGAGGGTAACCCATAACGGCGATTGTATGCTGGACAGGGAATAGGCTCGATCGGTGTCCAAGGAACGTGATTTACGCATTGAGGTGGAACGTTTTTTCATGGGAATGGAACGATTTTCTGAAACACGTTTTTGCCTCTTCAGGGTGAAGTGACGTGATGGCATGGGATATTCCGATTTGGGTTGTAAATATTTAGGTTTGGGTGGAGTTTCGGCTTTTTCACCCAACATGGCCTTGTTGCCGGTGGAAATGGTGGGCGAGGGTGTGGTGGCTGCTGTTGTATTGCTGTTCGGCTCTAACGATGATGAGTTATTGGATTTCACCGGCATTTGCTAGCTACTGGACAGGGACATTTTATACGATGTTGACGACTCCATGGGTGATTCGGGGTGAAGAATTTCCGTTTGGGTCTGTTCAACATCACTGCAGCGCTCCTCCACAACTGTGTCTAATTCTAGAGAGGTGAAACCCTGGCTCAAGCTTCGTTCAGGACGTAAACTGATAGCTCTCGACGATCGGTAATCTGAAAAGTTATGGGGGAAATTTTGGATTTTTTTTTATTTGAGAAAACAACAGAGAATTTTTTTTTCAAACATTCACAAGTTCCGGCATACATTTTTGGAAAAAAAACTAAAAAAATAAATTAATTAGAAAAAATAAAAAAATTGAATTAAATTTATTTAAGAATTGAGAACAAAGGAAAATATCTTTTAAAAAAGCAAAATTTCTGGCATAAAATTTTGGAAAATTTAGAAAAAGGTTTAAAAAATATAAAAAAATTGAAAAATTAAATTAAATTAAATTTATTTGAGAACTGAGAATGAAGAAAAAATCTTTTAAAAAACTCAAAATTTCTGGTATGGAAAAAAAATTAAAAAAAAAATAACAAAAATTAAAAAAAAAAATTGAAAAAAATTAAAAAAAAAAATAAAACAAAATAAAAATTAAATTAAATTTATTTCAGAATTGAGAACAAAAAACACTCAAAAATTCTGGAATATATTTTTGGAAAAATTAGAAAAAAAATTAAAAAAAAAAATAAAAAAATGAATAAAATTAAAAAATAAGAAATTAATGAAATTAATTTGAGAATTGAGAACATTTTTTAAAACACTCAAAATTTCTGGCATACATTTTTGGAAAATGTAGAAAAAAAAACTTGAAATAAATATTAAAAAAAATTAAAAATTTAAAAAACTTAAACAAAATTAAAAATTAAATTAAATTTATTTGAGAATTGAGAACAAAGGAAAAATTTTTTAAAGCACTCAATTTTTTTAGGAAAATTTAGAAAAAAAAATAATTGAAAGAAAATGTTAAAAATTAAATTAAACTTATTTAAGAATTGAGAACAAAGGAAAAATGTTTTAAAAAATTCCAAATTTTTGGCAAATATTTTTGGAATATTTAGAAAAAAAAATTAAAAAATTAAACTAAATTTATTTGAGAATTGAGATAAAAGGAACAATTTTTTAAAACACTCAAAATTTTTGGCATTCATTTTTGGAAAATTTAAAAAAAAAATTGAAAAAAAATAATTAATTAGAAAAAAAATTGAAAAAAATGAAAAAAAAAAATTGAAAAAAAATTAAATTTTTTGAAAATTGATGACAAAGAAAAAATCATTTAGAACACTTAAAATTTTTGGCATACATTTTTGGAAAATTTAGAAAAAAAAACTAAAAAAAATTAATTAATTAGAAAAAAATTGAAAAAAAAAAATATATAAAAAAAATTGAATTAAATTTATTTGAGAATTGCGGACAAAGAAAAAATCTTTTAAAGCACTCAAAATTTATGGCATACATTTTTGGAAAAATTAGAAAAAAAAAAATTTTAAAAAATTTACAAAAAATTGAAAAAAAAAAATTAAAAAAATAAAAAAATTAAATTAAATATATTTGAGAATTGAGAACAAAGGAAAAATCTTTTAAAAAACTCCAAATTTCTGGCATATATTTTAGGAAAATTTAGAAAAAAAAATAAAAAAAAATAAAAAAGTTAAAAAAAAAAACAAAATAAAAATTAAATTAAACTTATTTGAAAATTGAGAACAAAGGAAACATTTTTTACACCCTAAAAATTTTTGGCATACATTTTTGGAAAATTTAGAGAAAATTTTAAAAAAAATATAAAAAAATTAATTAAATTTATTTGAAAATTGATGACAAAGAAAAAATCATTTAAAACACTCAAAATTTCTGGCATACATTTTTGAAAAGATTAGAAAAAAATGAAAAAAAAATTGAAAAAAAAAAATAAATATTAAAAAATTAAATTTATTTGAGAAAAAATTAAATTTATTTGAGAATTGAAAACAAGGGAAACATTTTTTAAAACACTCAAAATTTCGGGCATACATTTTTGGATAATTTAGAAAAAAAAATTGAAAACAAAAAATTAAAAAAGAATAAAATAATATTTATTTGAAAATTGAGAACAAAGGAAAAAAATTCTAAAATACTCAAAATTTCTGGGATATATTTTCGGAAAATTTAGAAAAAAAAAATGCAAAAAAAAATTTAAAAAAAATGAATTTATTTTATTCTTGGCCTGTTTTTCAATGACGATTTGATTGTGAAAGCAAAAGAATAGAGTTTTTTAAATATCTTTTTTTTAATTATTTCCAAAAAATTGAAAATCATATTTGGAATGGTGTTTTTCGTATCGTCATACAGAAACAGGACCTAAATCTTCATTCAGACAACATAAGTGGGAAGCAAAGACAACAATTTTGAAAGATTTCAATTCATATCCATAAAAAAAAAACTAAAATTAAAATAGTGCAGATTCAAATTCAACTACTTGCTAAATAATATTGGAAAAATTTTCGTAATCATAATCATACCAAATCTATATTAAAATTCATATTCATTTTAATTTAGAAAAAAATCTATTGCATAGCCCAAAAATTAGAAAATCAAAAAATTCTCTTTAAATCACTTCATCTACATTTTGAAGAAAGAAAAAAAACACGATTTCTTGATTTAAGGGAAATCTTAGGAAAAGAATTCAAAATAAATGAGTTTATGTGTGTGCGTGTGTGTTTGTGCAAACAGAAATTATTGCCATTAAAATGCAATAAAGTTTTGCTGCCCTAAAGTATGCAAGAATTTTATTCAAACTTCTTTGAATTTCATTAAAATCAACCAACCCCCACCCCTACACCCACCTAAAAGTATGCCATAAGATTACATCATTTGGTAGGGACAAAAGTTTGCTCGTAAAAATTAATTGAAACATAAACTCCTCAAGAGTAGGCATTTTGTGGAGAAAAGGAAAATGGGTGTGAATGAAAATATTTAGGGAATTTAAAATCTAGGTCTCCTTGGACCCTATACATTTCAGGACAGTTGGAGTCGAGCTAGGGGTGTCCGTCCATCCGTCTGGCTGGCACGATAACTCCCGAGGGAAGTATTCGATTTCGCCCAAACTTGGTACATAATATTATTATCAAACTTAGATCGTGTTCGGAGTTGGGTAATATTGGACCACTCCTTCTGCTACCTCCCCCACAAATGGTCAAAATTTTCAAATAAAGTAATTTACTTTGTAGACCATGACAGGTTCATCCAATCTCGGACAAACTTTGAATATTGTAATATTTTTACCACTGCTAGGTCGGGTACGAATATGGGCCATATCGACCCGCTATATCAAGTACCTCCCCCACAAAGGGTTAACATTTTGAATAATCTTAACACTTGCAAAATGTAAAACAAGAGTCCGATTGTCTTCAAATTTTGCACATCCCAATTTTTTTACTAACACAAGTTCTGGTTTCAAGGTGGGATATATCGGCCCAACCGTTCAAGTACCTGCCCCACAAAGGGGTCAACATTTTGAATAATTAAAACGTTCCTAAAAATCAAAATTACCATCCGATTCCCTTTAAATTTCACAAATCTTAAACATTTTACTATCATAAGATCTGGTGTAAAGATGGAATATATCGGACAACCCCTTCTGGTACCTCCCCCTCAAAGGGGTCAAAATTTTTAATACTTCCAACTCTTATAAAATGCGGAATTTGCCCCCGATTATCTTCAAATTTCACACAACTGAATACTTTTATCAGCACAGGATTTGGTCTGAAGATGGTAGATATCGGCCCACCCCTTCAGGTACCTCCCCCACACAGGGGTCAAAATTTTGAATAAAAATGAAGCTGATAAAATGCGATATTAACATCCGATTCTTCCCAAATGTTACACATCTCAATATTTTTACTTACACAAAATCTGGTGTGAAAGTGTGATACATTGGTCCACCCCTTCTGGTACCTCCCTCACAAAGGGGTCAAAATTTTCAATATTTCTAACTCTTATAAAATCTGAAATAAGCATTCGATTCTCTTTAAATTTCACAAAAGACAATATTTTTACTACTACAAGATCTGGTGTGAAGCTGGAATATATGGGCTCACCCCTTCTGGTACCTTCCCCACAAAAGGGGTTAAAATTTTGAATATTTCTAACTCTTGTAAAATGTGAAATAAGCAACCGATTCTCTTCAAATTTCATACATCCCAATATTTTTACTAACACATAAGCTAGTGTGAAAATGGGATATATTGGTCCACCCCTTCTGGTACCTCCCACACAAAGGGGTCAAAATTTTGAATAATTATAACTCTTATAAAATGTGAAATTAAGATCCGATTCTCTTCAAATTTCATACATACCAATATTTCTGTCAGCACAAAGTTATGTGTGAAGCTGGAATATATCGGACCACCCCTTCAGGTACCTCCCCCACAAAGGGTTCTAAATTTTGAATAATTATAACTCTTATAAAATACGAAATTTGCTTGCGATTATATTTAAATTTCGTATATCCTAATGTTTCCACTAACACAAAATCTGGTGTGAAACTGGAATATATCAGACCACCCCTTCTGGTACCTCCCCACAAAGGGGTTAGATTTTTGAATAATTAAAACTCTTATAAATGAAATTAGCATCCGATTGTCCTCAAATTTGACATAAAGAAATATTTTTACCACTACCAAGTCTGGTGTAAAGATGGAGTATATCGGTCCACTCCTTCTGGTACCTCCCCCACAAAGGGGTCAAAATTTTAAATAATTAAAACTCTCATAACAGGAGAAGTAAGCACCCTATTATCTTCAAATTTCACACATACTAATATCTTTACAAACACAATATTAGGTGTGAAGATGGAATATATGGGACCACCCTTTCTGGTACCTCCCTCACAAAGGGGTCAAAATTTTGAATATTTATAACTCTCATAAAACGGGAAATAAGCTTCCGAATGTCTTCAAATTTCACACATCCTAATATCTTTACTAGCATAAGATCTGGTGTAAAGATGGAGTATATCGGACCACCCCTTCTGGTACCTCCCCCACAAAAGGGTCAAAATTTTGAATAATTAAAAATCTCATAACAGGAGAAATAAGCATCCGATTATCTTCAAATTTTACACATCCCAATATTTTTAACAAAGCATATTCTGACGAGAAGATGGAATATATCGGACCACTCCTTCTGGTACCTCCCCCACAGAGGGGTCAAATTTTTTAATAACTAAAACGCTCAAAAAATGCGAAATGAGTATCCTATTATCTCAAAATTTTGCACATCCTAATATTTTTACTAACACAATATTGGGTGTGAAGATGGAATACCTCGGAACACCCCTTCTGGTACCTTTCCCACAAAGTGGTCAAAACTTTTAATAACTAAAACGCTCTTAAAATGAGAAATGAGCATCCGATTCTCTTCAAATTTCACACATCCTAATATTTTTACTAACATAAGATCTGGTGTGAAAATGGAATATATCGGACCAACCCTTCTGGTACCTCCCCCACAAAATTTTTGTGTTTTTTGCTTGATTTCTTGGAAACTTGGATTATCAATTTGTTTGACCTCCAGATATTGCCATTAAATAGTATGTCAATCATTGTTATGACAATTAATGCGATTTGTTTGATGACAAACTGATTGACAATTCCATAACAAAAACAAACACAACATCCTTTGTCCCCCACAAAGTCAAAATCGAAAATGCCAATCATAATTTAGGCTGATTGATTGAAAGAAATGAAGAAAGAAAGAGAGAAGAAAAAGAGAAAACATTCCCAATCGAATCGAAAAAATTAAACAACCACATTCACAACCATTCAAAATATCGCCATCCTTCCATGAACAATACATTACAACACTTAAACTCACTAAGCCTATGTATTGGACTAAATCTGACCAGGCTGACAGCATGGTCCTGCATGTCGTAATTGCGGCGGCGATCTCGTTCCCGGGCCATTTTGGCACGATGACGCAAACAGCAGATGACAATGAATGCCAAAATGGGAAAACCAAAAATGCACGACACAATGGGTATCACAATGGATTCCGGTGACACTGGAAAGAGAGAGAGAGACGGGGAGAGAGAGAGAAGAGAAATACATTAAGTATATCATAATAAGCTTAAAGGAATTGTTATGATATAAATACAAAACGCTTATAGTTATTAAAGGCAAACAGCCACCCCTCCAAGCTACTTGAGACCAAAAATTGTGTGGGTCGTCGGGGCTTTGCCAAAAAAAAAAGAAAAAAAACGGAATTAAAGGAAATGAAATGAAAGGAATTACAAAAATAACATCTCAATGAAACAGAGAGAGAGAGAGAGGGAGAGTGACCACAAAGCAATTTCGTCTTTCGTTTGTTATAAATTCCAAATATTAATAATAAATAATAGTTATTAAGGAAATTCTTGGTAGAGAATACTTTGGGGCGTATGACAAATATTATTAATACGACAAGTGGGGCGTATGTCTGATGTTATTACTTATACGCCCTAGGCATTTTAGCTGCTCTTTCTTAGGAAAATTTATTTTAATTATTATTTTGGCAGTATTTAGGATACAGTGGAACCCTTTGATAGAGAATTCGATAATATAGACCATAAAAAAAATTTTAAAAGTGAAGGAAGCCAAGTTTGCACTCTTCCCTACAAGGGACGGGATTTTTGTTCTCGGAAAAAATGTGATGAAAAATATTTTCTTTCTCTTCAAATTTCACAAGAGGCCATATTTTTACTAACACAAGATCTGTTGTGAAAATAGAATTTAACGGACCACCCCTTCTGGTACCTCCCCCACAAAGGGGTCAAAATTTTGAATAATTATAACTCTCATAAAATGCGAAACTATCATCCGATTATCTCAAAATTTCGCACATCCCAATATTTTCATCAACACAAAATGTGGTGTGAAGCTGGAATAGATCGGACCACCGCTTCTAGTACCTCCCCCACAAAGAGGTCAAATTTTTGAATAATTAAAACTCTTATGACATATGAAATAATCATCCGATTCTCTTCAAATTTCACATATCTTAATATCTTTACTAACACAAGATCTGATGTGAAGATGGAATATATCGGACCACCCCTTCTGGTACCTCTCCCACAAAGAGGTCAAAATTTTGAATAATTGTAACTCTCATAAAATGCGAAATTATCAACCGATTCTCTTCAAATTTCACATATCTTAATATCTTTACTAACACAAGATCTGATGTGAAGATGGATTATATCGGACTACCCCTTCTGGTACCTTCCCCACAAAGGGGTAAAAATTTTGAATAATTAAATATCTCATAACCGGACAAATCAACATCCGATTCTCTTCAAACTTCACATATCCCAATATTTCTTTGTACGCAAAATTCATTGTAAAGATGAAGTAAATCGGCCTTCCCCTTCTGGTACCTCCCCCACAAAGGGATCAAAATTTTGAATAATTAAAACTCTTATAAGATATGAAATAATCATCCGATTCTCTTCAAATTTCACACATCCCAATATTTTTACTAACACAAGATCAGGTGTGAATACGGAATATATCGGATCACCCCTTCTGGTACCTGCCCCACAAAGGGGTCAAAATTTTGAATAATTATGGAGCTCATAAAATGCGAAAGTAACATCCAATTCTTCCCAAATTTTCCACATCCCAAAATTTTTGGCAACACAAGATCTGGTGTGAAAATAGAAAATATCGGACCACCGCTTCTAGTACCTCCCCCACAAAGGGGTCAAATGTTTTAAATAATTAAAACTCTTATAAGATATGAAACAATCCTCCGATTCTCTTTAAATTTCACATATCTTAATATATTTACTAACACAAGATTTGATGTGAAGATGGAATATATCGGACCACCCCTTCTAGTACCTCCCCCACAAAGGGGTCAAAATTTTGATTAATTATAACTCTCATAAAATGCGAAATAAGCATCCGATTCTCTTCAAATTTCTCACATCCCAATATTTCTACTAACATAAGATCAGGTGTGAATATGGAATATATCGGACCACCCCTTCTGGTACCTCTCCCACAAAGAGTTCAACATTTTAATTAGAACACTCACACCCAGTATTTTATCATTCATCTACACCAACACCAAACTCTCATCTACGCCAACACCCCCTTCCCGTAGTCCTCTCTCTATTTTCTCCCCCACCTTATTTTTTATCCAATTAGTTTCGCTCATTTTTAATGTGACTTTTTATAGTTTGCAGTTTTTGGGAAAAAAACGAAAGCTATCCTTTTAGTTTTTAAAATCCTTTGCCTTGTTTATTTGTTTGTGCGTATGTGTATGTGTATGTGTGTAAATATTTTAGCTGTTCTATTTTTGTGAGGGCAAAATTGTAAACATTTCTAATTGCAAAACATATTACTCATTTGCTGGCACAAGTTTTTGGTCTTAGGAGTGGTTTATATTAGGGTGGGACGAAAGCAAAGCAAATCCTTAATTTGTTGGACAAAATAAAAATATGAAAAAAATGCTGCTCAATTTTTTTTCAAAATTGAAAAAAGAGTAAACATTGTAGTTTTAAGATCAGTATATTAGGGTGTGACGAAAAAAAATATTTTTTTGAAATAAAAAATTTTAAAAAATACTGAAAAAAAGTATATTTGGGTGTGACAAGGTAACAGATATAGTGGATCGAAGTATTTCACTTCGTATTAGGTTGTGAAAAATTTTAAGAAAATTGAAAATTGTTAATCCGGATTTTAATCTTTTGTGGGGGAGGTACCAGAAGCAATAGGCCGATTAATTCCATATTCATAACAGATATCTGAATGAGAGAAATATTCAGTTATACGATGTTTGAAAAGAATCAGTGACTTGTTTTGAAAGATATTAGAGTTATAATTATTCAAAATTTTGACCCCTTTGTGGGAAAGGTACCAGAAGGGGTATGCCGATCCCTATGATCTACACACCAGATTATGTGTTAGTAAAAATATTGGCATGTGTGAAATTTGAGGAGAATCGGATGCATAATTTTCCACTTTATGAGCGTTTGGGTTATTCAAAATTATGACCCCTTTGTGAGGGAGGTACCAGAAGGGTTAGGCCGATATATTCCATCTTCACACCAGATCTTGTGTTGGAAGAAATATTTGGATATGTGAAATTTGAAGAGGATCGGTTGCATATTTTCCATTTTATGAAAGTTTTGGTTATTCAAAAATTTGACCCCTTTGTGGGGGAGGTACCAGAAGGGGTATGCCGATACCTATCATCTTCAAACCAGATCTTGATTGAGTAAAAATATAGACATATGTAAAATTTGAAGATAATCAGATGAATATTTTCCATTTTATGAGCGTTTTGGTTATTCAAAATTTTTACCCCTTTGTGGGGGAGGTACCACAAGGGATGGTCCAATATATTCCATCTTCACACCTAATCTTATTCTAATCAAAATATTAAGATGTGTGAAATTTGAATAGAATCGGGTGATTATTTCGCATTTTATGAGAGTTATAATTATTTAAAATTCTGAACCCTTTGTGGGGGAGGTACTACAAGGACTAGGCCGATACATCCCATCTTCACAAAAAATCTTGTGTTGGTAAAAATATTGGAATGTGTGGAATTTAAAGAGAATTGGATGTTAATTTTGCAGTTTATGAGCGTTTTGTTTATTCAAAATGTTTACCCCTTTGTGGGGGAGGTACCAGAAGGGATGGTCCAATATATTCCATCTTCACACCTAATCTTATTCCAACTAAAATATTAGGATGTGTGAAATTTGAAGAGAATTGGATGATTATTTCGGATTTTGTCAGAGATATAATTATTCAAAATGTTGACCTCTTTGTGGGAGAGGTACCCGAAGGGATGGTCCGATATATTCCATTTTCACACCAGATCTTGTGTTGATAAAAATATTGGAATGTGTGGAATTTAAAGAGAATTGGATGTTAATTTTGCAGTTTATGAGCGTTTTGTTTATTCAAAATTTTTATCCCTTTGTGGGGGAGGTACCAGAAGGATGGTCCAATATATTCCATTTTCACACCTTAACTTATTCTAACTAAAATATTAGGATGTGTGAAATTTGAAGAGAATTGGATGATTATTTCGGATTTTGTCAGAGATATAATTATTCAAAATGTTGACCTCCTTGTGGGAGAGGTACCGGAAGGGATGGTCTGATATATTCCATTTTCACACCAGATCTTGTGTTGATAAAAATATTGAGATGTGTGAAATTTGAAGACAATTGGATGCTAATTTTGCAGTTTATGAGCGTTTTGTTTATTCAAAATGTTTACCCCTTTGTGAGGGAGGTACCAGAAGGGGTGGTTCGATATATCCTACCTTCACACCAAATCTTGTTATAGTAAAAATATTGGGATATGTGAAATTTGAAAATAATCCGATGCTTATTTAGCGTTTTATGAGCTTCATGTTTATTAAAAAAAATGACCTTTTGTGGGAGAGGTACCAGAAGGGATGATCCAATATATCCTACCTTCACACCAGATCTTATGTTGATGAAAATATTCATATGTGGGGAATTTGAACACAATCGAACCCTTATTTCACATTTTATAAGCGTTGAGATAATTCAAAATTTTGACCCTTTGTGGGGGAGGTACTAGAAGGAATGGGTCTATATTGTCCATATTCGCACATCACCCAGTACTTATTAAAACATTAGCATTTACGAATTTTGAACAAAATTGGATGTGAATGTTTCTTGTTATCTGAGGCAAATTATTTCCTTTGAAAATGTTGGCCTTTTGTGGGGAAGTTACCAGAGAAGTGGACCAATATGAACCATCTTCGAAGTGGCAAACGTTTTTCTGCTGAGATATTATTTTGTAGCTGACTAACCATAAATTGTCAGTAAATAATAATTTCGAATGTCTTTTCATATTAAAATTCTTTCTAAATATCTAAAAATAGCTAAATAGTTAAAAATAGTTAAAAATGTTTGAAAAATAAAATATTTCTTTAATAATTTTACCTAAAAAATATTTTTTTTTTTTTGGTTAGTTGAATAGGGTTTTTACTCAGCTGAATTAGGATTTTTTTCCAATTAAATAAAAATTAAATATTATAAAGATCTTAATTTTTATCAAATTCCCATCTCTGAATTTATTTATATGCCCCTAAAATCATTTTTTTATAACTTCACCTCTTTAAATCTCAATTTCATTCCATTCCACCCTAATACCCACAACCATTTCATGCTCATCTTAATGTTAGCAAACATCTCAACTTTAAAAAGCAAACCATTTCAAGAGAGAATAAACACCGAAAATATAACAACAACCATTTATTTTTCTAAGGTTAAATCCCTCAGGCATTTAACTAATCACATGCACATGTAGATGTGTGTGCGTTTACATAACATAAAGATAATCGTGACCATACAAAAGAGTAAAGGTCAACAGCAAAAAAAAAAAGAAATGGTTTAGACATTTATGTCAACATTTTCATGCAATCACCTAAATTGGCACTCTCTCTCTCTCCCACACACACACACACAGAGAAGCACTCACCCAGCCACTTCACGGTAACTGAAATACTTGGCAACATTAAAACAACACTAATCAGTTGAAGTTATTTTTATTTTCAGCAACACCACCACCAGCAACCATTCACAAAAAAAAAACCGTTATTTGTTTAATGATACTCAGTGAAGAACAACAACAGCAAAGAAAAAAAAAAACAAACCAAGCAACCAACACATGTTCTCATCCTTACTCTCCACTCAGAGAAAAGGTCAAGCAAGAAACTAAGCAAATAGAGAAGCAATGTTTGTGTTGTGCTGGTGGGGTGTGTGTGAGTGTGTGTGGCAGAGATCGCCTGGGGACTTAAGTGATGTCAATAGATTGCCAACAAATTGCCAAAATGCAATAAAAATATGTATATATTTAAAGAAAATTATTTATTTATATATAAATATATTGTGGGATTTGTTTGTTTTGTTTTGAGAATAAATACTGTAATATGTGAGATAATTGGTTGTCGGTCAATAAAAGATAAATGAAATTCCTGGAGATGTTTGGAAAAAAAATATGTAAACAAAAATCCTTAATATTTGCTAAGGGGAATACAAATACTTTCATTTTTTTTTTGCTGAATTGACTTAAAAATATTTTCAAAAAAATTGTGAGTAAAAGTAAAAAAAAGTAAAAATTAAAGAATTTTACTTTTCTTTAATTTTTACTTTTTAAAGTAAAAGTAAAAAAAAAACTAAAAAAGTGCCAAATTGATTTATTTTATGTATATATTTTTATATCCTCCACCATATATAAAATAAAAGAGTATTTCCCTTAAGCCTTTTTCGAGAAGGTCCCACTGTACCATAGGTGAAGGCTTTTTTGAGCAGGACCCACTGTACCATAGATGAAGCCAAAATAGTGATTTAAATAAATTTTCCTGATAAAGATAAACGAGGCGTATTAGTTACAGCATTAATCATACGCCAAGGGAGTATGCAAAATAATGTTCGACATACGCCCTAAATAACCCTCTTATGATTTTTTATACCCTCCACCATACCATAGCATGGAGGGTATATTAAGTTCGTCATTCCGTTCATCGAAATAATAATTTTAGCCCCAACAAAGTATATATATTTTTGATCAGGGTAAATTTCTGAGACGATTAGGGTAAATTTCTGAGACGTCCCTCTGTCCTTCTGCCCGTCTATTTTAATCACACTAGAGTCAAAACGAATAAAGATAGGAAGCCAAAATTTTGCACAGATCAGTATTTTGTGTGCAGGCAGGTCAAGTTCGAAGATGGGCTATATCGGTCCACGATTTCGTATAGCCCCCATATAACCGTACCCCCGATATTCGCCATTTTGATGATTTTAGCCACAATTTTTTAATGGAATCGTCTGAAATTCTACACAAGGAGTTCCTTGTGAGAGCTTTACCCCCTCAAAAAGATTTGTCTATATTGGTCCAAGATATCGTATAGCCCCCATATAACGATACCTCCCCATATTCGGTATATTGACGATTTTAGTGACATTATTCACCGGAATTGTTTCAAATTTGGTATTTGAAGTTCCCAATAGGTACTACAGCCTGTGCCAAAAAATTGTCTATGCAGGTCCAGGTCTTCGTATAGCCTCCATATATCGATGCACCCCGATATTCGGTACTTTGAAGATTTTAGAGACATTATTCACCGGAATTGTTTGAAATTTCGTATTTGAAGTTCCTAATAGGTACTACAGTCTGTGGCAGAAAATTGTCTATGGAGGTCCAGGTCTTGGCATAGCTCCCATATAACGATACCTCCCCATATTCGGTATATTGACGATATTAGCGACATTATTCACCGAAGCTGCTTCAAATTTGGTATTTGAAGTTCGTAAAAGATACTACAGCCTGTGACAGAAAATTGTCCATGCAGGCCCACGCCTTCGTATTGCCTCCATATATCAGTACCTCCCTATATTCGGTATTTTAATGATTTTAGCGACATTATTCACCGGAGTTGTTTCAAATTTCGTATTTAAAGTTTCAAATAGGTACTACAGTCTGTGACAGAAAATTGTCTGTGCAGGCCCAGGTCTTCGTATAGGCCCCATACATCAGTACCTCCCTATATTCGGTATTTTGATCATATTAGGGAGATTGTTCACCGGAACCCCGTCTAATTTGGTATTTGAAGTTCTTAATAGATACTACAGCCTGTGACAGATAATTGCCTATAGAGGTCCAGGTCTTCGTATAGCCTCAATATATCAGTACCTCCCAATATTCGGTATTTTGACGATTTTAGGTACAATATCCACCGAAATTGTTTCAAATTTGGTATTTGAAGTTCCCAATAGGTACTACAGCCTGTGACAGAAAATTGTCTATGCAGGTCCAGGCCTTCGTATAGCCTCCATACATCAATACCTCCCTATATTCGGTATTTTGATGATATTAGGGAGATTGTTCACCGGAACCGCGTCTAATTTGGTATTTGAAGTTCTTAATAGATACTACAGCCTGTGACAGAAAATTGCCTATAGAGGTCCAGGTCTTCGTATAGCCTCAATATATCAGTACCTTCCGATATTCGGTATTTTGATGATTTTAGCGACATTATTCACCGGAATTGTTTCAAATTTGGTATTTGAAGTTCGTAATGGATATCACAGCCTGTGACAGAAAATTGTCTGTGCAGATCCAGGTCTTCGCATAGGCCCCATATATCAGTACCTCCCAATATTCGGTATTTCGATGATTTTAGCGACATTATTCACCGGAATTGTTTCAAATTTGGTATTTGAAGTTCGTAATAGGTACTACAGCCTATGACAGAAAATTGTCTATGCAGGTCCAGGTCTTCGTACAGGCCCCATATTTCACTACCTCCCTATATTCGGTATTTTGAGGATTTTAGCGACATTATTCACCGGAGCTGCTTCAAATTTGGTATTTGAAGTTCTTAATAGATACTACAGCCTGTGACAGAAAATTGCGTATGCAAGTCCAGGTCTTCGTATAGCCTTCATATATCAGTACCTCCCAATATTCGGTATTTTGACGATTTTAACGAAATTTTTTAACGGAATTGTTCGAAATTTCGTATTTAAAGCTCTTAACGGATTCTTCAGCCTGTGACAGAAAATTGTCTATGCAGGTGCAGGCCTTCGTATAGGCTCCATATATCAGTACATCCCGATATTCGGTATTTTAACGATTTTAGCGAAATCATTCACCGGAATTGTTTTAAAGTTGGTATTTAGAGTTCGTAATGGGTACTACAGCCTATGACAGAAAATTGTCTATGCAGGTCCAAGTCTTCCTATAGCCACCAAATTTCCGTACCTCCCAATATTCGGTATTTTGGTGATTTCGGCTATAATATTTAGCGAAATTGTTTGAAATGTCATATTTGAAGTACCTAATAGGTACTACAGCCTGTGACAGAAAATGGTCTATGGAGGTCCAGGTCTTCGTATAGTCCCCATATATCAGTACCTCCCTATATTAGGTATTTTGATGATTTTAGCGACATTATTCAGCGGAATTGTTTCAAATTTCGTATTTGAAGTTCGTAATGGAAACTATAGCCTGTGATAGAAAATTGTCTATGCAGAACCAGGTCTTCGTATAGCCCCCATATGTCAGTACCTCCCTATATTCGGTATTTTCACGATTTTAGGTACAATATTCGCCGGAATTGTTTCAAATTTGGTATATGAAGTTCGTAATGGGTGCTACAGCCTGTGGCAGAAAATTGTCTGTGCAGGTCCACATCTTCGTATGAGTCCCATATATCGGTACCTCCCGATATTCGGTATTTTAATGATTTTAGCGACATTATTCACCGGAGTTGTTTCAAATTTCGTATTTAAAGTTTCAAATAGGTACTACAGTCTGTGACAGAAAATTGTCTGTGCAGGCCCAGGTCTTCGTATGGGTCCCATATATCGATACCCCGTGATATTCGGTATTTTAATGATTTTGGCTACAATATTCACTGAAATTGTTTCAAATTTCATATTTGAAGTTCCTAATAGGTACCACAGCCTGTGGCAAAAATTGTCTATGCAGGTACCTCCCAATATTCGGTATTTTGATGACGGATTTTTTTTCGTATTTGAATATTGTAATGGATTATGGCAAAGGTAGCCTAGACCCCAATATAACAGTACCTCCCTATATTCGATATTTTGATTTGATTTTTTGAATCTTTAACGGAATTTATTTTTTTGATTTTTTTTTAAATTTGCCTGCGCAGGTCTACGTTTTCGTATAGCCCCTATATAACAGTATCTTCCGATATTTGGTAAATTGTTTTGATTTTTTGAATTTTTAACGGATTTTATTTTTTTATATAATTTTTTTTTTTTGAAAAAAATATAATTTTTTTTAAAAATTTGCATGTGCAGGTCTACGTTTTCGTATAGCCCCGATATAATAGTACCTTCCGATATTTGGTAAATTGTTTTGATTTTTTTGAATTTTTAACGGATTTTATTTTTTATTTATTTATTTATTTATTTATTTTTTTTTTTTGAAAAAATTTTTTTTTTTTTTTTAAATTTGCCTACGTTTTCGTATAGCCCCTATATAACAGTTTCTTCCGATATTTGGTAAATTGTTTTGATTTTTTAACGGATTTTATTTTTTATTTATTTATTATTTTTTTTTTTTTTTTTTTTGAAAATTTCCAAATTCGTTCTAAATGGTGGGGGGTATCGTCCCGGCCGAACTTACTGCTTTTTTACTTGTCAAATTTAAATTCATTTTTTTTTTGCACATACGCCCCAAAGACCCTCGGTATTTAAATGAAAAAAAAATAAAAAATAATTTTTAAAAGCAAATCATAAATTATTTTAGAAAATTCACCAAAAAGTCCTGCGGAAAGTTATTCTCTTGAAATAATTGATTCACCTCACTCACCTGTCGGATAAACAATAATTGTTGTGGCCCGATTTTTATTGCCCGCCATAAAAGTGGCCACCGTTTGGGTGGCGGTGGGAAATGCCGACACGGCTGCCGCTGCTGTTGTTGCTGCCGTTGTTGCCTCCAAATGATTGGCAGTGCCATTTGCTGCCAGTGTTGCCACAGCTGTGGCATAACTATCAAATCCCTCACTTATATTGCCCACCAGACCCCGGCCATCATTGATGCGGCCATAAACGAAGTCATCATCATCATCTTGCGACCCATATGAGCCGGGCGAGGAGAGGTGCAATGGTGGTGGAGATAGCTGGGGAGAACCTGATGCCAGCACCGATGAGCCAAAGTATTGAGCTGTATAATCACTTATACTTGTGTTGATATTACTATTGTTGTTGTTGCTGTAGGGAGAAGAAACCTGCGTCAGGGTCCTGTTCAGTATTGCTTTCAGACGCTGGGTGGTGGCATTCATTGTGGCATTGGCCTTAACTGCCGTGGGGGATGACTGCTTGGCCTCATCTGCTGGGCTATATACAAAGGCAGATTCATTGTGTTGTTGTTGTTGTTGCTGCTGTTTTCTTTGTTGGTGTTTTGAATTATCAGCTGGTGGTGGCGATGTTGTGGAAATTCTCATTGCCGTGCTATGGGTTGTTGGTGGTATTGGCGGTGGCGGCAGCATTACTACTTGGCTAATTATTGTTCCGTTTGAGACAATAGCCGCTTGAGATGTTGCTATTGTTATTATTGTTGTCAATACTGTCAACAGCAGTAGTTGTTGTAAAATAATGCCTTTAATTGTTGCTATTATTGTTGTTGTTTTTTTTTTGCTGGGGTAATTGAAAAAAATGAGAAAGAAAAACTTGGCTAGCAAAATTCCTCCAAGCGTCGATGATGGCAAATGAAGAGCATTGTTTTGGTGTTACTTGTTGTTGTTGTTGTTTTTTCTTATTTCAAGGTCTCTCATTCATCTCCAAAAAAAAAATCGTTTTCTTTGCTGTTTGGTCTTGAGATGATTACAGTTTTGCTGCTTTTGATTAACTTTCCTTTTTTTTTGGTGGTGGCAAAGAAAGAAAGAAAGAAAGAAAGAAAGAAAATTGAAACATTTAGGCGTCTGTTTTGTTTTCTTCGCTTTATTATAATCATTATTTATATTTAGTTTTGATTTATAAGCTTATTATTATGTTAACGAGACTTTTGTCTCAGGCCTAACTCAACAGTACTACTACCACTCTCCTTCTCTCTCACACTCCCACTCACTCACACATTTATTTCATTTGATTGTGCATGCTACGTATTATGATGGAAACAACAACACAAGACAAAATGCCTCCACTGAGTGGCGGCATTTCTCCCTCTCATTCTCTCTCCATTTCTCTTTTCGCATTAAAAAACAAAACCGTAATACCCCTGGTGTGTTTGATTGTTTTTATAATACAATATTAATCATACGTCATGGGGGGGGGTTGATCCTGTTGTGATTTATGGGAGTTTATGGAATATTTGTTTTTTTTTTATTTGAGGGAAACTTAACGGCAGACAGTTAATTTGTAACACATATTTTGCATTTTTTTTGTTTTATTTTATTTTCCATTTCGTTACTCCTATAATGATCAAACCAACCAGGAATTGTTTTAGAAACAAACCAAAATGAGCAGCAAATGGGGAAATTATTTTCTTTCAGAAAAAATGCTTGTACAAGAAACCGACCAAAAAAATTTCCAAATAAAAAATGACCCAAAAAAACATGGCCCAATTGAGAAATTGGATTTTTATTTGTTTCTTTTTTTATTCTTTAAAAAAATGTGAAATCAAATTCGGTACAAAAAATTTCTCGGTATCAAAAACGGACCAAAAAAAATTATAAAAAAATCACAAAAATATTATTATTTTTTAAATAAAATAATGAAACAAAATTTGAATTCGAAACCGACCAGAAAATTTGGCCAAAATAATTATGGCACTTTTTTTTTTTTTTTTTGAGAAAAAGAAAAAAATCAATTTTTCTTTTTCTACTAATTTTAAGCTCCATCTGACCAATTTTTTTTTTAATCGACAAAAATATATTTACCGTTCTAAACGAGCAATGGGATTTTCTTCATTTTTTAATTTAAATGAATAAACAAATTATATGTTCGGTTCCAAAAATCGTTCGGTATCAGAAAACCTATCAAAAAATGTCCATAATATTGTCCAAAAAATCGACCAAAATAAGCACAGCACAAAAAGAGCCATGGGATTTTATTCTTTAAAATGATGAAATTAATTTTGCCCTCGGTACCAACATCGTTAGAAAACGGCCAAAAAAAAAAAAACAAAAAAAAAAATTCTTCTTTTATAAACATATTATTATATTTTACGCGAAAGTGAACAAAAACAATGTCTAAAAAATCGACCAAAATAAATATCGTATAAAATAGGCAATGGGATTTTTTTCTTTGAATAAAATGCTGCAACTGATTTTACACTCGGTATCATAGATCGACCAGAAAAATGGTCCAAAAATCGACCAAAGTAGCTATAGCAATTTTATTTATTTATTATATATTTATTATTATTATTATTATTATTATTATTATTATTATTATTATTATTATTATTATTATTATTATTATTATTATTATTATTATTATTATTATTATTATTATTATTATTATTATTATTATTATTATTATTATTATTATTATTATTATTATTATTATTATTATTATTATTATTATTTCCAATAAAATGCTGAAACTAATTTCACTCTCCGTACCAAAAACCAAGCAAAAAATTTATAGTTAAAAAATCGACCAAATAGAAACCTACCAAAAATATGTCCAAAACACCGACCTAATAAATACCGCCATTATTATAAATGGGATTTCCTTTGTTATATAAGAGGCTGAACCGAACTAAGGCTTTGTACCAAAAATCATTCGGTTTCAGAAACCGCCAAAAAATGTCCAAAAAATGTACCAAAAAGGATTTTTTTTTAATTTTTAAATAAATTAATGAAACGAATTTGTTGAGAAAATAAAGAAAGGAATTTTACGTTCGAAAACAAAAAATGATAAATTTCAGAAACCGACCAAAAAAAAAAAAAAATGAAAAAATCGTCTAAATAAATATCACCCAAAACGAGCAACAGTAATGGGACTTTTTCTTCTTTGAGTGAAATTCTGAAATTAATTTTACTGCCGGAATCAAAAATCTCTCGGTATCAGAAACCGATCAAAAATTTTTATAATATATATTTCGCCAAAAAATAAAATTTTTGAAATTTAAAAAAAAATTACCGAATCGATCAATAGGATCATGAAGAAAAACCTTTATAAATTTTAATTCAAACATATCCATTAAAAAATAGTTTGACCAAAAAAAAATTAGTAATTATTTTTTATTAATATTTCTTCCAATATAACAAAAAACATTTAAAAAAATTAAAAACTAACAAAAATTAAAATTTTCTTTTATTGGTCCATTCAAAAATGACCTAGTCTTAAAGAAAAATTTGAAAACCATTGGGTCTTTCAAAAATGTCCCTTAAAAATCCAAGTTTTTTTTGGTCTTGCCAAAAATATCCTGGGCTTTAAAAATATCCTTTAAAAATATCCCGGCCTTTAAAAAATATACTTTAAAAATCCACGTAAATTGGTCCTTTCAAGAATATCCTGGTCTTCAAAAAATATCCTTTAAAAAGCCACACTGATTGGTCATTCCAAAAATATCCTTTAAAATTCATGTTAATTGGTTCTTCCAAAAATATCCTTTAAAATTCATGTTAATTGGTCCTTCCAAAACTATCCTTTAAAAAAAAAAAGTTTATTGGTCCTTCCAAAAATATCCTGGTCTTCAATAAATATCCTTTAAATATCCACGTTTATTGGTCCGTCCAAAAATATCCTTTACAAATCCACGTTTATTGATCCTTTCAAACAAATCCTTGAAAAATCTACGTTTATTGATCCTTTCAAAAAAAATCCTTTAAAAATCCACGTTTATTGATCCTTTCAAACATATCCCCAAAAATCCTCATTTATTGATGCTTTTAAACATATCCTTTAAAAATCTACGTTTATTGATCTTTTCGGAAATAGGGTATAGAACCCTGGTCTTTAAAAATATTGTTTAAAAATCCGCTTTAATTTGTCCTATCAAAAAATTCTGTTTATAAAAAAAGTATTTTTTAAAAATCCACGCCAATTGATTATTTCAAAAACGTCTTGTTATGGGTCCCTTCAAACAATATTGGTCCTGGATACATATGACAAATATCCTTCAAAAAATATATATATTTTGGCGTTCTTGCAAAAATTGTGTTAAAAAATATATTTTCTACGGATATTTTTAAAGGATCTAATTAAAACATCCTTGAAAACCCGATTTTTCTGGTCATTGGGTCCTTGGAAAAATATCCTTTAAAATTTGTTTATTCTCAAAAATCCTGAAAAAATATCCCAAAATAAATAAAATAAATAAAAATATTATTAAAGACCCCTTGGCAAATATCCTTCAAAAAATATCCTGTTTTGGGTCCTTGCAAAAAATATTGGTTTTGAAGACCAAATATCCTTCAATTTTTTTTTAAATTTAAAATTATATTGAAAAATATTCTTATAAATCCCAGCCACATTTAAAAGAGGATTTTCTAAGGACCTAATTAAAAAAAATATCACTAAAACACTTTAGAGTCCCTTAGAGCTATTGTAAATATTCTGATAAATAGCCTCGATTAGAGTCCTTGAAAGTATTCAGGTTTAGAGCCCTTGAAAATATTCTAAAAACGAAACAAAACTTCTTGAAAATTGTCTTTGAAAATTCACATTTATAGATCTATAAAGTATTCTTAAAATATCATTGTAAGAGTCCTTGAAAATCCATCAATATTTTCTCTTCAAATATCCTTTCTTAGAGTCCTAAAATCCACGCTTAGAGTCCTTGAAAACATTTTTCTAAAATCCTCGTTTTTGTGTCCCTGAAAATATTCCTCAAAAATCCACGTTAAAATCCTATCAACCCTCCCTTATGATCCCCTACAAGGACCCCCCTTTGTCCTGAAAAAATATTAATCCCACAGCAAAAATAGGCCACATTTCCTCACAAACTCACATTCCTGCAAACCCGAAACTTACAAATTTACCACACTTCCTGGCCTTGTAACTGTTGTTGCTCCTACCGGATTAGAATTCTATCAACTATCCCTTACTAGATACCCCGCAAGGACACTCCCCCCCCCTCTGCCCTGAAGAAAAAAAATATTCCCCCACCAAAAATAGGCCACCATTTTCCCACAAAACAAAACCCTTATTTTCCTTTAAACCCGAAACCCAAAAATCTACCACATTTCCTGACCTTTTAGTAGTTGTTGTTGTTGTTGCTTTTGTTGCTCCTGCTGGATTAGATAAGCAACAAAACAATTGTAATTTACATTTGAATTAGGTTTGCATTGTGTTTTGTGTGTTCGCCTCAAAGCGTATCACTGGCAAATCGAAATGAAAGGCCATAAAACGTGTTATGTCCCCTGTGGAGACACAGCTGGCTAGCTGGCTCAATAACCACTTTGAGAATGTATCTGTGTGTGTGTGTGGTCGTGTGTTTGTGTATTATATCATGGTGCAGCAATAAATAATTAAACCCTACATTCCTAGCCTAGTACATTCCTAGCCTAATATTTTTGGATTTTTAAAGGATATATTTGTTTTCAAGAGGCATCAAGGAATTTTAAGGAATATTTTGAAATTAAAAAAATCTAAATTTAATGAAAAAAAGGCCTATATAAAATTTAGCAATTTTGAAATTGAAAAATAAATCTGAATTTAATAAAAAAAACAAGGCCTATAGATAAGGTCACACAGGAGGCGAGAGTCAAATTCAGGTCTTATCTTGCTATCGAAGGGGTTTCCACATGAAATCCTTCAAAAAAAGCAGGAAATTCTAAAATATGTTTCAGAAATTGTAGATATCGATATTGTGCACGTCGCATTCTTTTTCAAAATAGGAAGAATTTAAATATATATATTTTTTAAAAAAAGGGTTGCATTTTGACAGCAAAAGAAGAGATAAGAATGGCTCCCCGAATCACCTTGTATACGTATATTATGAACAAAATATAATTTTTAAAAGAAAGTTGGGAGATCAAAATATTTAAGGACGACAGATATCCAAACGAGGATTTTTTTTTTTTTTTTGAAAAAAAATCCAGAATTAAGAAGCCGGACCAGGACATTTCCAAGGACCAGCAGAGATATAATTATGCATTTTAGAAATAAATCTAGAAATATTTCTCATGGTTTTTAATTAAAGAATTATGTGTGTTCCGCTAAATAAGACAATTATATAAGAGAGAAAATCTTTCTAAGAGGAAGAAATAAAATACGCAGTTTTAAGAAAAAAAAAATAGTTTTTGATAAAAATATCCAAGTTATTTGAGCGTCTTCATTGAGTATTAACTTTTTAATTTTATTTTATTGTTTTATTAAAAAATAATTTGTTATTTTTTGTTCAGTTTTAAATGTTTTTTATTTTTTGAATTTTCGATTTTTTTAATTCTCATACTTTTTTATTTTTTATTGATTTTTTCTTATTATTTTATAAGTTTTTTTTCCTTAAATTTACAAAAAATTGTAGTTAATTTAAAAAATATGTTAGTTTTCGAATTTATCCGAATTTTTTATTTAATTGAATTTTTTGTTAATTGTTTTTTTTTTTTGTTAAGTTTAATAATTTTTTTAATTATTATTTAAATTATTTTAATTTTTATATTTTTTATTATTTTTAAATAAGTCTTTTTTTGCATAAATTACAAATTTTATTTTTATATTACTATTTTATTTTTATAAATATTTTTATTAATTTTTAATTACCCAAGTTTTTTTAATTTATTTTAATTTTTTGTTAATTAAATTTTTTTGGTTAAGTTAAAATAATTTTTATTTATTATTTAAATTATTTTAATTCTTATATTTTTTATTATTTAAAGTTTTTTTTTTTTGATAATTTACAAATTTTATTTTAAAAATTATTATTTTATATTTTTTTTTATTTATTTTAAAAAATATTAATTTTTTGAAATAAAAATTAATTTTTATATTAATTTTTTATTTGCCATTATTATTTTATATATTTTTTTAATTTGTTTTAATATTTTTCAAATGTTTTTTAATTTGTTTTATTATTTATATGTAATATAATAATTTATAGTAAAATGTATATAAAATGTATTAAAAAATGTAGAAATTTTTGTCGAATATTATACCCAGTGGCTTAAGTATTTATTGAGTATTAATTTTTAAAAATTATTTTATTGTTTTAATAAAAGTTTAATTTTTAATTTCTGTGTTTTTTTTATTTTTATTATTATTATTATTATTTTAATATTATTATTTTTATCGTTATTATTGTTATTATTATATTATTATTATTATTATTATTATTATTATTATATTATTATTATATTATTATTATTATTATTATTATTATTATTATTATTATTATTATTATTATTATTATTATTATTATTATTATTATTATTATTATTATTATTATTATTATTATTATTATTATTATTATTATTATTATTATTATTATTATTATTATTATTATTATTATTATTATTATTATTATTATTATTATTATTATTATTATTTTTATTATTATTATTATTATTATTATATTTTATTGTTATTTAATTTTTTTGTTCTTATTTTTTATTATTTAATTTTTAGAAATTTTTTATTTAATTTTTAATTTTTTTATTATTTAAAGTTTATTTTAATAAATTTAAATTTTGTATACTATTATTATTTTTTAAATATTTATTGATTTACTATATACTTTATAATAAATTTTATTTATAATAATTTTTAATTTTATTTCTTCATTTATTTATTATTATTTTTATTATCATTATATATTTTTGTTTTTATTTATTATTTATTTTTTTAAATAATTAAATTATATTTTTTTAAATTTGAATTTTATTTCTATTTAATTAGCATTATTTCTATTTTATTATTTACTTTTTATACTTTTTTTTATTTATTTTTTACTTTATAATTTATATTAAACACATTTATAATAATTTTTAATTTTATTTCTTTATATATTTATTATTAGTATTATTATATTTTATTGTTATTTTTTGTTTTTATTTATTATTTAATTTTTATAAATATTTGTATTTAATTGTTTTAAAATTTACTTGCTATTACTTTTTTTTGTTTATTATACAATTTATAATAATTTTATATTTTAATTCTTCACGTATTTACTTATTATATTACTTTTGTTTTTTATTAATATATTTTAATTTACTAAATTATTTTTAATGATTTATATTTATAATAATTGTTTAAATTTTCTTTATGTAATTATTTATTATTTATTTCACAATTAATTTATTTATTTTTTTATTTATTCTTTAGAAAATGTTTTGGCCATTATTCGAACTTGATCCATGAAAATTTATTAGTTTTTGAAGTATCACATTTGAAAATAGAATCAATTTTGCTAACTGTTGTTAAACGTTTCGAAGCCATAGATATTTTATGGGATTTATTTCGGTTATTTATAATCCTCCTTGTTCGCTGTAACTTAAAGAGAACATCACTTTCACTTTAATTTATTGCCATACATTTGGCAAAAGTTTTTTTTTTTTTCTTAAAATGGCACACTTTGTTTGGAGAACTTTAATTTTTTTGGGGGTTCCATTTCGCTACTGTGCTTTTATGTTGTTTTCCAAGAATGACGTTTGTTTGTGTTTTTCCCCTCACTTCCCCTTCTTTTTTTCTTTTTTGGGTTTGTTCTATTTTGAAAAACGAAACCTTCATTATTTCATTATAACTTTACAACCACAAATTCACGAAATTGCCAAAAGGAAACCAACATTTATTTTCTATTTTGGTGAGGGTCTCGTTTTTTTGTTTCACTTTTCTTTTGTCAAAACAATGTCGGAAACGTGCTTTATTTGTTGGTCTTTTACATTCCGCCATCACACATATTTCCGTTTTCAGAATTTTAACTTTAAAATTTCCATTTACCATGTATAGAGAGAGATGTTTCACGTATCCTTGCCGCCATAAAACTAATAGGAATTTCGTTATGAATTTGGCTTTTTATACTCGGCCACACTTCCTTCCAGTGGTGAAATAAGAGAAACAATTGGGATGTGAGAGAGAGCAATAAAGAAAAAGAGAGAGACATTATTACATCTTGTGGAAATGAGGAGAGTTTGTGAAACAAATGTAAACAAAAGCTACCTTATTAACGGTGTCCCATTGAAGAGAGAGAGGGACGTCACTCTCATTATCTCTTACAATGTTTGCTATGGTTATTCTCTTTTGGTTATTTGCTACTCTTTAACTTTAAATTAGAAGTATTTATCTTTTTCTTGGTTGCATTTTGAGTTGAACCATAGATTTTTACTACGTTTTTTAATATTCCAACAAAAAAAAAATAATCAAAGTTGGTTTAAAAACTATTTTATTGTAAAAATTATTGAAAATTAACCCCTTACCCCTTTAATATTTTCCATACTTATTTTTCTTGTTCAATGACCAAATAATGTTTTTTTTTTTATTTTTCAAAAAAATCGTTTTTTGTTTTCCATCATCACCATCATAATTTATTCTAGTTTAGCTTCCCACGCTTCTCCCTTTTCACCCCCGTTGTCTGTGTTGCCAGCAAATTGCTGGTAAATCACATTTTTTATTCCATCATCAAAATGTTGCATTCCAATGGAAATGCAATGGCACCGACACTGCCGGAAATGAAATCGAATGGTAATTGAAGATAAAATATTAACCGAGAATTTTTCAAATGGATTAAAAATTATATATTTGAAATGGAATTGTGTGCGAAATTTGCCCATATCCTATGCAAGCTATGGAGAAGATAAAGAATATTGTCTGGGGCCATGGCAACTTAGGGCGTATAAGAAATAGTGCAACGTATACGCCATCGATATTAAAATAAATCAACAATTTTAAAAGAAATAATTTTTGTAAATGTTAAAAATTAAATTCTTTTATTTTTTAAAGTTTTTTTAAAGGATATCTTCCAAAAATTCTAAAATTTAATTTTTGAGTTTTTTTTTTAATTCTAAAATTAAATTAAATTCCCATACATTTTAAAATTGTTTTCTAAGATTTTTTTCCCATAAATTTTAAAATTAATTTTGACTGTATTTTTCTTAAATTTTAAATCTTTAAACATATAATAATATCCTAAAAATGTTAAAATAATTTTTAAAAATTATTTCCAATTTTTTTATTTTTTAAAAATTAAATTCTTGAATTTTGTAAATTTTAAAATTTAATTTTAAATTCCAAAATTAAGTTAAATTCCCGAACATTTTAAAGTTGTTTTCTAGGAATATTTCCCATAAATTTAAAAATCAGTTTTTACGGTATTTTCTTAATTTTTAATATTATAATTATATAATTTTCTAAAAACGTTAAAATAATTTTTAATTTTTTATTATTTTTTTTTTTTTTTTTTTATTATTATTATTACTATTTTTTTTTTTTTTTTTTTTTTTTGAATATCAGACAGATATTGTTCATCAGTACCCCGCTTGACTTTAAAATGTCCATTTGCATACCATGACCACCATCACACAATCCGCTGTAAACAAAAAAAAAGAAAACACATAATGCCAAAAGGTAAAATTACCACTCAAACAACAAATAAATAATTGGAATAATTTTAGCAAACAACATTTTGTTTCTTTTTTTATTCTTTGTTTATTTTTAAATCCATACAACAGCAGCAACAACAAATGAAATCGATAAAAATAATAATTCCACTTACAAATTGATCACTTGAAAATATTAACAAGCAGAGAACAATTTACAAAAGCAAAATTGCAATTGGGTGACTAACAAATAATAATGGCGATTTGAAAACAACAAATTGAGAAAAATATTGAAAATATTTCAAGGTTACAAGTAACAAGAAAAATAATTAAAATTAACGTGACAATTATGGCCAATAAATTGGGAATATTATGGGTGATATTTTTGGGGTAATCGAAGTGAATGAATTAATTTTGAGATAAATTGAATTTTGTAATGCATAATTAAGGGATAAATATTATAGGTAGCAATTTCCTTTGTTTGAGGACCTATAGTGAAATTTGATGGAGAATATTTTCTCCATTGACAGCATCTTCATAAAATGAAAACTTGTGGGAAATGTTGGTACAGATTCGAAAAAAATGAAAAAAAGTCCCTAAAAGTAATAATGGGTATATATCCAATTTGGAACAGCTATTTCGTGGCTTTATGTTGTATTTTCCAATTTCTTTTGGTTGGAGACTTACAGTGAAATTGCACGTAGAATATTTTCTTCTTCGGGATCATATGCCTTAAATTAAGTTTTATAGAAGTTTTCGGATATTTATTGAAAATAATAAAAATTCCCCCAATAAAATAATACCAATCTTTTATTTATCCAATTTCATAGGAATTTTTTGATGAATAAATATTACACCTATAGTTTTCTTTTGCTTAGAGAGGTCCAATGAAATTAAATGTAGAACATTTCCTCCCTTGGAACCATTCGCCCAAAATAAAGAATTATGGGAGATTTTGGGTGTATATCAAAAACGACCCAAAAACCGAAAGTAGCAACTATCTTTTATTTATACCCAATTTCATAGCATTTTTTCATAGATAAATATTACACCTATAGGTTTCTTTTGTTTGGAGAGTCCTAATGAAATTTCATGGAGAACATTTCCTCCCCTGGAACCAAATACGACCCAAAATTCCAAAAATAGTAATCATTTTTAATATATACGCAATTTCATAGCATTTTTTCATAGATAAATATTATAACTACAGCTTTCTTTTGTTTGAAGAGTTATAATGAAATTTTATTGAGAACATTTTCTCCCTTGGAGCCATTCGCTTAAAATGCAGAATTGGTCGGCTTTTCGGGTATATATCAAAAATTACCAAAATCCCCAAAAATAGTAATCATCTTTAATTTATACCCAATTTCATAGCATTTTTTATACATAAATATTGCATCTACAGTTTTCTTTGGTATGAAATGTTATAATGAAATTTAATGGAGAACCTTTCTTCTCTTGGCATTATCCGCCCAAAATAAAGATTTGGTGGTCATTTTGGGTATATATCAAAAATTACCAAAAATCCCAAAAATAATAAACATATTTTTTATATACCCAATTTCATTGCATTGTTTTGTAGATATATATTATACCTGGAGATTTCTTTTGTTTGGAGAGTCCAAATGAAATTTTGTGGGGAATATTTCTTCTCTTTGTATCATCCGTCCAAAATAAAAAATGGTGGACTTTTGGGGTATATATCAAAAATGACCAAAAATCCCAAAAATAATAAACATTTTATATATACCCAATTTCATTGCATTGTTTTGTAGATAAATATTATACCTGGAGACTTCTTTTGGCTGGAGAGTCCGAATGAAATGTTATGGAAAACATTTCCTCCCTTGTAACTATGCGTCCAAAATAAAGAATTATGGGAGATTTTGAGTATATATCAAAAATGATCCAAAAAACGAAAATTGCAACGATCTTTTATTAATACCCAATTTCATAGCAGTTTTTATATGTAAATCTTGCATATACAGTTTTATTTTGTTTGGAAAGTTCTAGTAAAATTTTATAGAGAACATCTCTTCTATTGGTATAATCCCTCCAAAATAAAGAATTGGTTGACTTTTCGGGTATATATCTAAAATGACCCAAAATCCTAAAAATAGTAACCATCTTTTAATAAATTGTAAACAACAGATTTCATACCGATATATCATGGCTATACATTACGTATACCGATTTAATTGTCTCGGTTACTCATAGCTAAATTTTGTTGAGAATTTTTTATCCTTTCACACTATCCGCCTTAAATAAAGAATTGAGGGTAATTTGGACCGATTTCAAAGAAGACCAAAAATTTCCCAAAAATAATTATTTTTTAACATCCAAATTCAAACCGATTTTTTATGGCTATACATTATATCCTCCGATTTCTTTTGCACGGTGACTTTGTGTGAAATTTTATGTAGAACAAAGTTTCTTTTGCGATCATCCCCCTAAAATGAAGATTTGAGGGTTTTTACGACCACTTCCCAAAAAGACAAAAAAATTACCCAAAAATACGAATTCTCATACGTCCTATTTCAAACCGATTTTTCATGGCTATATATTATATATACCGATTTCATTTGCTCGGTGACTTATAGTGAAATTTCATGTAGAATACATTTTCCTTTGTGACCGTCCGCCTAAAATGAAGATTTGAGGGTTTTTACGACCACTTTCCAATAAGACCAAAAAATTACCCAAAAATTACCCAAATATATTTATTTTCAAACACCCAATTTCAAACCGATTTTTCAATGCTATACATTATATCTGCCGATCTCTGTTGCTCGTTGACTTATAGTGAAATTTTATGTAGAATACATTTTCCTTTGTGACCGTCCACCTATAATGAAGATTTGAGGGTTTCTATGACCACTTCCCAAAAAGACCAAAAAATTACCCAAAAATGCTCATTTTTCATACGCCCTATTTCAAACCGATTTTCATGGCATTATAATATATATAACGGTTTTTTTTGCTTGTTGGCCTGGGGCAGAATTTTCTGGAGAATGTTTTTCCATTGACACCATTCCCATAAAATGAAGATTTCAGGGTTTTTACGACCACTTCCCAAAAAGGTCAAAAAGTTTCCTAAAATACCTATTTTCTTACACCCAATTTCAAACCGATTTTTCATGGCTATATATTATATATAACAATTTATTTTGCTTATTGACTTATAGTAGAATTTTCTGGAGAATATATTTTCTTTTGAGACCATCCCCCTAAAATGAAGATTTCAGGGTTTTTACGACCACTTCCCAAAAAGACCAAAAAATTACCCAAAAATACTTATTTTCAAACACTCAATTTCAAACCGATTTTTCATGGCTATACATTATATCTGCAGATTTCTGTTGCTTGGTGGCCTATAGTAAAATTTTGTGGAGAATATTTTTTCCATTGACACCATTCCCCTAAAATGTAGAATTGATGGGGAATTTTAGCCTAAATTAAAAACAAACCAATAGATTGCCAAAAAATAATAGTAATTTTAATATTTCATAATTTTATATCCAGTTTTATTAAGTTAGGTGCGTTCTAATAAAATCTGATTTTGAATATTTCACCCCACATCAAAGTTCCACCCTATAATTGTAGGTTGTGGGAGATTTTGCAGTCTCCAAGAATTTTTTTTTTAATTCGATTACTTTTTATGTTTTATAGCATAGCATTATACAATATTTGTTTTTAGCCTAGACAACAACCATATAAAGTATAACAGTATAACATTTAATAGTATAACAGTTGTAATATAATATAATTGTTTTCCATAAATAATATTCAGTAAGTGAGTAAACTTTAATGTCTACAGTCGACCTAAAAGGTAGAACTCTTATCCACAACACGGCGAAAACTCGAGACAAAAAAATTGAAATGTGGCAACACCGCTGACAAAGCTACAGTGACAGGGATTTAAATGTTAAATCTCATTCTCCCTCAATGATGTTTCTGAGATTTTAATATTTTTTTCTCTCTTGACCGTTAATTCCCTATAAAATCGTTCTTCTCGGAGGGCAACTATTTGACCCAAATTCTTTCAAACTAAATAAATTTATCACGACACAAGTGGGACCCATAAAAAGCTACTAAGGAGGCCTACACATATAAGCTTTAATATACATCATTTCTCCTTTTATTTTTTACAACTACAAGTAATTAGCAAAAGCTTTTGGGGGGTTTGAAATATTTTTTTATTTAATTTCTCTATTTCGGCCTTTAATACCTTTGCGAATGGTCTTTAAGGGGCTTTTAATAGTTTTTTGAATTTTAGGAATTAATTAAACAATATTTGGAGGTGTGGTGAATTTTTGTAGAAATTCACCACTTCCCAAAAATTGATGGATTTGCATATAATGTTTCCACATATGCCATAAATGATTTTGGAACTTTATAGAGGTATTGGAATTCGATTTCAATGTACAAAATGACTAAATCCATTCCAAATTAACCCCTGTGGTGAAAAATAATATCCAAATAGGCGATAATTTCCCTTTAGGAAAACAAATAATTCAAACTAAATGCATTTATGGTATATATAAGAAAAATTTGTCGATTGGGTGCAATTTTGGGGGTGTGGTGAGTTTTCATGGAAACTCACCACACCTGGGAAATTGTTGCATTGGCATAATAACAAGTTCCCATGCATACTAAAAGCTATTTAAAGCTTTTTGGAGGTCGCGGAATCCATTTCAACAACAATAAAAATAATTTTAACTATTAAAAATTAAAACAAAAAATGTCTATGTTATCCCAATGAAAAATTTGGTGATTGGGGACATTTTTGGCAGTGTGGTGAGTTTTCATGGAAACTCACCACACCTGGGAAATTGTTGCATTGGCATAATAACAAGTTCCCATGCATGTTAAAAGCTATTTAAAGCTATTTTGGAGGTCGGGGAGTACCTTTCAACAAAAATAAATATATTTTTTATAAAAAAATGCAAACAAAAGGTATTTATGTTATCCCAATGAAAAATTTTGAGATTAGGAACGTTTTTGGCAGTGTGGTGAGTTTTCATAGAAACTCACCACACCTGGGAAATTGATGCACTGGCATTAAAACATGTTCCCATGCATGTTAAAAGCCATTTAAAGCTTTTTTGGAGGTCGGGGAGTCCCTTTCAACAACAATAACAATAATTGTGATTATTCAAAATTCAATCTAAAGGTATTTATGTTATTCCAATGAAAAATTTGGTGATTAGGAACATTTTTGGCAGTGTGGTGAGTTTTCATGGAAACTCACCACACCTGGGAAATTGATGCATTGGCATAATAACATGTTCCCCTACATGTTGCAAGTCATTTAAAAATTGTTGGAGCTCCTGGAGACCGATCAGAACCCAGAAATATAAAAAATATTTAATTTTTTAAATTGTAAAATTATGATTTTTATTGTTGAGTTTTTTGTTTTTCTTCTTCTTTTATTTTATAATTATTACTTAAACTAATACTCAAGATTATGGACATGTTTTCTAAATTAAATTTAATAAATGCAATGAACTTTGTAAAAATGGTTTCGGGAAGAAGGCAAAATAGGATTTGTTGATAAAAGCCATTAAAACATTTTTTTAGTTAACATTATTTTGTGCTACAAATACACAACTGGAAGACTTCTTTGTTTCTCACCACAGCTCTTCACTTCCCATAAGGCACCATTATTCAACCTCTTTCGTATGTGGTATGCTACTCAAATTTACTTCATGGTGGGCATGGCAACGGCAGCCTGGGTGTGGGTGACATCCGATTCACGCCACAATTGGGTGACGGTCTTGGTTTGGGTGTAGAATTTAACACCTTGTTTGCCATAGAAGTGATGGTCACCACGGAACGAGCCACGGGTACCGGTGAAGGAGAACATGGGCAAGGGGACGGGAATGGGTACATTGACACCAACTTGGCCAACATCGATTTCATTGACGAATTTGCGGGCAGTGGCTCCATTTGTGGTGAAGATGGCGGTACCGTTACCGTAGGGGTTCTTGTTGATCATTTGAATGGCTTCATCAATGGTATCGGCATTCAAGATAACCAAGACGGGGCCAAAGATTTCCTCCTTGTAGCAGTCCATTTCGGGGGTGACATCGGTCAAGATGGTGGGTCCAACGAAGTAACCATCCTCAAAACCGGGAACCTTGTGGTTACGGCCATCCAAGATCAACTTGGCACCTTGTTTGACACCGGATTCAACCAAATCGTGGATGCGTTGCTTGGACTGGGCACTGATGACGGGACCCAAATCGGCACCGGGAACATGACCAGCATTGACCTTCAATTTCTTGGCGCGCTCAACCAAATCGGGAATCCATTTTTGGGCTTCGCCAACAAACACAGCTGTGGACAAGGCCATGCAACGTTGTCCGGCCGCGCCGAAGGCAGCACCTGCCAATTGATTCAATGTGTTTTCCTTGTTGGCATCAGCCATGACGACACCATGATTCTTGGCACCCATGTTGCTCTGGACACGCTTGCCATTCTTGCCGGCACGTTCGTAAATGTATTTACCGGCCTGGTCGGAACCAACAAAGGAGACGGCCTTGATTTCGGGGGCATCACAGATGAAGTTGACGGCATCGTGTTGGCCATGGATGACATTGACAACACCGGGTGGGCAGCCGGCCTCATTCAACAGCTCCATCAACATCATGGTACAGCCGGGGACACGTTCGGAAGGCTTCAACAACATGGTATTGCCGCAGGTGATGGCAACAGGGAACATCCACAAGGGAATCATGGCGGGGAAATTGAAGGGGGCAATGCCGGCGGTGACACCCAAAGGCAAGACCAGGGAGTAGGTGTCCATGTCGCGGGCAACATTGGCAACGGTTTCGCCCATTTGCAACGAGGGAATGCTGCAGCAGTGTTCAACGACCTCTGTGGGAAAAATTTGAAAAAATTATTATTTTTTTTTTTTTTTTCAAATTTAATTTGACTCAAAATACTTACGTAGACCACGCAAAACATCACCCTCAGCATCGGCCAAAGTCTTACCCTGTTCCTTGGTAATGTTCTTGGCCAATTCACCCATGTTTTCCTTGATCAAAGCCTGCAATTTGAACATGACCTGTTGGCGGGACAAAATCGAGGTATTCGACCAGGATTTGAAGGCCTTCTTGTTGGATTCCAAAGCGGTTTGCATCTCATCCTTGGTGCACTTGGGTACACGTGTAACCACTTGATTGGTGGCTGGGTCATGGACATCGATCCATTCGTTGGTTTTGGATTCAACGAATTTGCCATCGATGAACATTTTGGTGGTGGGAGCGGCCGAGGAGTAGGCACGCTTGGCCAAGAAACGGGCCTGGAAAGAAGGAGGGAAAATAAACAATTAAATATAAATAAAATATTCAAAAGTCAAGGGGTTCTGATTTGCGTACTTCGTAGACATGCCGTTGTTGTCGAAAAAAAATAATTAAAATTTATTTATGTAAATAATTTAAGCAAATGTGTTTGGATTTTAAAAGCAATGCTTGTGGAAAAGTTGAACAAAAATCGAAAGTAAATACCAGAATTTTTAATAAATTGTAACCCTTCTGTTAAAAAAAGAATATTTTTCATTAAATTTATCCATTCCCCCTAAAACCAAATTTTTGGCCTCTTTTTGCGACATTTTCTTAAAAAAATGATTTAAATTTCCCCACGATAAAATATTTTCTATCAGTAATTGCGATAAGCATCACTTTTCATTTTAGCGTTTTTTACAAAAATCGCTTTTTGCACTCTCTTTCACAAAAATCTCCATGATGCAACCTTAATATACGTTTCATATTTTCTAAGATGCTCTCTCTCTCTCTACATCTCTCTATTTCACCTTCAGAAATTAAAATTCCAAAAAACATGAAGACATCAAAAAAACTGTTGCATTACTTTTTTAAATCGGCGATTTTTTACTGAAATCATAATAAGCATCACTTTCCATAACCTATTAATTTAAAATCGTTTAAAATTTTCATATTGGCGATTTTTTACAAAAAATGTTGTTGACATTACTATTTTCTATTAACATTCATTGTTCCTGGTTTCCATTCCTAATCTCTTCCTTTTTAACCTTATTACACTGATTTTCCCCATTTTAACGATTTTCTCCATTTTAACGAATTTCCCCATTTAATCGAAGTTAGCATCACTGTTTTCTGTTGGCATTCTCTTTTGTTTGTTATAATTTTCTTTGTTTGCTTTATTTTTCAAATTGACGTTTTTTACAGAAATCGTGGTTAGCAACACCAATTTTGTCAGCGTCGTCTTTTTATTATCATTTTCTTTTGTGGAACTCCGCCATCTGTACCTGTCCTAATTTTAAGTCATAAATTTCTTCATAAATCGCATTTGGCATCATTGTTTTATTTACTCAAATTGACGATTTTTACAAAAATCATGGTTAGCAGCACCAATTTTTTCACCATCGTTGTTTTCCATTATCATTTTCCGTTATCTGGAATTCCGTTATCTGTACTTGTCCTAATTTCAAATCATAAATTTCTTCATAAATCACAGTTAGCATCACTGTTTTATTTACTCAAATTGGCGATTTTTACAGAAATCGTGGTTAGCGACACATTTTTTTCATTGTAGTTGTTTTTATTATCATTTTCTTTTGTAGAATTCCGTTATCTGTAATTTTTTTTAATTTTAAATCATCTATTTTTTCATAAATCGCAGTTAGCATTACTGTTTTAGTTCTCTATCCGTTATAGTTCTCTATTGCGTAATTCCATTATCGGTAATTGTTATAATTTTCAAAATATCGTTTTTCCCAAGTCACATTTAGTCTCACTGTCCGCCATTTGCATTCTCCAAATTGCAAATTGTCATTTTTTTATTCTGTGTGCTAGTATTATTTTTATTTCCGCTATTAAAAAAAATAAGTTGGCATCACTGTTTTTTGTCAACATTCCCTTTCATTTTCTGATATCATCTTATTTTCCCAAATTGGCGACTTTTTAATAAATCGCTGTTTTTTTTTTTCAAAATACAGTTAGCGATCTTTGTTGTGGATTTCTTTCTTTTTGTCAACATTCCCTTTTGTTTGCTTTCATTTTCTGATATTATCTTTTTTCCTAAAATTGGCGATCTTTTAAATAAATCGCTGTTTTTTTTAGAAATTCAGTTAGCATCACTGTTTTACTATCGTTCTTTGTAGTGGTTCTTTTTTCGTATTTTTTAAATTATAGAGGTTTTCATAATTCTTAGTAGTCCACACTGATGAAAATTTCCATTATTTATCATATTCATTATTTCTTCTTACACAAAATTCCATAATTTAACGGACATCATTAATTGTCTCAGTTTTACAAATTATCGATTTTTTCTTAAATTACGATAAGCATCACTGTTTGTTATTACAGTTCCCTGTCGCCAATTTCCGTTGTCTCTTACATTTGCAATTTAATTGTCTCAATTTTACAAATTATCGATTTTTTCTTAAATTTCGATTAGCATCACTGTTTGTTACTACAATTCCCTGTAGTCAATTTCCGTTGTCACTTACAAACAAAGATGTAAAAATGCCTTCTCCACTAACACTGCCTTTACACGGTGACATTTTTTAACCATGCCATTTTTTTTTGTTGGTAAAAGGTGTAGAGAGACAAGGATAGAAGAAAAAATGGCACGATAAGCCACCGCACAGGGTTACATGCCATTTTCTTTGCATTTCTCTTTTTGCTTCTTCCGAATTTTTTATGATTTTGACATTTCATATCGTTTCTTTATTGTAATTTTTGATGCGTTTCTTTTATTGTGATGTTATGTTTTTAGTGATTGAATTGTATAGTGAATTATATGAAAATTAAAAAGTAAAGTATTAAAAAGTAAAAAAGAAAGTTAAAATAAAAGTTAATAATGCAATATTTAACACCTCAATAACTTTTTCCATCATTTCTTCTTTAGATTCACACATTTAATTTTAAATCACTTCTTTATAAATATCTCTTACAAACAATTAGCTCTATACGAAATACTGAATAAAATAAAATGTCAGAAAAAATGCCAAGCACTATTATCGTAAAATGCCACCGTGTAAAGGCGCGAAGATTTACGCAGAAATTTTAAAAGAGAATTGATAAAAATGCCAGCTAAAAATTGCACCGTGTAAAGGCAGTGTAAGAAATTAAATGGAGCAATAACGTTCTCTCTCGACATTGTGTATTTTTCTCTCTCTCTCCCCCTACACACAAAAGTGATGTGGGCCTGTCACCCCATAGAATTTTATTGTTGTTTTCATTATTGTTCCATTAACGTCACCATCTCTTGGCATTTATTCTCACTGCGTGGCCGTCTCTCTCTCCTACTCATCGAGAATAATGGCGTTGTGGGCTTGTCTCCCCATAAGAGATTGTTGTTGTGATCGTTGTTTGAAAAATTTCCATAACAAATGAATAGAATATCAAAGAAATGGCAATGGCAAACATGAAGGGGGGTGGTGTAAGTAAATAAATTTAAACTTGAAAACTAGATAAATGTTTTTATGGAGTCCCCCTTGGCGCTCTCTCGCTCTGGTTTGACAAAAATACGGAAATTAAAATAAATTGAAAAAGAAATGGTGGCGCGTGTAGGCCTAGAATAATACAGTTGGGTGCAAATGTGTAATGCAAAATGTTATATAAAATTTGAGGAAAAATACGACAATTGATGAATAAATAGAGAATGATTGAAGTCTATGAAATAATATTACTTTGAAGGAAATTTGATTAAAATTGTTGATTTTTAAGAATATTTTATGTGAGGTTATATTTTAATAAAATCCCATTTTAATTTTTTTTATTTCAAAATCCTAAAAAATTCTATTAAAATACATTTGTTAAAAATTGATTGTTTCTGTGTGAAATCCTGGGGGTATATTGCATACAAAAACACAAATTGAGATAATGAAGTATTTTTAATTTCATATGCCCAGATTTCAATGCAATACGCGGCAGATAATTAGATCGCTAAGCGTGCTGGGGATTTAATCTATAAATACTTACGTATTTATCAATGCATAGCAATAAAGATAAGAGTGATTATTAAATTATGATAAGGAGAAAGAAATTGTGTTGTTACCTGGCAAGTAAAAAAACCAAAGAAGAGATTTAGATAAAGTACCACGTGATATGACAGAGAGAATTCAGTTCATAATGTCAATCATTTTTGTGGGTACCATAATAAAAATATAGCTGTGAAAACGAATTTTTTGGAATTTTGAAACTTAATTGAAATTTTTTCTTGAAGAATTCTAGATTTGGGTCCTAGCAAAATTGGTATTCATAGAAGCCATAAATCCACGTTTTAAGCTCTGTGATGATTTAACATTTTATGTTTGCCCACTACTGTTAAGAGAGGGGGAGAGAGACATTGCAAATATTGGAGTGAGAGCCGATATTTTTTTGTTTTATCCAATATATACTTCATTTTTAAAAAGTTAAATATATATTTTGTCATAATTTCAATTGCAAATATGAGTCTAATTCACACATTGAATTAAAACCCAAAAACCACTTTCAAGTTGAGTCGATTCTAACTTATGCAAATAACATGGGGACTAATCGACATACTCGTTGTCAGACGGACACAGACACACAAACACACGTACACACATTTAATCTACTCTCTCGAAACCATTGGTAGAATATCAAATTCTAAATATATATTCAAGAGATGTCTGGAATATGCCACGTACAAAACAGTGGAATAAAATTTTTGCGCGGTTAACCCATTGGTGACTTATTCAGATTTTTTTTCAGTCAAAAAAGATTTTTTTTTATCCCTCACTTTTTTCATTAAAGAAAAAATACTGAAATACTGAATAATTTTCTCCTTAAAAAATACTTAAAAAATATGTGATCTACTATTCCTTGAAAAAAAAAAAAAAAAAACATTTCTTACGATTTAATGTTTTCTTAAAAAAAATATTTTTAAAAAACAATTGGCATTTTTAAATATTTTTTTTTTATTTTTTTATTTTTTTTTTTGTTTTGAAAAATTAATTTTTCTAAATTTTCGGTTTCTTATAAGAATCCACGGTTAGTTTTTCATTAAAGAAGAAAGTGTTTTTATTAAATCCCGTATTATTTTCTCCTTAAAAAAATATTTGAAATAATTTGCGATACACTATTTTTCTTGAAAAAGGTCATTTTTATTTTCTTATAAAAATGATTTTTAAAAAATTAACGGCTTTTTTACGTTTTTTTTAAGTCAGCGTCCACTTTTTTTATTTTTGAAAAATATTTTTTCTAAATCTAATGTTTGTTATTTATTTTATTTTCAAAAATTCTTGGGAAAAAATTATAAAAATCCATGGTCAATTTTTCATTAAAGAGAAAAAGTTATCTTTAAACAAATATTTAAAAAAATGCGATCCACCATTTTTGAAAATATTTTTCTTAAAAAAAATGATTTTTAAAAAATAAACGGCCTTTTTACTTTGTTTTAGTCAGCCCTCTCTCTTTTTTTTTTTTTTTTTTTTTTGAAAAAAACGTTTTTTTTTTAATTTTTGTTTTTTATTCCTTTTAATTTTAAAAATGTTTGGGAAAAAATTATAAAAATTTCACGATAACTGATCTATTCACTAATTGCTTTAAAAATTTTCTTCAAAAGAATTTTTAAAAAATTATAAAAAGTTCGCTTTAAAAAAAATGTTTAAAAAAATCCAATCCACTATTTTTGAAAATATTTTTCGATAAATTTTTTTCTTAAAAAAATGATTTTTGTTTAGAAATAGACGGCATTTTTACTTTTTTTTATGTCAGCGCTCATTTTTTTTTTTTTTTTTTTTTTGAAAAATCTTTTTTAAATTTTTGGTTTGTTATTCCTTTTATTTTGAAAATTTCTTGGAAAAAATTGTGAAAATTTCACGATAACTCATCTATATGTTCATTGCTAAAGAGCAAAATATATTTCCAAATTATAAAATCGTTTATTGAACTGATTGAGAATTACATTTTCACTTTTGAGTGTAGTTTTGGAATTAAAAATATTTAAAATATGGAATGTGAATTGCCCTGAATATACCAAAAAATTTAGCGGTTCAGCCTTTTTGTCCATGGAAAAACGTCTCGTAATGTTTTTTTTTTTTTTTTTTCAAAATACTCTAATAAAACTCTATGATTTTACGAGGCTTTCTCTTAAAATGATATTAAAATCACTTAAAAGTACATTTTAAGTGATTTTTAAAAGATTTCGCGAGCTTTTCACTCAGAAATACATATTAAATGATATTTCAAAACATTTCACATTGCCATCCCTGTGGTTTGTAAATGAGAATCAATTAGGAGAGTGAGATAAATTTTCACTGATCAATTGCTCTCAAAAATCTCACAAATATAATGTAAAATGACCGTTTTTACAAGTTACGGTTATATTTTACTATTTCGTGGATTTTACGGCAATTTTCATAGTTTTCAGAGTTTCAAAGTTAGAGTAATGCTCATCTTCGAATAGAGAGAGAGTCACAAAATTTCCTTTCCAAAGAAATTGTCAAAGGGGCCGTTATTACAATTTGCCGTTATTTTTTTGTTATTCTTTAGTTTCATAGTTATCAGCTTTGGCAAACAACAAATGGTTAGAGTAACGGCCGTCCTTTTTGGAGAGTGACAGTATTCTCCTTACAAAGAGATGGCCATTAGGGCCGTTATTACAAGTTGCCGTTAACTTTCGTTTGGATGTAAACAGAGGGTTTCATAGTTTTCAGCTTTTGAAATAGTGGCATAAAGGAAGGAATTTGCTATTACAAATTGTAAAAATTAAAAAAATAGTAGATTCTTCTAATTTTTTTTAAAACGAGCAATTGTTGGAATAATGTTATATTTTTCTCTTTTCTAAAGCCCATGTGTTTTTGATATACCCTGATCTTTTTAATTGATTTTTTTTTTTTTTTTTTTGTAGGAGATCTGAAAAATCTGTTAAAATCTTTGCTATTTTATTGATCTAAAGTGTAATTATTTACATATTTATCTTCATAACACCTTTCCAGATAGGTATAATCTAAAGTAATCCTTTCACTTTGCGAGAATGGGGGGTGGGGTTGGTGGTGTTGCTCTGATAAACCTTTATCTCAATATATTTGATAAAATAATGAAAAATATGAGAAAATGATACGAGGTCTTGTTTATTTTTGCTAAGCAAAAAAAAAGATAAACATTACTTTTCTCCCCGTAATTATGGTTATATAATCATTATAATAGACTCTCGCGATTGATAAATTATTTCGAATAGAAAATCATATAAAGTACCAAAAAAACGCGTTGCCATGTGTTATCACGACTAATAAAAAAACAGCAAGCAAATCACTCTATACAACTTTATGGCTTCTTATCAGGAGAAGTAGGAAAAAAAGTTAGACATAAGCGTTTTATAGTCGGAACACTTTGCAGGGGAGCTCAGGCCACTTATTGCATGTTATCGATTAGAAACAATTCGCCTGAGTTTCCAAAAAAAAAAACTCCATAACCCAATTGCCAAACTTTCAACCGGCATTGACCAAAATCTTTAAAAAAAATCAAAGAAGACCCTTTTAACGAAGACGGCAGTATTACGTAATTAATAATCTATGGAATATTTTTTTCCATTCAGTCTCTTGTCCAGATGTCCCCACAATTTCAATTAATCGCACAGCCACACATTTTTTACTTTGCATGCCTTCATTTGTTTTTATTTGCATTACACTTTTTTTACAACAGCGGCAGGGCAACACTTTACTACGCAGCAGGTAAAAAAAAATTGTTTTCCTTCATATCCTCTCACCTCAGCACCAATCAAACGCAGCATCGACATTTTTGCGATATTTTTCTTTTTTTCTTTAGTTACAAGACGAGAGCACCACTAAACCAAACCAGCCGGTGGTTTCACTAGAACTGAAAATTGGAAAGTGTGCTGGCACGTTTATGCTCTCCAACAAAGCAAATTGGCAGCAGCAAAGCCGCCAGCCGCCGTAAAACGTCAACGTTGTGATGATGTGTGGTGTGACTTGTTTTTTTTTTTTTCAAAATTCTGACAATATCCCCCGCCCCTGTGTTTTCTCTAAATTCTAGCCCCCAAAACAATGTGTGCTTGTGCGTGTTTTTTTTTTTTTTTTTCTTATGGTTCACCAACAAAAATACAACTGTTGTTGTATTTTTTTCCAATTTGCGTTTTTGTTTTTATGCTTTGAAAATTATGCTGGCTTGTGTTCTTTAATTGGGGAGCATACTCTGGGGTAGAGAGAGAGAGTACAAATCATGAGAAACCGACCCAACGGGAATTAAAAACGTACATGAGAGAGTGTTATCTCTGTTATGATTTGCACAAAGAGACCCCCACACGCACACACATAGTCAGAGATCCACGTGTGGCAATAACAACAATGGAGATGCCATATGGAGTATTTACACAGGGCAGATAAATTTGAACATTAAAATAAAAATAAGTTTAACACAATTTTAACAAAAAAAGAAAAGAAAATATAATAAACAAAATGCTATTTCGAAATAGGCAGGTTTAGACAGAGATACGCTGCTTTTTAATAATAATAAAACTTGTTCTTTTTTTGCAAAAAATTAGACTTTTCTCCATAAAAAAATTCTGAATGAACTTTTTTCCTAACTTTTCATCAGAATAAGTCCATGTTACAATTTGATCAAGGTAATCTCATTTCAAGTAATAACATCCAGCTTTGAATTTATCTGCAGTTTACCTTTCCAAATGTAACTTCAATGAAAACAGGCTCCCATCTCTGGGAGTGTATATGCAATGGATTTGTATATATACATGTTGACAATGAAATGTTGTCAAGAGTATAATTTTGGAAATTTTTACGAAAGAATTTTTTTCAGAGAAAAAAAATCACTAGCTTTCCCAACAAAAATTATGAAATTGTCTAAATATTCTTTTGAAATGTTTTTAGAAAAAAAAAAAAATGCCGAAAATGTGGGGCCGAATTAAAAAAACGTTGAAATATACTGTTTAAAATTATCAAAATACCGAATATATGGAGTTACCGTTATACTGGAGTAAATACAAAGATGTGGACCTGCATAGGCAGTTTTCTGTCACAGGCTGTAGTAACCATTAGGAACTTCAAATACGAAAATTAAAATACGAATATAGGGAGACACCTTAATATGGGGATATACGAACACCTGGACCTGCATAAGCAATTTTCCGTCACAGACTCTAGTACCCGTTACGAACTGCAAATGCCAAATTTGAAACATCAAAATCATCAAAATACCGAATATCGGGAGGTGCCGTTATATGGGGGCTATACGAAGGGGTGGACCTGCACGGACAATTTTCTGTCATAAGCTGTAGTATCCATTACGAACTTCAAATACCAAATTTAAAACATTTTCGGTGAATGATGTCGCATAAATCACTAAAATACCGAAAATAGAGAGGTACAATTATATGGGGGCTATGCCAAAACGTGGACCTATATAGTCCATTTTCAATTCCAAACATTCTGCAGAACAAACGCACAACTGGATAAAATTTTAGCAACCTACTTCAATTCGTTCGGAAGCTAGATTGATTTTCACAGACGGACGGACATCGCTAAATCGTCATAGAATTTTATGCTGATCAAGAACATATTTATACTTTGTGGGGTCTAAAATGTATATTTCAAGGTATTACAAACGGCATGACAAACTTAATATACCCTCCATAGTGCGATGGAGGGTATAAAAATTAAATCTGAAAAATATTTTCTTTAAAATATTTATTCTTTACAACTTTTTATTCCCAATATCATAAAACAAACGATTCAAAAAATGCTCATGGACACGGTGTTTTTCATTCCGCCTAATTTTTCTTGGACATTGTAAAACAAACTGTAATTCATTCAAATAATAATTTCCTTTCCTTGTTAAGAGTCCATATTTTATTATATCAACGCTTAACGCCGACAGCTCTCATTGCGTTCAAATGAAACCGTAACTAACATAAATTGCTGTTACTCTAAAGGTTAGACATGCAAAGGCTGAATGCTGTGCAATCACTGGTGCCAACATGGAATACAGCAGCCAAGACAACAAAGCAAAAATCTTTTAAATATCTATCAACAAATGTTTGTAATAATAAAATGTAATAGTATTAGTAAATTTGACCCAAATGTAAATTATATTATTTTTCTCTATTAATTTCACATGCAATTTACATTTAACGGCAAACATCAGCAGCAAAAGGGCAGCTGTTACATTATTGACACATATGCAAAAGCTCGATGCTGTGGAAACATTGTTGCCAACACAAAATACTGTCCACATAGCAATTTCAACTAACCTCAACCCCCAAACTCCAAACTCTTCAAAGGATGTACTACAGGTCCTTTCCATTGATTTTCCATGGAAAACGAGCACACAAAGAGAATTAGAAAAACAACATTTGACAGTTAATAAGGATATGATAATGACAAATGACGAAAGTAAATGACAAAATACCTAGCAAAGGAAACGAGAAGTTTTTCCCAAAGAGTAGACACAGAATTGCAGCAGAAAAATAAATGAAAATATATATTTTTATCAACAAAGAATTTAAGTGAAAATTTAGAATGAAATAAAAATGAATGAAAAATAAATATGATTATGTGTGTAGTTAGTAAAGAAACTGAGATTTATTAAAACAATCGTAATTCAATATTTTACCTAACACAAGGAAGTGAAATAAATGTTATATATTGAAGTGTTTTTTGTATAAACATTTTTATATTGTTTGTGTTCAACTTTTGTAAATCTTTATTGGTTTTTAAAGAATTCATGGAAAATTATTTGTAGCGTTTGGAAAAATTTATATGTTTCAAGGATATTCTGCAACCTACCCCACTTTTATATATGTTTGTGTGTGTGTGCGTGAGTGTGTTTTGCTGTTTTATTGTGATCCCAATAAGAAAGGAATTGCATTTTGCCACCTAGGATAAGGGAAATACATCAAGCAACAAACCAACATTAAATCTCGACGTCCTGCAGTTATTTTACATTGTCTTCTTGGCACGTCCACACGACATTAAAAAAGGACCTCACACCAAAACCATTTTGGAGTCTGCTTATTATTTAATCGATATTTAACTTCATTCTGGAATAATTTAACGTTGCTAAGGAAATCTGTGGCCCACCCCGCTCACCTACATTTCGAAGGCCCAACATATGTTTGTCTAACTTGCCCCTCCCCAGCTGTTTAAAGTTAAATCTCTTGGACCCCTTCAAATATGTATAAAACCATACGACACGGTGAAAATAGCCTCCAATATACCATTCTACCACAAAATGATGATTTCCGCCTTGAGGGTAAAATCAAATCGGCCGGCTCGAAAAAATCAAAAAATAAAAAACCTCGCCGAAGATCTTTTTTTGCCTATTTAGGTTTACTGTTTGTGTGTACGGTCATAGTAGGAGCTGTTTTGGTGCCATTTTTGGTATCTGCCGGTTTGCCCAATCCAACAGAATGGTTTCAAAAGACCAAGGCAGCCTTCAGCCGGGTTTCCATGCCCAGCTCAAGCACCGTAACAAACAAGGAACACAAGGAAAATGGTCCCATCAACTCACAGCATACGGGAAGTGCTTTGGCCAATGCCATGCTAAACAAGGGCAATCTGATGGCTTTGAACAAAGCCAATGTGGGTAAACCGGTGAAAATTATCAACAAGGATGGGGTGGAGAAGATTATTTTGAAGTTAAATAAGACCAGTCTCCAGGCAGCTGATGCTAATCTTGAAAACAAGGAAATCACAATGGCCCCCATGCCAGAGAGTGCCATTGGCACAACATTGAAGGAAGATTCCAATCAAAAAATCACCATTCATGATTTGGGGGAAATAACCAACCAACCAATTACCACCGTCCAGACGCAAGTTATCAAGCAGGAAACAACTAGCAAGCCTATGGCAACAACTGCTACAGCAGAGGTAGTACTTGCCAGTACAACAAGCCCTGCACTTAATAGGTCAATCATCTTAAACTCCGTACCCAATGTACCCAGGGCCTCTTTGCAATCTTCATTGAATCAAAGCAACAATTCCACATCATCATCATCATCGTCCTCTTCTTCAACCCAACCCACAATGACCACACGCATCATGCAGGTACCATTGCTTAAATCTACAGCCAAGAAACCGGCCATACCACCAGTTTTAGTGAAAAATCTTTCACCTATACAACCTACACCTGAAACCAATAACTACAACAACAACAATTTGAATGATATCATTCCCTCCAAAACGCTAACAGCCAATAATAAAATGTCTAACACAATGACAGCGTCTACTACTACTGGACAAGATTCTGATTGGATTCACACTCATTGGCCCTACATAGATCCATCCACATATTTTCAATGGAATGTAAGTTAACCACTTAATGGGTTTTTAACCTCATTCGGAAATAGATTAATAATTCTTGCTTTCTTTTTCTCATTCTCTTTTTTGCGCCTCATCCTCCCAACCACTTGCCTACCACCAAAAGGGTTATAAAACCGAGGATAGCGTGCTATTGCCAGCCTTATTGGGTTTCGCTTTAATTGGTGTCATTCTCATCATAACGGTCTGTTTGGTGGCACGCAACAAGAGGACCATTGTCACTTCGGTTCGAAAGAGGAATCGTAATGTGAGTAGAAAAACATATCTATATTTAAGGGAGTAAGACTATGTTTTATTATAAAATTATTATAAAAAAATATTGAGAAGTCGTTAGAAAGTATTTCTAAAAAAATCCAATATTGGTATTTTAAATAAATTTAAAAATTCTAAATAATTTTGAAATTCAATAGGTGGAATTTCAAAAAAACATATTTTCTCCATTACCTCTGAACCAGAACCTGCAAGAATCCACTAGTTTCGCAATTTTTTTTCGATATCATAAAGAGAAATCGTAATAAAAAAATTACATTCTTGCAGTTCTGGAACAGACCAATTATTAAAACACAAAATATTCGTAAAAAAAAAATAATAATAATATGGGAAAAAAGTTTAAAAGCAGCTTAATGAATATTTTTAAAAATATCGGCCTTAAATACTAAAATTGGTCCACAAAAAATATTCTTAAAAATCTTCGAATGGTCCTTAAGGTCCAAGATCGCTCATCTGTAGATCTTGACAAAATAATTGACATTGTCAGAAAAAAGGTACACAACTAAAGCTCTTTTCTTTCTAAAAATGTATTGAAAATCAACGTTTAAACCACGGTTTGGATTTAAGAAAAACATACCATATAATACATCAAAGTGATTGAATGTTGTCCATCGAAAATTATTAATTTGCTCAAGAATCGACGAACGAAAGTTGCTGCTTGAAAATATATATTTAAAGCAGTAAATTCCATTCCTTAATAGCTAAAAATCCACGATTCTCGAAATATATTCTTAAAAAAATCCACAGGTATTGTTTTGTTTATTCTGGCACATAGGTCTGTAAAACTCGATCCTTGTCATTTCCTTCGCTATAGATCCCTAATATAAGCAACGGCTCTCATTTATGTTACACTCTCTTATTGGAATAACTGTCAACTTTGTTTGTGCCATAAATAACCGAATACCCCAATTTGACACAACAGCAAAAAAATATCGATAGTACCATCGACCAATCGATTGTTATTGCCACTGTGGCATTTTAAACAGAAACTTTTTTGACGTGTGACGACGTCCACGAAAGAAACGATAGCTCCAACCATTCATTTGGCGAAACGTAACAGAAAAACATACTGGGGAGATTAGTTGTGGAGCTGCTGCTGCTTCTGTTGTTGTCATCGTCGTCGTCGTCTTCTGCTGGATAACAAATAAAAAACGATAAAAGAATAGTAATATTAACAAGCATTATCCAAGAAAATAATATTGTGGCAAGAGTAACCAAGACAGAGATGGCCATTAAACCAGCCAGTTTGGGACGCAAGTCCACCAACAAGAACCCACCCATCCTAAGCCATGAATTCGTCATACAAAATCATGCCGATATTATCTCCTGTGTGGCAATGGTCTTCGTTTTGGGCCTGATGGACGAGTCGACATCACCATTTGCCAGCGCCTTTATTTCTCTACATCATAATGTGAGCGGAGAGGAGCCGACACGTGAACAACCGCTGGGAAAGCCCTTCACCTATGTGGCTGGCATCAAGGATTACTGTGCCGTGTTCTTCTATACCCTTACCTGCATTATTATGCATGCCATTATCCAGGAATTTGTTTTGGATAAGATCTCAAGAAAACTGCATCTGTCCAAATTCAAGCTGTCCCTGTTCAATGAAAGTGGTCAATTGGTGGCATTCTATGTCATGTCTTTCCTGTGGGGTGCCAACGTCATTTTGAAGGAGGGCTATTTCACCAAGTTCTCTCTGTTGTGGGATGACTATCCAAATCACCCCATGTTGTTCCTGCACAAATTCTTCTTTATCATCCAGCTGGCTTACTATTTGCACATGTTGCCTGAATTGTACTTCCAAAAGGTCAAGAAGGAAGATCAACAACCCAAAATCATTCATGCCGTGTGTGGTTTCTCCATCATTTGTTTGGCCTACACATTCGGATTCCAACGCATTGCCTTGGTTATTTTGACTTTGCACTACTTGTCGGCCACCTTTGCCCACATCTTCCAATTGATTGGTGTATTTGATCGTGATGAAAAAATGGCCAGTGTTCGTATTTTCAACAATGCTGTGTTTGTCTTTGTCCGTTTCACATCCATGGTTATTGGAGTTTTGGCCTTGTACTATGGAGTTATTGCGAATTCGTCACAAAAATTGAGAGGCTATTTGGCATTGTTTGCCCTCTTGGGTTTGCAGTGCTATTTCATTTTCTCCTTCATCACCGAGCAACTAAAGGCCAAGCGTGAGGCAAAACAATTGAGCAAACCAGCTCCCAGCCAAAAGAAGAAGACCCCCAAGGAGAAGACGAAAAAGGTGAAACGTGAATCCGATTTGCCAGAAGCTGATCAATCGCCCAGTGCTCCCATCAACAATAAGGTGAAGACCAAGTAAAAAAATGAAACCTGGAACCGGCCACTAGTATAGGCACTTGCATACAGAAAGAATATGCCGCGCAAGTTCAAAATAAAATTCAGAAGCTCCACATCATCAATAATAATTGTTTGCTCAAAAAACCCCCTGCCCTTCCACTTCCATTTTAAAAACACCTGGTCATTGCTTCAAGAGATGTGCCGCCGATTTGCCGGGTACACCAACTACTTGTAACTAAAATGGAAGGATATCTGTCTCCCTCTATGAAATGCATTTAAGGCAATTTTTGATTTCATATTTTTTTATACAACAAACACACAAAACAAGAAACAACAAACCGTTGAAACCATGTAATTTTTAAATATGTAAAATTGTTAAACTATTTTTAAACTTCAAAACATTCTCTACACTCGACACTCTCAACTCAAAAACACACAAACAATGAAAGAAAAATTCCTTTATTTTTAAACGAAAAAAAAAATAATAAAATCAAAACTATTGTATTTTTTAAAAAAATAATTAAATTATAAAAAAGATTTGATGTTTCATTCAAATGAAGCTATTTAAAAAAAATGTTTTTTTTTTTAATTTTTGTACTTTTATTTTTATTAAATGCAAAAACTGCAACTATAAAATATATATTTTTATATAAACTTTTATAAAAACAAACCGACAAACTGAATTTTACTTTTACTTTTGTGTCTGCAAAAAGCAAGCTGACATTTTTTTATGTTAAATTGAAAATATTTATTTCATAAATAAGTCTAACTTGGCTGAATAATACGTATACACATACATAATATTAGAAAAAAAACGAACTCTTATAATAAAAATAAATATTTTTTTATAAAAAAAAGAAAAAAACATCAAAACATGTTTTGAATCTCCGTTGCAACTTTCCTTTCCCTTTTTGTGTGTGCCTGTGTTTTGGTTTTTTTTTTTTGGGATTAGCTCAAGGTTATGTTGTTGCTGTGCCACTTAATTGACTAGCCCCCTCAACAATCGCTCTTAATTGCTTGCTGATAATAATAATGACGGCGATGATGATGTTGATGATGACGACGACGAAGATGTCTCTATACCGGTTTACTATCAATTTTTTTTATCCATATTGAATTTATTGTATAATATAATATACTTTCACACTTAAAGCTACGTGGATAGCAATAGGCACATGTTGGCTGTTTGGATAATGCAGTTCACGTGCTTTAAAAGTTCATATAAAATTATAATTCATTTAACAATAATTTTTCTTAAATTTGTTAATTTTTTAAATATAATTTTTCATGGAGTTAAAAACTTTAAGGTTTAAATTTTTAGGAGAGAAGATTTTTAAGAAAATTTTTCATATATAACAAACCAAGGAATACATTCCATAATATTTTTTTTCTCATGTTTTTTTTTTTTTGATTTCAATGAAAATTTTTCATAAATTATAATTAAAAAAAAAAAAAAATAGAGAATCTGTTGCGAATTTGTGCAATGTTTTTAGTTTTGAAAATATATATTCAATATTGGTGACTTGTTTTTAAAAATTGTGGATTTTCATGAATAGTTTTTCATTGGTCCTGGAAATTTTAAGAACATTTTATCTAAAATCGTCTATTTTGTAGGAATATTTGAAGAATTTATAAAATGCGTTTCCGATATTTATAGAACCAAAACAAAAAAAAGATTTTATTCATTAATTCCAGGACATTTTTTCAATGATATTTTTCAAGGGCCTGCAGAAAATTGTGGATTTTTTACAGGTATTTTGTGCATTTTGACCTTCAGACAATTAATCGTGGATTTTAAAAGATTTTCCTTTTCAATGACCTGCAGACAAAAAAGTATGGATTCTTTATAACCTCAGCCATATGACAACAGAGGGTATATATCATTTGATACGGACAAAACGTGTCTCATTCTAGGTCTCTTTGAACCGAATCCATTTCAGAACATTTGGAGTCGATCTCCTCTGTCTGTCTGGCTGGTGCGCACCATAACTCTCGAAGCGATTAACCGATTTAATCCAAACTTGGTATATCGTAATATTATTGTCAAACTTAGATCGAGTTCAGAGATGGGCAATATCGGTCAACTGCTTCTGGTACCTCCCCCAAAAATGTCCATAATTTCAAAGAAAATAATTTACTGCACAAAAAAAGAAAGGATTATCCAATTTTGCTCCAACTTCAAATCCTAATATTTGCATCAGTGCTAGGTCTGGTACGAAAATGAACAATATCGATCCACTCCATCAACTAGTAGTTAGAGTAGTTATGTATAGAAGTTTTGGGCTAGGTAACTTTGTTAATTGAATATAAATAAATAAATAAAAAAATAAATAAAGTACCTCTCCAACAAGTGGTCAAAATTTTAAATAATTATAACTCATATAAAATGTGATGTAAGTGTCCGATTGTCTTTAAATTACACACATCACAATATTTTCAATTTGGTGTGAAGATGGAATATATAGGTCCACTTCTTCTGGTTCCTCCTCTACAAAGGGTTACAAATTTGAATATCTAGGAAGCTCATAAGACGAGAAATAAACATCCGATTCCATTCAGACTTAGCACATCTCAAGATTTCCATCAACACAAGATGTGTTATAAATATGATAGAGATCGGACAACTCCTTTTGGTACCTCCCACACAAAGGGTCAATGTTTTGAATAACCAAAACGATTATAAAACCCGAAATATGCTTCCGGTTCTTTTCAAATTGCACACATCCCATTATTTCTACTAGCACAAGATCTGCTGTGAAAATGGAATATATCGGCACACTCTTTTTGGTACTTCAACCACAAAGGGTTCAAAATTATGAAAAAAAACACAACGCTCATAAAACGCGAAATAAGTATTCAACTATTCATAATTCACATACCCAAATATTTTTGTTACCGCAAGATCTGTTATGAAGATGATAGATGTCTGCCAACCTATTTTGGTGCCTCAACCGCAAAGGTTCACAATTTCCAATACTTATATCTGTCATAACTTCTTCGGAACCACCCCCATAAAGGGTCAACAGTTATAATAATCATCACTCAAGGCTGGGGGTATAAATCTGTCGGCAAAAACTACTGATACTATTTAACTTGTTTCGGAAAAGTTTCAAGACCTTAAAGACTAGATATCGTGGAGTTTTTAATGAATTTTAAAGGATCTGTGTTAGCTCTTTTCTTTACGTACCAAAAACGTCAACTTTTAAAACTTTTTCCTCAAAACGTGTTCCTTTACACAAAATAGTAGCACAATTCGAGGGTCTACTTTACACCTATGCAACCTTATTACCGCTCCCAATCAATTGCAACTCTTCTTTATTTCCTTTAGAGGCGAACGATTTTAGAACATGTTTATTTGGGAAATCACGATCATATTTGTTTTGTTATTCAACTCATTTAAGTGCTTCATTTCTTGTTACAACGGCCAACTTGTTTAGTTCAGCTAATTGCTTGCAAAATTTTGCAGAGATTCTGTTTGTTTACTTTCCATGGTTTTCTTGTAAAAGAGAATAAAACCACTTTACTCTCTCAGAGAGATGTTTCTGGCCAATTGATGCAGGGAAAGTGACAAAAAATACCTTTTGTTTTCTTTGCTTTATGGTTATGCTATGCAATAGTATCGTAGCCGTTATTACACTGTAAACTAATGCCGTTATAATAATGTCGTCATCATAATGAATAGAACGGGTAAAATTAACCATATAAAATTCATTAGGAATTGCAGTCAATGATTTTTTCTTTGGGCGTTTTTACATATAACGAATATAATACGATCACAAAGATCGTGTTTACAACACCCTAGCTAATTAGGGATTGCAGTAATTGATTTTTTGTTGGGTAGCATTTGCATATAACGGATGGCAACAACGGCGTAAAACAAGTAATGTTCGTGTTTACACCATCCGCAGTAATCAGGGATGGCAGTAATAGATTTATGAGTTTTTTTCTCTTTTTATATTTAAAATATAATTTGACTTGATTTGATATTTTATAATAATTTCTTTATTTCCCTTACAGGATATTGAAGAAACTGGCGGCGAGGATAATACCACCTTACTAACCAATACCAATTTATCAGATGAAGATTAAATCAAGTTCCAGCAGTGGAGAGAAAAATCGTAAGAAAAAAACTGCAATCAATATTTTTTTTAATTCACGCAAAAAATGAAGCAAAAAAATAATTTAATGGAAATTTTTGTTAATTTTGAATGAGCTTCACGTTTAAAGCAAAGACTTTACTTTTAATTTTTTTTATAAAAAAAAGTAAGCGAGAATTATATTTCCTGTATTATTTTCAAACCACAGAGAGCTGCATTATTATTAAAACCTAACTTATACATGAACAACAATTATCATTGACAAGAAAAAATAATAATAAAAAACGCTTATTTAACAAAAACGAGAACAGCTCATATTAAGCAACAACAATAACACAAAAAAAAAACATTAAAAAAAATTAAAACAAAAAAATTCAAATCAATATTTGCATTATTTTCTAACAAAATTCCAAACGAGAAAATAACAAGAATTTATATCTTTCTTTGTTAAACATATTATTTTTTTTTTCAAAAAAATAAAAAATTGGTAATTTAAATTTACAATTTACTTTTTTTAAAATAAGTTTTCTTGATATTTTATTTATTTTTATTTAAAATAAAAAATAAAGACTGTTTCTTAAAAAAATAAAGCAAAACTTAAATAAATAAAAAATCTCTCCCTATAAAAAACAGGAAATATATAAAATCCACTAAGTTAAAGCATTGGCAATATTAAAAATATTATTTTATACCATTTATATATTATATATTCAAATAAAAAAAAAACAAAGAAGAAAAAGAATCGGCCTGCAAACCAATAAACAGGTGCATAAATCAGTGATATTTTAGTGAAGTGATGCGAGAAACAACACTGATGATACTTTTCTGAACGAAAAATATTACTGATGATATTTTCCTATTCGAAAAATATCACTGATGATATTTTTCTATGCGAAAAATATCACTGATGATATTTTTCTATGCGAAAAATATCACTGATGATATTTTTCTATATGAAAAATATCCCTGATGATATTTTTCTATACGAAAAACATCACTGATGATATTTTTCTATACGAAAAACATCACTGATGATATTTTTCTATACGAAAAACATCACGGATGATATTTTTCTATACGAAAAATATTTTTCTTATATTTTTCTATACGAAAAATATCACTGATGACATTTTTCTATACGAAAAACATCACTGATGATTTTTTCTATACGAAAAATATCACTGATGATTTTTTCTATACGAAAAATATCACTGATGATATTTTTCTTTACGAAAAATATCACTGATAATATTTTTCTATACGAAAAACATCTCTGATGATATTTTTGTATACGAAAAACATCACTGATGATATTTTTCTATACGAAAAACATCACTGATGATATTTTCTATACGAAAAATATCACTGATGATATTTTTCTATACGAAAAACATCACTAATGATATTTTTCTATGCAAAAAATATCACTGATGACATTTTTCTGTGCGAAAAATATTAATGATAATAATTTTCTTGAAGAAAAATATCACAGCTTATATTTTTCTTTACTGAAAAATAATTTTTTTCTGCTTGAAAATATCACTGATAAAAGATTTCTTTAAGAAATTTTTATAAAAAAATAATACAGAGAAAATAATGGCAAGACACGAAAAAACAACAGCGGCTTGGCTACAATCACAAATAATAAAGTAAATAAATATCTAAATCAACGGCTGGATGGCTGGAAAACTTAAACCACCCAAACTAGAAGAAAAAGAACACCCAACTAAAAAAACACCTTTACTTTAGAAAAAAATGAATAAAAAAGCAACATTGAAACAATCCTAATCATGTTCACAAACAAGAAACAAAACACTGTGTATTGAAATGTAGTAGATGGTGATATTTCCCTAGAATCTTTGTAAAAAAACACAAACCATGTCTTAGGGCCTTAGTTTTTGGGATAGAAAAATCTCCATAATAACTCCCTCCCCCCTACACAAACATAATCACAGGCCGTAGAGAAGAAGAAGAAGAAAACGGACAACTAGGAAATTAGAAAAAAAACTATGTATTTTTGTAAAAGTGTGATTGTTGTAGAGAAAAAAAAAAGTTGTGATGTCTGGAAGGGGGTTAAGAACCGAATAAAAAAAAAAACAAAGGAAAAAAAAACTCATTTGGTAAATGCGTGATGTGAACAGTATTTAGTATTAATGAAAGTATTAAATATAAGTGTAATTTGTATTATTTTAAATATAATTTATTTAATTACATTAAGTTTTTTGGATAAATAATAAGGATTTTATGCATTTTTTCACAAATGTCATTTGATTGGCTCTCCTTTAAAAGCGGCAATGAATGTAATAACGGCCATTGAAGTACGTGGTCATTACGGCAACTTTGCAGTTACGGTACAGTATGTTTACATGCCAACGGTAACAGTATGTTTACATTAAATACACAACGGAAATGTATTTGCAAACAATGTAATCACGGCCAATATGTGTTTTAAACATATTTCTTATATCTTTTCCGAAATCATAAATTCCTTGTGTAAAACAATTATTATTTCACTTTTATTTTTTATAAAGAAAAAAACAAAATACTAAATTATATACATTCTAAATTATCCATCAATACTGATTATTTTATTGAATTAATAAGTACTAAATATACAATTTGATATCTTTTTACCACAAGCTGTATTATTATTGAAAATAAATTAATAATAAAAAAAACATTAAAGCATATTTTAGAGCTCAAGCTTTGTAAGCCACTAATTGAAATTCTATAAAAAATGGAAAAAATATAATAAAAACAATATGAAAAAAGCAAAATGTCCAAAATCAACTAACGCTTAAAAACATTAACAAATACAAAAAAAGTATTAAGAAATGCACAACATTATTTAAAAAGAAAAAGCCATAAGAAATCTTTTATATAACAACAATATCTGTTTTTTCTAAGTTTAGCTTAAGCTAAGTTATAGAAAAATAAGGGTCTAGTTAGACGTAGGCCCTGCAAAGTCCAAAATTCGAATTTTTATTTTTTACAAAACAAAAACAAAAAATTCAAATTGTTTTTCATTTTAAAAAAAAATGTTAGGTTAGGTCACAAACCTAACCTAATTTAAACTCTTGATTTAAAAGTCTGTTTTTATACTCTTGAAAATGCATAACAATTTTCTAAATAATTTGCCTGGGAACTAATAAACAGAAAAATCAATATCTTTTTTGTATTGCAAAATAGACGATTTAAAAATACAACAAAAAAAAAGCCGATGCTTGAACAAACCAAATACTATTTAAAAAAAGAATATATAAGAAATGAAACTATTATTGCTTGTTATAAACAAAATATATATACAAAACAAACATTTAACAAAAGGAATACAACAAAACATTGTTATTACCAAATTAAACTGATGTAAACTCGTAAAAAACCCCCCACATTCCGTTTATTTAGCCGCTTCTTAAACCAAACGTAAAAACACACACACACACAAAATGAAAACTGAAAGTTATAAAAAAAATCTATATATTCTTAGGATAAGTAACTATTTATTTATATACATGTGTATTTAATCGTAAATAAATATATATACATTTAATTTAGCTTATAAGCCTTTGAACCGATCAAGCCACTCAAACCACTCCCAACCAACAAAAAAAAAACAAGCCCAATTTGATCACGTTAAATAGTTTGTCATGAAAATATCTATGTAAAACGATTTCCAAAAACAAAATCCAACACCCGTTTCAAATAATTGCAAATTTTGCTTGCAAAAGAAAAATGTAAAACCGCCTAATTACACAGACAAATATATATAACAAAAAAAGTAAAACTGAAAAGAAATCAATAAAATGTCATCAAATCAAATAACATTTATTTAAAATAAAAAAAACACAAGCGTTTTTATTTTAGTGATCTCTAGTGAACCCTATTTAGTTTAAAATCGTGTAAAAACGCCTTCTCACAAAAATCAACTCTGAGCATTTTCCAAAATAACTAACTAACTACTTCTTCTATTGGAAAATTTGTTGTAGGTAATGTTTTGTTAAAGAAAAACTCAATTCGGCGAATTTTTTCTATAGAAACAATTAATTTGGCAATTTTTTCTATGGGAAAATCAACTAGTCGATTTTTTTTTCTATAGAAAAAATTAACTTTCTATAGAAAAAATAAGCTCGATAAATTTTCTCTATAGAAAAAATCATTTAGACAAATTTTTTCTATTGAAAAAAATCATCTCAGGAAATTTTCCCCGAATTTTTAGCGAATTCTTTCATAGAAAAAATCACCTCGGGGTATCGTTCCTATAAGAAAAATGATCTCGGCGAGCTTTTTCTATAGGAACAATTAATTTGGCGATTTTTTTATAATAAATCAACTGGGCAATTTTTTCTAAAATAAATAAAATAATGACAATAATTAATAATTTTAACAAAAAATGTTAAAAAAAACTCTGGAAATGCATTCTACCATTGAAGGCTCAACATAAGCCCTCTGGAAGAGTTTTCCATCTCCAGAAAACCTCACTCTATTCAATACACAATTCTCAATTTCTTCTTCATTCCGACATCAAATTTTTATTCTTTTCATTTTGTGTATCGATGCGATTTTTAACAAATTGTTGGAAATTTTGTTCTTCCGTTTGTTCAACTTGATAGGTGGAGGGTGCCTCATCTTCATTGCCTTCCTCGTCTTCAGAACTTTCATTGCCAGGATGTTTTAAATAGACATCGGAAAGTTCACGGCCACTTGATACCTGGAAACAAAGTTTTCTATTAATACAACAAAAATGTTTTTGAAATTTTCATGGAAGAAAAACTGAATTTTTTAGAGGCAAATTGAAAATTCTTTCTTGTTTTACAAAAAAAAAAAAATACGTTTTTCTTTTAAAATGTTTCTAAGCTACAGGGTATCCTTTTATAGTTAGAAGTTGGCTCTTTGAAAATATTTTCCTGACATGTGGTGAAAATATCAAAGCAATCTCTCACCTCTTCCACAAAGCCAGTTAATTTAATTTCACTACCAGCACCTTTACTTTTGGCAATGCTTTCCAATTTCTCTTCTTGTTTCTTCGTTTGTTCCTTTAATTTCTCTTCGCGCAGTTTATTGTATTCAGCTTTGTATTCCCTATGGGAAGAAGTATTCACCATTACATTTTAAAAACATTTTCAACATTAAATAAACATACTTCTCGTATTCAATGGCTCCCTCCTCTACCAGGCCAAAAAAGGCATCAAAACCCACACCTGTTTTTGAGGATATGCCACAAGTTTTAAGACCACAATAAAACTCATCCAGTGTCAAAGACATTGTGCGGGTTAAGTTGCTAATATAGTTTTGTTCCTTTTCCAATGCCTCTTGGAAGGCCTCAAAATCTGTCATCCATTCCACGGCAAAGTCGTGGTCTTGCATGTCGATCTGCAACAAAAGAACAGATTATTAGATTTATCATAGCCGATTTAAATCAATTTTACAAACCTTATTCATGGCCACAATGAACGGCAATCTCGCCTTATACAATATCGAACAGGCATACAACATATTTGACATGAATGTTGTGGGACTCACAGACCTTACCACATCCATCACATACACCACAATGGTAGGGAACATTGTGGCCAAGGCCTCTGTTATTATTGTACCCGAGGCAGACCATGTGAATACCTCAATTTGACCCGGTGTGTCTATGATACACCATTTATGACCCTGTTGTCCTGCACGTCGTATTAACTCGACCACCTTTTCAAATTTGGTGGCAAATAAATTCAGCGAGGTCACAATACCACCATTTGGACCAAGTTTATATTGTTTCATAACTTCTTTGTAGTTCACAGTGTCGCGTATATCAATATTGGCATGATAGGGTGTCTCACGACATGCCGGATCCAAATTAATCACATAGGGTTTATATTTTGCAAACGATGTTTGGGTAAGTTTTTGTACAAATGTTGTCTTCCCCGAACCGGCCATGCCCAGGACAATAAGACAAACGGGTGATGTTTGTGGGCCATTCTCAACGGACAAGGGTAAATTTGAACTGGTAGCCATTGTTTCAATGTGGGTAACGTTTACGAGGGTTTCTAATGCTCACAACATAGGCTGGGCCTTAACACAGTTGGGAATACAGGGGCTGTAAAAATTAAAGAAATCAGTTAAAATTGAAACAATCATAGAATACTCAAGAGTATGATGTTTGGTTCCTCAGAAATACAAGTGAAGCTTTCTATTGCAGCTATCGACGGAAAGCATGCTCAGGTATGTTTTGTTCAAACTATTTCACAACGCGCCAATACTTTTGAATATTTTAAGGGGCAGGTGCGTGTTTTTGTGGTTTTTATAAATACTTTAGCTTATATATGAAAAATACTACGTACTTTTAGAGTACTATGAAATACTGGGAGTTACTTCCCCGGCTCCTTTGGATTCTTTTGGAAATGTATGGCTCAAAAGTAAAAACAACGACTGATGAGGGATCTAGAAGATCGAAAAACTTGGTGTCAGGGTTCTAGAAGTTCGAAAATGTATTCATTGAATAGAGACGTAAGAGCTAGTTAAAAACAAAATGAATCGATGAAGACAAAAAAGGGATGTCCAAACAAAAATCCACAATGAGGTATGAAGCATAATGTGGAGCAACGGAAAGGATTTATTCAAACAAACCATGGTAGAAGAATATAGGTAGATGCATCGCCACAGCTGCTGCGACGAGGAACAGTTAAACCAATTTTGGACTAAAAAATGTTGAATGAAAATTTATTTAGATTTGTGAGACTTGTTGAAAAACTCGTATTATAATAACCTCCGAATGACGTGTATATAAAAGCATATAAAAATCTACTTATATTTGAAAAAACATTTTTTTTTTGACATATCAATGTTCCCAAGCGTTGAACTATCTGCCTATATTATTCTATCATGATCCCACTCTACATTAAAGTTCGTTTACATTATATTAATTCCGGGGTTTATCTAAATTTATTGCAAATAATCCACGGTAAATAAATGGGAATTGAACTGAAAGGGAAAATATCTGATATCAAATTGCCAAACCGAGTTCAAAGGACAAATATTTTCAGAGATAATGCCATGTTTACGTTAGAACTTTTTGTAGGGTTAACCTTCTTTGAGAGGATTTATTTTAAAAAAAAGTAATGGAAATGACAATTTAAATCCAAATTCAGTGGGTTAATCCTCATATATATAAACGTACTGTAAGTCAGCTTTAATTTATGTGTAATATTTTAACCAAAATCCAATAAATTACCTTTTTTACATTTAAAGCTTAAGCTGCAAGTACATAAGAAGCTTGAAGTCATGGCTAGGCATATTTTGTAACATTTCATGAAGGGAGTACAGAGCCGCACATGACATTAATATGCCTAGCCTTGACTTCAAGCCTTTTATGTACTTGCACCCTTAGAGATGGAGTTTTTTTTATAAAACGCGATATTCAGATAGGCAGTTTCGCTTATTATACGTAAAATAAATGACGATTTGGCTGTGGAGATTAAGCAGCATAAACTAATTATTTTTCCGCTGTGTGCAGCTTAAACTTTACTTGTACTTTAGTTCATTTTGAGTTGCTTATTTTGTTTAAATTCATTTTCCCAACATTTTCTTAAAACTTTGAAGATTTTAATAATTTTCACTGATCAATATAGATTCAACGACCAGTTTAAAATTCCATTGAAACTACGATCTATAGATTCCTATAACCAACAACAGGTTATCATCTTTTTTCATTATATATTCTACTAAATTAGTTTGCTTGGATGGCCAACACAAGTATGAAGAAGCATTAAAAATTTAATTTTAAATAAAAAAAATGATCAACATTCTATATTTATGTGATAATTTAACCTACAAAACGAATAACAACATTTTATACACACGATAAATTATTTTCAAATGACTAAACTAATCAAACAGGTATTGTATGATATCAATTCACTAAGCATAACACATTTCTCCTTTACACCCTTCGTGGAAGAAGAAGCATTTGTTTTGGTACGTTTTTTCACATAAACACAAGAAAACGAAGAGAAAAAAAGAAAAAAAAAATAATGTGTGTGTTTGTGTGTGTCATTTGATAACAAAACGTCAGAAAACGTCAAAAACAAAGTGGTAAACAAAAATATTTTTTTATTGGGCAACTTTTTTTGTGGGGGAACATATTTTTGTAGGAAAAAAGTGTTTTTAAATCGCTGGAGTGGCTAAAATAATCGCATAAATCGTTGATTGGCAACATACGCAATGGGTTTTCCACGTATAATAAGCAAGAACAATAAAATATACACGAAATTGGGGGATTTCTGTTTGTCTGGAGATGGACAGCAGTTTTGGATTGTGTGTCATACGTGCCAAGAGGAGCTGCAGACACAAGATAAGTTCTGGAAGCACATACAGGACGAGCACAACTTTATGCATGGCGTTAGACAAGTGAGTTGGTATTGTTTGTGTTTTGGGTTTTCTTGTGGGAGGGGTTCTGCAAGGGGTCGAATGGTATTAACGCGCCATTTTTTTCTGGTGTGTGTTGTTTTTCGTCGTTTTAGGAACAGACACGAACTGCAGCCCAGGCATATATGGAGGCAGCGGAAGCGGCATCAATGATGCCGTTGCCATTGTTTCGCAAGATGAGTGTAAATGAACAGCAGCGCGAGGATAGCATGAGCCAAGAAGATGAGGATATGCACAAGGAACCAAAAGACTACACAGAGATGCGGGCCCATGAAGATCCCAACCAGTCAGTGTCGATTGACATTAAATTGGAACCACAGTTAAGTCATCCAGGCCAGCATCAACAAGCCCAACAGCAACAGCACCACCAGCAGCAACAACAGCAGCAACAGGAACAGCAAGAACAAATGCAGCAACAACAGCAGCAGCAACAACAACAACACCAACAACAGACACAACAAATTGAAATAAGTGCACCCCTTATGTATCAAATACCCCATGTCCATGCACCACCGGTCAGTGCTTATGCCGCCTTAGTACAACCCAATTTGAATTCCCTAAATATGTCAGTTGCGGCCGCAGCAGCGGCTGCCTCTCAAGTGCCAACGTCAATGGCCGCCCTAATGCCCATCAAAGATGAGATGGCGCACAATAAGGAGTCGACCAACAATAGTACCACGGCGAGTGCCAGCAGTGCCATGTCCTCGGAGGACGGGGAACGTTGGTACATCTGTGACTTTGAAAATTGTGGGCTAAAGTTCAAATATCAATCTCGGCTCGAGCTGCATCGCAGTGTGCACAGTAAAGAGCGCAAGTTTGCCTGTGAAATGTGCGGGGCCAGTTTTAAACAGTCATGTAATTTGTCGACACATCGGAAAAAGAAGCACTCCCTTAAGGGTACTGCCAAAATGACACTGGTGCCGCCGCATCGTTTTTGAAACCCATTTTTAAATTTTTTACAATTTCCTTTTTATTTTTGAACAAAAAGAAATCAAATAGAATTTCAATTTTGAATAGAAGAAAATGAAAACTAACAACACCCACCATCCTTAAGAAAACGAGAAAAATATTTTTGTTCTGCCTTTGTATTTGTTTTTTTTTTCAACCCAATATTAAGGCTCAAGTAAAGAAAAACAAAATCATTATATAAAATTTAAGTCAAGCCTTGGTTAATTTTTTCGAGTAGTGTCAAAGAAAGCGAAATTTAGAAAAATCGAAATTTAGAAATCAACAATGTTTATTTTTTTGGAGCATAAATTCTAGATCTTAAGTTTAGTTTTTGTATTTTTTGAGGATTTTAGCTATTTTTGTTTGTAGTTTTTAAGATTATTTTATCAAATTTTTGTTTGTTTCATAAAGAGTTTTAATGAAAGCATTCATTGGGTGAATGTTGTGTGTAAGAATTAAAACAAAAAGAGTACGAATTCTTTTAACCTTTTTTGGTTTTCTAAAAATGCCTTATCTTTCAATTTTTTTCTTAGATTTAAGAAGTGTTAATTTAATTTCTTTTTTTATTTGATATAGAAAAAGGCTTAGAGGGATATTTCTCCCAGGCGAGATTTTGCCATTCTTTTCGTTTGTTTTTTATCGTTTTTAACTTTTTTTGTGCAATTTTGTATGGCCTTTGATTTTAAGTTTTTATTCATTCTCTATATCTATGCGTTACTATAATTATTACTTTTTCTCTCTTTTTAGTTGTAATTATTGTGCAATTATTATTAGACAAAACAAATAAAAAAAAACAAATGAATACAAATTATATTATATATAAAAATAAACACAAAATAAGATTTTAAGTAAATAAAGTTAGTCTAAAATTCCAAAACATAATTTTCAATTCATACATATTTAGAATTGGAATGGAAAAATGACTCAAATGCTCAGTCAAAAGGGATTTAAATATAAATATTTTGTAGTATTTGTATAATAACGTCTTATATGGCTGCTGGTTTTTGCCTGTACTTTATTTTATAATTTTTTTTTTTATTTAATACTCGTATAATTCCCTAACGGCACACTATTTTATAGCAAAGGATAATATTTGTATGTGTTATATGGCTTTGGTATCCTGGTTTTTGTCTTAACTGAGTGTGTAAATATTTATGTTTTATTACCAAGTCGTCGAATTTTATAGCACAGGACAAAAAGTCTACAAAATTCAAGGACAAGGAAACAAATTTGAGATGAATGTTTTTTATCTTTGTTTCTTTTATACCTACAATTGTTCCCTTTTCTTATAGCCTTTGAAAAAATTTGTGAAGAACATTTCGTTCCTTGAAACCACTTCTCCACAATTTAACCTAAAAATATGTAATTGTTTATATATCTAAAATTTGTTAGCACTATTTTCAAGTTTTATATTATCCTTAGCGATTTGATATCATTGGTGACTTATTGTGGAATTTCGTGAAGAATATTTTTTCCTTCGAAACGCTTTCTTCAAAGTGATGAATTGTAAGAGGTATTGGCCCCAAACTGAAAACACTGCAAATTAACCTAAAAATATGTTTATATATCTAAAATTCGTTAACACTATTTTCTCGTTATATATTATATTTTCCGATTTGATATCTTTGGTGACCTTTTGTGGAATTTTGTATAGAATATTTTTTCTCTTGAAACCACTTCTCCACAATGATGGATTGTAGAAGATATTGACCCAAACTGAAAACTCTGTAAATTAACCTAAAAATATGTGATTGTTTATATATCTAAAATTTGTTAACACTATTTTCTCATTATATATTTTACTTAGCGATTAGATATCTTTGGTGACCTATGGTGGAATTTTGTATTGAATATTTCTTCCTTTGAAACCACTTCTCCACAATGATGGATTGTAGGAGATATTGGCCCCAAACTAAAAGCAATGCAAATTAAGGTAAAAATATGTTTATATATTTAAAATTCGTTAACACTATTTTTTTGTTATATATTATATTTTCCGATGTGATATCTTTGGTGACCTATTGAGGAATTTTGTGTAGAATATTTCTTCCCTTGAAACCACTGCTCCACAATGATGGATTGTAGGAGATATTGGCCCCAAACTGACTGCAAATTAACCTAAAAATATGTTTATATATCTAAAATTCGTTAACACTATTTTCTCGTTATATGTTATATTTTCCGATTTGATATCTTTGCTGACTTCTTGTGGAATTTTGTAAAGAATATTTCTTCCTTTGAGACCTTTTCTCCAAATTGATGGATTGTAGGAGATATTGGCCTCAAAGTGAAAACACTGCAAATTAACATAAAATATGCAATTGTTTACATGTCTAAAATTTGTTAACACTATTTTCTCGTTATATATTAAACTTATCGATTTGATATCTTTGGTGACCTATGGTGGAATTTTGTATAGAATATTTCTTCCTTTGAAACCACTTCTCTACAGTGATGGATTGTAGGAGATATTTGCCCCAAACTGAAAACACTGCAAATTAACCTAAAAATATGTAATTGTTTATATATCTAAAATTTGTAATTACTATTTTCTAGTTATATGTTATATTTTCCGATTTGATATATTTGGTGACCTATTTTGGAATTTTGTAAAGAATAATTCTTCCTTTGATACCACTTCCCCACAATGATGGATTGTTGAAGATATTGGCCCCCAACTGAAAACCCTGTAAATTAACCTAAAAATATGTGATTGTTTATATATCTAAAATTTGTAACCACTATTTTCAAGTTATATATTATACTTAGCGATTTGATATCTTTGGTGACTTATTGTGGAATTTTGTGAAGAATATTTCTTCCTTTGAAACCACATCTTTAAAGGGATGGATTGTAGGAGATATTGGCCCCAAACTGAAAACACTGCAAATAAACCAAAAAAATATGTTATTTCTCATATACCAAAATTTGTAACCAATATTTTCTGGCTAATTATTATATTTGCCGATTTGAAATCTTTGGTGACCTATAATAAAATTTTGTGAAGAAAAATTCTTCCTTTGAAACCACCTCTCCAAAGTGATGGATTGTAAGAGATATTTATCCAAATTGAAAACACTGCAAATTAACCTAAAAATTTGTTTTTTTTATAAAACCAAAATTCGTTGTTATATTTTATAGCTTATATATTTGATATCTTCGGTGAATTATAGAGAAATCTGATGAAGAATATTTCTTTCCTTAGAACTTTTTCTCTACAGTTAGGCTTCGTAGAAGATTTTGATCCAAGCTGGAAGTACTCTAAATTAACATAAACATATATATTGGATTTTTTATTTATATGTAATTTAATGACAATGTTATCTTAAAATGTATTATACTCACGGATTTGGTTTCTTTGACGGCTTAAAGTGAAATCTTGCGGAGAACATTTCTTCCATTGATTTCAATTCTCTATAAAGAAGTATTGTGGCAGACTTCGCCTTAAACGGAATCCTTACAAATTAATATAAATCGATATTGTTTGCGTTCCCAAAAAAGACCCACACTTTTTTGATATATACTAAGAAGAATCTATTATACTTACAGACTCGGTTTCTTTGGAGAAGGAGGGAAATCTTGTGGAGAACATTTCTTCCATTGACTTCAGATCTCTATAAAGAAGTATTGTGGGAGAAAAATCGATATTGATTGCTTACCCAAAAAACTATACACACTTTTTGATACATACTGCAACTGGAGAATCGGGCTCTTTACTGGCTGAAAGTGAAAATATTTCCTCCATTGGCCCTGGACTCCACAAGAAAGCATAGTGGGCATTTATGGCTTAAACTGAAAAATGGAAAGTTAAAATGTTTTGTCAATAAAACCAGGTTGAAAACATCTTCCAATGTTCCCTTTAAAAGAAATTCACCAACAAATTAAACAACCACTCTATTTAAGTTATTAAACTTAACTTTATTGCGGCCGAGAGTTGATAGTCTGCCAACCCCAAACCACGCAAAACTTTTTCTCGGGGACAATGTATTGCACACAACCGCACACAACATGAATTTCCAATTTGATATGAAAAAATGAAAAACTCACTTTTCATCACCTGTCTTCATCCTTGATTTTCAATAGAAAAAAAGAACAGGAAACATTGAAGCTGTAACAAGTCATTGAAATTTCAAGTCAAACGTACAAACGGAAGGCTATCAAACAATGACACCACACACACACACAGTTACACCACCACCACTCACCAACTCATTCAAAAAACTTTGTAGAGAACACTTAAAAAAAAGGCGCCAAAATATTGTATAGAAAATAACTCACACACTCTTCTCCCTGTATATTGAGGACTCTGAGAGTGAAAGAGAGAGAGAACGCGATAGATGATATAAGAACATAATGGACACTGATGTCGTTGACATAACCGTTATTCTTTTCATAGAAAATATGCGAGGTTTTGTTATTTACTGTGTGTATAAAAGCCCGAGGGGTTGTGAGAAGGAGGCGGTAGGGGGAGAATAGTTTCCTAAGCAGGACAAAGAGTATTTGTAATGTTTAAATACCACACAATTTGCAGCTTTAATAGTTGTTGCTGGTAATGTGACTCTGACAGCTGTGGTACTGACACATAACATGAGGACATGGGGAGATTACAAAAACAATATGTAATAGTTACAACTATTAGCATTGTAAATTGTTGTTGTTATCCTTGAAGAGAGGTGGTGTGGGGTGACTTTCATGTAGCACATGAAAAGATTTTTTAAACTTTAAAACAAAGAATCGGGGAAGAGTTTTTATGGAGAACATTCCAGTAGATAAAAAGTATTATGAATAATTTTTTATATGCAAAAAGGTTGTTATCGACAGCTTTGCTGTGGAGAAAAGTTGTTATCGAGAAATTTTTTATGGAGCAAAGTTGTTATCGACAACTTTTATATGGAGCAAAGTTGTTATCGACAACTTTTATATGGAGCAAAGTTGTTATCAAAAACTTTTCCGTGGCGAAAAGTTGTTATCGACAACTTTTCTATGGAGAAAAGATGCTATCGACAACTTTTCTATGGAGAAAATATGCTATCGACAACTTTTCTATGGTGGAAAGTTCTTATCGACAACTTTTCTATGGCAAAAAGTTGTTATCGACAACTTTTCTGTGGAGGAAAGTTGTTATCGACAACTTTTCTATGGTAAAAAGTTGTTATCGACAACTTTTCTATGGTAAAAAGTTGTTATCGACAACTTTTCTATGGTAAAAAGTTGTTATCGGTAACTTTTCTATACCGAAAATTTGTTATCGACAACTTTTCTGTGTCAAAAAGTTGTTATCGACAACTTTTCTATGGAGAAAAGTTGTTATCGACAACTTTTCTATGGTAAAAAGTTGTTATCGACAACTTTTCTATGGTAAAAAGTTGTTATCGATAACTTTTCTGTACGGAAAAGTTGTTATCGACAACTTTTCTGTACGGAAAAGTTGTTATCGACTACTTTTCTATACAGAAAAGTTGTTATCGATTGATTCTCTATACGGAAAAGTTGTTATCGACAACTTTTCTGTGGCAAAAAGTTGTTATCGGCAACTTTTCTATGACGAAAAGATGTTATCGACAACTTTTCTATGACGAAAAGTTGTTATCGACAACTTTTCTATGACGAAAAGTTGTTATCGACAACTTTTCTATGACGAAAAGTTGTTATCGACAACTTTTCTATGACGAAAAGTTGTTATCGACAACTTTTCTATGACGAAAGGTGTTATCGACAACTTTCTGATGGCAAAAAGATGTTATCGACAACTTTTCTATGGCAAAAAGTTGTTATCGACAACTTTTCTATGCTGGAAAGTTGTTATCGACAACTTTTCTATGGAGAAAAGTTGTTATCGACCACTTTTTTATTCAGAAATGATGATATCGATGACTTTTCTGTTCAGAAAACTTTTTATCGACAAGTTTTGTTTCATGACAAATCGTTATTGGCATACTTTATCCGGAGAAAATGGGTTGTCGTCATTATTTCCATAAAATTGAGAATTTACTTTCCCACATATCAAAAGAGTTCTTTAATCAAACTGTCAAGAGTTATCGTTTTGCATTAAATCTGTCTTCTTTGTTGACTTTAATACACATTTTCGCCCCTTTTTTTTGGGGTTAAATGACACATACGAAAATAACATAAAATTCTTGCATTCGTATTTTTTTTTTCGCTTGTCTTCTCTGTTGTCAGCACATTTGGTATTGTGTCAGATTTAAAAGTCATTTTTTTTCTTCTTCTTTTCGAAGAAGTCGAAATCACACAATCCAGTGGCATGTAAAAGGATATCGCCATCCTAGCCAGTTTAAAACCAAAATAGAGGGTTTGCCAGTATAATAGCATGTCTGACTGGATAGCATGGCACGCATTGTCTGGAAATTGTTATTTTCTTTTTCTTTTGCTTGAAAGCAGAGCGTGTTATCAAGAATTTCTTGTGAATTTTTTATGTTGTTTTTCTCTGGTCGTTTGTTTTGTTTTCACAGCATGCTTCAGTGAAATGAATACAAAAAAAAATACGCCATTAAAATTAGTACTGCTAACACTTTGGGTGTTGAGGATATAATAAGGCTGCGGTTGCACAGACACTCCTCCATGGCAGCTTTTTACTGGTCATAGAAGTTTTGTTAACTGAACGCAGGATAAAATGGAGGACAGAAAAATCATATTTCGGTTGTCAATTTTACTTTAATTTTATTATCTCCAATAAAATGAAACTATTCTAATGCCTTTAACTGTATTAACAATTGTCCTTTTTATCCTTGTTTTTTTTTCTTCTATCCTTTTTACCACACACACCAATTGATTTAAAAGTGTTGTGTCTAGGTTTTAGATTTTTTTTCAAATGGAAATTGAAAATCTTTTCAATTTACACTTGTCCGCATTACAAAAACATTCACTTTCCCACCGTAAAGTGGCCATTGGCACCCTGTGACTAGTCTTCTGTTACCACTTACAGATAAGAAGACTCAAAGCTAATTTATTGTATACAAATCTTCACATTAGCGATGCAAACACCTCTTCTTTTAGCTCTTTTAACTGTAATTTAAATTAGTTCCATGCACCACCGGGTACTTCTCTCATATCCTTACCATATTACATGCATTTGTGAATTTGATAACATTCAAACGAACACAAACACATTTCTCATGTGTGACAGTCCTGTGACGTTTTCGATTGCTCAACATTTTTGTCGTTTTATTTTCTCCCTCTTTTATTGTATTTCGTTCTTAAGATTCCTATGTTTTTCATCATGTCAATATATGTAAATTTGTTTTTCAAGTGGCAATTGATAGCCAAATAATTTAAGAGTTGTTGTATTAAACGATTTTATAAAACACATCAGGAGACAATTTTTAAATGAGAGAATATACATTTTATCGATAACAACAAAGATGGGACAAACAGCTGCATTACTGCAAGAAAAGGTGGCCGATAACTACGTTTTTCTGTAGAAAAAATTGCCGATAACAACATTTTGCCGTAGGAAAGTTGTCGATAACAACTTTTCCGTATAAGAAAGTTGTCGATAACAACTTTTCCGTATAGAAAAGTTGTCGATAATAACTTTTCCGTATAGAAAAGTTGTCGATAACAACTTTTCCGTATAAGAAAGTTGTCGATAACAACTTTTCCGTATAGAAAAGTTGTCGATAACAACTTTTATGTATAGAAAAGTTGTCGATAACAACTTTTCCGCATAGAACAGTTGTCGATAACAGCATTTCCGCATAGAACTGTTGTCGATATCAACTTTTCCGCATAGAACAGTTGTCGATAACAACTTTTCCGCATAGAACAGTTGTCGATAACAACTTTTCCGCATAGAACAGTTGTCGATAACAACTTTTCCGCATAGAACAGTTGTCGATAACAACTTTTCCGCATAGAACAGTTGTCGATAACAACTTTTCCGCATAGAACAGTTGTCGATAACAACATTTCCGCATGGAAAAGTTGTCGATAACTTTTCCGCGTAGAAGGGATGTCGATAACAACTTTTCTGTATAGAAAAATTGTTGAAAACAACTTTTCCGCATAAAGAAGTTCTCGATTACAACTTCTCCACATAGAAAAGTTATCGATAACAACTTCTCCGCATAGTAAAGTTGTCGATAACAACTTTTCCACATAGAAAAGTTGTCGATATTTATTTTTCCATATAGAAAAGTTGTCGATAACTACTTTTGCCTATAGAATAGTTTGCGATAACAACTTTTCTGCATAGAAAAGTTGTCGATAACAACTTTTCCGCGTAGAAAAATTGTCGATAACAACTTTTCCGCGTAGAAAAATTGTCGATAACAACATTTCCCTTGAGAAAAGTTGTCGATAACAACTTTTCCGTTGAGAAAAGTTGTCGATAACAACTTTTCCGTTGAGAAAAGTTGTCGATAACAACTTTTACGCATAGAAAAGTTGTCGATAGAAAATTTTCTGTATTTTGTTTATGAAAATGCTGCAGATAACCCCATTTATGATTGCCACAATCATATTGACATCCCATACAATTGTTCGCAAAATCCTCTTGTTAATCGATTTCGATTATTAACCTCACATTTTAATTGAATTGTTATTTTTATACATTCCCCTAATTGAAACGTAAGTATTTATCATTATAATGAGGATATCGAATTTATAACACATACACACAGACACATGGATACGTATGTTTGTATGCGTCCATAATGAATGCAATAATTTCATAGACTATTTGATATCGTATACTAACCACTTTTAATTAATTTGTTGCATTTTCGTATTTTCTCTTTCCCAAGTACTCTCCTCCTCGTGCTGGCTGGCAGTGTGCGGTTGCCATGGCGAGCAAATAATTATATAATGATATAAAATACTGTGTACACAATTACTGATGCAAATATATACTCTCACGTCCGCCATTCACATATCTAAATATCGATGTATGCATTAACTATTTATAGAAACATTATTGACACATACAAAATAAATGGACATATAAATAACCACCTATTTATATTGATAAAAGAGATTATCGATTATTGCCATTAGGAAGAAGAAAGTGATTAAATTGTGTATGTAAAATATGAAGGATAGGGTTATTGACATAATATAAATAAATATTTATACATTTTCTGAGGAGATAAGCTTTTTTCGATGACTTTTCTGTGAAGAGAGGCTATTATCGATAACTTTTCTGTGGAGAAAAGCTATTATCGACATCTTTTCGTTGGAGAAAAGTTGTCACCGACTACTTTTCTATAGGGAAAAGTTGTTATCGATTACTTTTCTATAGGGAAAAGTTGTTATCGACAACTTTTCTATGAAGATAACTTATTATCGATAACTTTTCTGTGAGGAAAAGTTGTTATCGATAACTTTTCTGTGAGGAAAAGTTGTTATTGATAACTTTTCTGTGGAAAAAAATTGTTATCAACAACTTTTCTATGGAGAAAAGTTGTTATCGACAACTTTTCTATGGAGAAAAATTGTTATCGACAACTTTTCTATGAAGATAACTTATTATCGATAACTTTTCTGTGAGGAAAAGTTGTTATCGACAACTTTTCCATGGAGAAAGGTTGTTATCGACAACTTTTCTATGGAGAAAAGTTGTTATCGACAACTTTTCTATGGAGAAAGGTTGTTATCGACAACTTTTCTATGGAGAAAGGTTGTTATCGACAACTTTTCTATGGAGAAAGGTTGTTATCGACAACTTTTCTATGGAGAAAGGTTGTTATCGACAACTTTTCTATGGAGAAAGGTTGTTATCGACAACTTTTCTATGGAGAAAAGTTGTTATCGACAACTTTTCTATGGAGAAAGGTAGTTATCGACAACTTTTCTATGGAGAAAGGTAGTTATCGACAACTTTTCTATGGAGAAAGGTTGTTATCGACAACTTTTCTATGGCGAAAAGTTGTTATCGACAACTTTTCTATGGCGAAAATTTGTTATCGACAACTTTTCTATAGCGAAAAGTTGTTATCGACAACTTTTCTATGGCGAAAAGTTGTTATCGACAACTTTTCTATGGCGAAAAGTCGTTATCGACAACTTTTCTATGGCGAAAAGTCGTTATCGACAACTTTTCTATGGCAAAAAGTTGTTATCGACAACTTTTCTATGGCGAAAAGTTGTTATCGACAACTTTTCTATGGCGAAAAGTTGTTATCGACAACTTTTCTATGGCGAAAAGTTGTTATCGACAACTTTTCTATGGCGAAAAGTTGTTATCGACAACTTTTCTATGGCGAAAAGTTGTTATCGACAACTTTTCTATGGCGAAAAGTTGTTATCGACAACTTTTCTATGGCGAAAAGTTGTTATCGACAACTTTTCGTTGGAGAAAAGTTGTTATCGACAACTTTTCTATGGTGGAAAGTTGTTATCGACAACTTTTCTATGGAGAAAATTTCTTATCGACAGCTTTTCTGTGGAGAAAAGTTGTTATCGAGAACTTTTATACAAAGTTACATTGTTATCGACATTTTTTCTACTGATAAATGTTGTTATCGATAACTTTTCTGTGGAGAAAGATTGTTATCGATACTTTTTATGTGGAGAAAAGTTGTTATCGACATATTCTATGAACAAATCTCATTGTGATTTAACCCTTTTTACCTTTATATCGATAACTATGCAGAATACAATGCCATTATAATCGTGGAATTTTCGAATTTATATTGTATGGCTTTTAATGACATTTAATACCATTATAATTGAAACATAAACTGCAATAATTACCACAATAAGGCTTCACAGCATCCGTTTGGGAGGCATTGAACATGAAACCACAATCCTCATTAATTCTGACCCATAAACAGGAGTTGGAAGCTATTCAGTTAAGTTGGTTCGGTTAGTTTAGTTTGAGTTGATTATTAAATTATTGAAAATAATTCAAGCCAAAATATGTTCATTGGCCATGGAAGTGTTTAAAATCGTGGGGGGGTGGTGATGATTTGCAATCTAATGGAAAAGCTTGGAATTTAAGAAATGTTCCACGCAAAATAAGAACACAAAATATCTTTGGCCATTCCGTTACACCATGTCAAGGTTTGGAAGTCGAGTTGTTTTTTCTTGCTCGTTCCTCTGGCATTCTCTTGGCAAGGAGATTTTTTCCATTCGATTAGCTGTCATAGCTACCAGCAGCTGTCACCATCCTCTCCACATCCACCCGCAGTGCAGGAGGTATCTTAAGAGGATTCAGTTCGCGAATAGTTGAAGTATCGAAAAGTAACAAATGAAAAATGTGAAATTTGACAGAGATTTGTAAATGATGATGGCAAGACGTTTCACTGATGATAGTTGGTGAAAAGCATTTGCAGGGATCAAGTGTCCTTTGGAGGTCACAGCGAGCTAAAGAAGTAGAATTTAATTTAAATGGAAATTTAATTAGCATCAATTGGGCGTAATTTTGTTGGGAATAAATTTAAGAGGGCAAATGTGTTGTACAGAATTCCGAAAAGTCAATATTTAAGGAGCTACGAAATCGGAATGAAAAAGAGGCTAAAAACCCTGAAATGTCAATATTTAAAAAGTTATGGACGTTTTTATACCACCTCCACCATAGTATGGAGGGTGACACCTCGAAATATATATTTTAGACTCCACAAAGTATATATATTCTTGATCAGCATAAAATTCTATGGCGGTGTCCGTCAGTCTGCCCGTTTGTGGAAATCGCTCTAACTTCCGAACGAAATGAAGTAGGTTGATAAAATTTTACTCAAAAGTGTATTATGTCTGCAGGACTTTTGGTATGGAAAATGGGTCATGTAGGTCCATGTTTTGATATAGCCTCCCCATCTTCGTATAGCCCCCATATAATGGTACCTCCATTTTTCGGTATTTTGATGATTTAAGCTACTTTTTTTCACCGGAATTCTTTCAAATTTGGTATTTGAAGTTCGTAATGGATACTCCAGCCTATGACAGAAAATTGTCAGTGCAGGTCCACGTCTTTGTATAGCCCCCATATAACGGTTCCTCCCAATATTCAGTATTTTGATGATTTTAGCGACATTATTCCCCAGAATTCTTTCAAATTTGGTATTTGAAGTTCGTAACGGATACTACAACCTACGACAAAAAATTGTCTGTGTTGGTTCACGGCTTCGTATAGCCCCCATATAAGGGTACCTCCCGATATTCGGTGTTTTGATGATTATAGTTACATTATTCACCACAATTCTTTCAAATTTGGTATTTGAAGTTCGTAATGGGTACCACAGCCTCTCACGGAAAATTGTTTGTGCAAGTCCACGCCTTCACATAGCCCCCATATAATGGTATCTCCCTTCCTTCGGTATTTTGATGATTTTAGCGACATTATTCACTGGAATTGTTTCAAATTTGGTATTTGAAATTTGTAATAGGTACTACAGCCTATGACAGAAAATTGTCTGTGCAGGTTCACGCCTTCGTATAGCCCCCATATAATGGTACCTCCCGATATTCGGCATTTTGACGATTTTAGCGACATTTTTCACCGGAAATGTTTCAAATTTGTTATTTGAAGTTCGTAATGGGAACTACAGCCTATGACAGAAAATTGTCTGTGCAGGTCCAGGTCTTCGTATAGCCCCCATATAATGGTACCTCCCGATATTCGGTATTTTGAGGATTTTAGCGACATTATTCATCGGAAATGTTTCAAATTTGGTATTTGAAGTTCGTAATGGGTACTACAGCCTAAGACAGAAAATTGTCTGTGCAGGTCCACGTCTTCGTATAGCCCTCATATAATTGTACCTTCCGATATTCGGTATTTTCACGATTATAGCGACATTATTCGCCGGAATTGTTTCAAATTTGGTATTTGAAGTTCGCTATGGATACTACAGCCTCTCACAGAAAATTGTCTGTGCAGGTCCACGTCTTCGTATAGCCCTCATATAACGGTACCTCCCCCGATATTCGGTATTTTGATGATTTTAGCTACATCTTCTTTAAATGTTTATGACCAAATTTATACCACAGAGAATATCAGCGCTTCCAAAGAATCAGACAAATAAATAAATGCCTCTCATTTACTTCAGTTTTCCAAGTTATTTTTAGATATCCCACAAAAATGGAAATTCTTTCAAAATTACTTTGTTTTGCCAACAAACAATAAATTTCACCGAGCTTCGGAGGACGTAGTTGGGGGAAAATATTAAACTTAAATGAAGAAAGATTTTCCTTAAATTCATATGAAAATCTGGCATGCTTTGGCTTTTCCCCATCTCGGAGACATTGTAAAATGGTCTACCAGTAGTAGTTATGGGAAAACTTGATGTAATTTTCTTCTGAAGAAAAAAAAAATGTGGAAATGTGGTCGTCCACAAGGCTCATTTCAAACAGTGAAGGCTTATTTATGATGGTTAATGATGTTGTTCTTGTTGTTGTTGTGAGGGATTTTTCTTTGGTTTTCCATGGAAAATATAAACAAGCAACAATACCAAGTGCTTACCACAAAAAAATATATATTTCACTTTCTTCATTTCTCTCAGCAATCCTCCACATCATATATATTTTCACATAATATGTAATTTATTGAAATATTCCTTTTAAATGTGTGTCTGTGTGTGTGTGGCCATATGTGTATCTGAGCATGTATGTGTATGATAAAGTTCCTTTATTTGGTTTGACGAAAAAAATTGTTTTTGTGACTATTGTTAAAGTTAAACAGAACTGAAGAACAGAAGAAAAACTGGGGAATTCTTTGCCAAAAAGAGAAGGTCTTTTTAAAGTTTTCCCCACCAGGAGAATTGAAAAGATGTCTGGAAAAGTGGAAACATGGTTCATGGAAATTCACAAAACTTTTGATTTTTATTGAGAAAAGTTTATTTTTCTTAGCAAAATTTAGGCCACACTTTGTTTGGATACTTTTTTTTTATTAAATTTTAACAATTTTGTTTATGGGAAGGTTCAAAGATATGTTATCGATCGACAATGGGTATACTGAGAACAAATGTTATCGACCTTAGAGAAAAGGAGAGAAAAGTTATTATGAAAGAGATTTTTAAGAGAGAGAGAGAGAAAAAAACTGTTATCAATAAATTTTTATAGAGACAACGATAACGGTTTCATGGAGAAGACTTCAAGACTTTTAGAGAGAAAAAATTGCTGCCAGTAAATTTATATGGTGAAATGTTGTTATCGATAACTTTTTAACAGAGAGTACTTGTTATCATTATAGTTACTATACAGAAATTTAGTTATCGACAATTATTTCATAGAGAGAATGTGTTATGGAGAAATTGTACTCAAAAAAGTTGTTATCGTCTACTTTTTTTTTACATAGAACAATAGTTATCGGTCGTTATCGACCTCTTTTCTATAGGAAAAAAGTTGTTATCGACTATTTCTCTATAGGAAAAAATCGTTTTTAATAGGAAAAAAGTAGTAATCGACCTTTTTTCTATAGGAAAAAAAGCCGTTATCGACCTTTTTTCTATAGGAAAAAAAGTCGTTATCGACCTTTTTTCTATAGGAAAAAAAGTCGTTATCGACCTTTTTTCTATAGGAAAAAAAGTCGTTATCGACCTTTTTTCTATAGGAAAAAAAGTCGTTATCGACCTTTTTTCTATAGGAAAAAAAGTCGTTATCGACCTTTTTTCTATAGGAAAAAAGTCGTTATCGACCTTTTTTCTATAGGAAAAAAGTCGTTTTCGCACTTTTTTCTATAGGAAAAAAAGTTGTTATCGACCTTTTTTCTCTAGGAAAAAAAGTTGTTATCGACCTTTATTCTATAGGAAAAAAAGTCGTTATCGACCTTTTTTCTATAGGAAAAAAAGTCGTTATCGACCTTTTTTCTATAGGAAAAAAGTCGTTATCGACCTTTTTTCTATAGGAAAAACAGTCGTTATCGAAATTGTTTATACCCTCAGCCATATGGCTAGAGAGGGTATATATCATTTGATATGGCCAAAACGTGCCTCATCCGTCCGTCCGTCTGTCTGGCTGGCTGGCGTGCACGATAACTCTCGAGGGGAGCATCCGAATTGATCCAAACTTGGTACATCGTAATATTATTGTCAAACTTAGATCGAGTTCGGAGATGGGCAATATCGGTCCACTCCTTCTGGTACCTCCCACATAAAATATCTACATTTACAAAGAAAATAATTTACTGCACAGAAAGAGAAAGGATAATCCGATTTATCGCCAACTTTGCGAATCCTAATATTTGCATTAGTGCTATTTCACGTGCGAAAAAGGACAATATCGGTCCACGCCATCAAGTACCTCCCCCACAAATGGTCAAATTTTTGAATAATTATAACTCTTATAAAAGGTGATGTAAGAGTCCGATTGCTTTCAAATTACACACATCGCAATATTTTTGTTAACCCAAGGTCTGGTGTGAAGATGAAATAGATCGGTACACTCCTTCTGGTACCTCCCCCACAAAAGGGTCAATATTTTGAGTATTCATGAAGCTCATAAAACACGAAATTAACGACCGATTCCATTCAGACTTGGTACATCTCAATATTTCCATCAACGCAAGATCTGTTATAAAGATGGTAGAGATCAGACCATTCTGTCTGGTACCTCCACTATAAAGGGTCAATGTTTTGAATAACAAAAAACGATCATAAAATCCAAAATAAGCATCCGGTTCTCTTCAAATTAAAAACATCAGATTTTTTTTAACCCAACATCTGGTGTGAAGATGGACAATATCGGTCCACTCCATCCAGTACCTCCCCCACAAAGGGTCAAAATTTTAAATAACAGAAACTATCATAAAATCCAAAATAAGAATCCGGTTCTCTTCAAATTACACAAATCACACTATTTTTATTAACCCAAGGTCTGTTCGTATAGCCTCCATAAAACGGCACTTCCCGATACTTTAGCGACATTATTCACAGGATTTGTTTCCAAATTTGTTATTTGAAATTCGTGAGGGATACTACAGCCTATGATGGAAAATTGTCTATGGAGGTCCTCGTCTTCGTATAGCCCCCCCAATGGTACCTTCCGATATTCTGTATTTTGATGATTTTAGCGACATTATCCAGCGGAATTATTTCAAATTTGGTATTTGAAGTTCGTAATGGATACTAAATACAGCCTATGGCAGAAAATTGTCTGTGCTGGTCCATGTCTTCGTATAGCCCCCATACAACAGTACCTCCCGATATTCGGTATTTTGATGATTTTAGCGACATTTTTCTCCGGAATTGTTTCAAATTTGGTATTCCAAGTTCGCAATGGATACTACAGCCTAAGACAGAAAATTGTCTGTGCAAGTCCACGTCTTCGTAGAGTTCCGGCCGAACGTAGCTTCTTTTTCACTTCTTTCTTTAGAAAAAAATTCCTCAGGTCCCTGAGTGAGTTTTTTTTTCTTTAGAAAAAAATTCCTCAGGTCCCTTAGTGAGTTTTTTTTTTCTTTAGAAAAAAATTCCTCAGGTCCCTTAGTGATTTTTTTCTTTAGAAAAAAAATTTATCGGAATTTATCGGAATTTATGATTTTGCACAAAATTGGATGTAAATGTTCGATTTCCTTCAATTTTTGCCTATACCAATATTTTTGTCTGTTTTAGATGAAGTTTGAAAATACTTCGGTCCGCTATATCTGTTACCTCAGGCATATTTCCACATTTTTCAAAAATTTGAACATATCTCATATAAAATATAGGAAGTAGTCGATACAGGCCAAATCTGGCACGTTGTAATATTTTTATCAGTCTTAGGTCAGATACGAATTGGTCAATAAAGGCCAACGGCTTGGGGAGGTTCCCCCCCAAAAAGAGTCTACATTTAGAATAGTCATAACTCAAGGCTGGGGGTATACCACATCTGTCGCCAAAATCGTCTGATACTATTTGACTTGTTTTTTGTTGTTTTGTTACATTACGAACCTAAAATGTGAAATTTGAAATAATTCAGGTAAAAAAAATATCGATAAAATCATCGGAATACCGAATATTGGGAGGTACCGTTATGTGTGGACTTAGAGTTTTACGCTGATCAAGAATATATATACTTTCCTGGGTCTGACATGAGTATTTCGAGGAGTTACAAACGAAATGACAATGGAATAATGGATGGTATAAAAAGGTCACTATTCGAAATTTTCTTGAGGAAAAAGTTGGTTATCGATAAATTTTCCTTGAAGAAAAATTGTTATCGTTAAGTTTTCTATTCAAAAATGCCGTTATTTTTAGTTTCTTTTATCGAAAATAACTCGTATCTCAAGTTTTAAATTTCTCAAAAATTTGTCGTGTATCAAGTAATGCTTTGCAACCCTTAAAGTATGCTTTAATTTTATTTACATTAAATCTCCCCTTTTTTTGTGCTTCCTCACAACTTTGTGTTGCCTTCTAAATAATATTCATTTAGAAAAATTGTTCAAAAATAAAATTCAGCATTATTTCTGCTTACCATTTGTTGCCATACAATTTGACACTGTCAATTGTTAAAGTTTTTGCTCGAAAATCCTCACTTCTTATTTCCTTTCAAAACATTGTAACATATTGTTGTTGGAAGATACATTTTTTTCTTTGGGGACAACACATTTGGATGTAGTTTTCTACACATTTGCCGGCAGGAAGGAAACCAAGTAAGAAAAACAATTTGGTAATTTTTCCAAAGCATCCAAATCTGTTACAATTTTGGTTGTGTGAGAGAGAGAGGGAGAGAGAGAGATAGTTTAGTGAAGAGAAAGGGACAGTAAAGACAAATAAGTTTTAGTTTTCTGGGGATTTCTTCCTTTCAGCAGGAAATATATTAATTGCTTGTAGAACAAAAAACTTTTCCAATTTATCAAGGTCAATTAGTCGAATGAAGTTTTGTAAAAAAAAAAAAAAATGGGGAAAAAAGGTTTTTTTCATTTCCCAGAACGATTATGAGGGAAATTTAAGTTTTTGCCTGAAAGTATGCTTTACAAATTATATTGATTTCAATGCAATCAAATCGAGTCGAAATAAACTGGTGCTCCTTACAGACCACTAACAGAGTTCTCCATAATTCATAAATTCTTGCACAACACATTTATGGAATATTGAAATTTATGAAGCTGCCAGACAATGAAAATATTTCATAGCAGCCATAAGCTGCTTGCAACCAGTTCTTTTGTGTGTGGGGGGGGGTCTCTCAATAAATTTCCATGTAGCACGGAAAAGAAAATTGTGGAGTTCATGTTTCATGTATCCTTTTTCTGCTTCAGTCGTAAAATAACAGCTATGAAAATTTTATTGATTGTTGGTATCGAAAAGGGGGGGGGGGGGGGAGGGAAAGGAAAAACCGCATGACATCAAAAACATGCACATAACAGCAAGAGCATATTTTAAGGAGTTCATATGTTGCTTTTATTGAAATTAAGGTACTTCGGATTACTTTTTTTGGGATATTGAGTTTATTTTGGTATATTTGGATTGTAAAAGTAATGAATTGAAAAAAATCGCCTTAATAAAAATTTAAGTACAATGTTGGGCGCCACTTTCTTAGCAAATTTCCTTTGACACCAAAAGGTCTTGCAACTAATTCCGAACCAAAAACATCAACTGTAGGATTAAAGCCGAGTAGACCAATATTTGTGGGCCACATTGTACGCCAAATTTAAATTTAACGTTGGGCACCATATTCTTAGCATGTGCAATTTAACAAATTTCCTATGGCAACATAAGGTCTTGATGCAAATTCTGAAGCATAAACTTCAATTCTAGGATTATAGCCATGTATATCATTATTTCTGAACCACATTGGGCGCCAAATTTATCGTATTTACATGAAATGCATGAAACTTAAATAAAAATTCAAATTTCACGTTGGGCGCCATATTCTAGACCTGTGTAAATTAACAATTTTCCTATAACAGTTAAAAGTCATGATATTTATTTCTAACCATAAATGAGCCTTAAATAAAAATTCGAGTTCAACTTTGGGCGCCATATTCTTAGAATGTGTAATCTAACAAATTTCCTATGGCAACATAGGGTCTTGATGCGAATTCCGAACCATTAACTTCAATTCTAGGATTATAGCCATGTAAACCAATATTTCTGAACCACATTGGGCGCCAAATTTAACGTATTTACATGAAATGCATGAAACTTAAATAAGAATTTAAGTTTCACGTTGGGCGCCATATTCTAAGTCTGTGTAATTTAACATGTTTCCTATGAAAGTAAACAGTCCTGATATTTATTTTAAACCATAAATGAGCTTTAAATAAAAATTCAAGTTCAACGTTGGGCGCCACATTCTTAGCATGTGTAATTTAACAAATTTTCTATGGCAACATAAGGTCTTGATGCAAATTCCGAATCATAAACTTCAATTCTAGGATTATAGCCATGTATACGATTATTTCTGGACCACATTGGGCGCCATATTTAACGTATTTACATGAAATGCATGGAACTTAAATAAGAATGCGAGTTTCACGTTGGGCGCCATATTCTTAGCCTGTGTAATTTAACATGTTTCTTATGAGAGTAAAAAGTCTTGATATTAACTCCGAACCATTAACTTCAGTCATAGGCTGTTACGAACTTCAAATACCAAATTTGAAACAATTCCGGTAAATAATGTCGCTAAAATCATCAAAATACCGAATATCGGGAGGTACCATTATATGGGGGCTATACGAAGACGTGGACCTAAACAGACAATTTTCTGTGAGAGGCTGTGGTACCCATTACGAACTTTAAATACCAAATTTGAAACAATTCCGGTGAATAATGTCTCTAAAATCATCAAAATACTGAATATCGGGAGGTACCGTTATGTGGGAGCTATATGAAGACGTGGACCTGCACAGACAATTTTCGGTGAGTGGCTGTGGTACCCATTACGAACTTTAAATACCAAATTTGAAACATTTCCGGTGAAAAATGCAGCAAAAATCATCAAAATACTGAATATCGGGAGGTACCGTTATATGGGGGCTATACGAAGACGTGGACCTACGTCACCCATTTTCAATACCAAAAGTCCTGCAGACATGATACACATTTGAGTAAAATTGTATCAACCTACTTTATTTCGTTCGGAAGCTAGAATGATTTCCATAGCCGGACAAACGGACGGACATCGCTAAATCGACATAGAATTTTATGCTGATCAAGTATATGTATACTTTGTGGGGTTTTAAATGTATATTTCAAGGTGTTACAAAAGGAATGACAAACTATGGTGGAGGGTAAAAAATAATTTTACTGTACAGAAATAGAAAGTATAATCCGATTTTAGCCTTAATTTTTGCAAATTGTTGCATCTAAAGTCATACGTTGGGCGCCACTTTTTTGTGAAGCGTTGCAGATTTTGCAAGCTATTTGCCCCTTAAGAAACCTTCATAAATTTCCCTTTCTTTTAAACTTCAACATAAATCCTTCAGCATTCCCATGGAATAAACAACTTCTAATTGACCCCTTTTAAATTTAATAAACTTTGATCTATTCCGGGAAAAACAAAACCGCCAGCTTTGCTTTAGGCCAAAAAGAAATCAATAAGTTATTCTAGCGAAAATTTCCTTAGCCTACATAGGAATTCATTCACCTTTCGCCTGCTCGAATGCCTGTAGAGGACGTTAACACCCAGCAATCGCTTGTTGTGCCACAATTTATTGCCATCAGCCGCACACGTTTAGTTGAGCCACATAAAATATGCAAATCTTTTACGTTTTTTTCCCACAAACTTTGATTGCGTGCCAGAAGAGAACGAACGAAGGATATCCGATGAACACTAGTAATTATGGTATGAAATAAATACCAGACAAAAAAAGGGGTTTAGGGCAGGGCAATCATGTAGTTAACTTCTAAGGTAAATGGGAAGATTATAAAGTTGGAGGATTAGGAGTTGTTGTAACTTTTCGATTTATTTATTTTCCAAAAATCCAAATCACTTAGAGGTAAGTGAAGTTAAATTGGAGTGACGATTTAATTTAAGTGTAGCCTACATTTAGGCGTGTATTTCCCATTGCAAGTTTTTTTTAATTTTTAATTTCCTCCTTCAGCAACAAAGGAATTTATTACATTGGCAATGTGGAACCTAAAATGTATCAACAATCCAAATATTTTTGAAATTACTTTTAAGTTTTCTTTTTTAATTTCGGGCAGGTTGACATTGGTGATAGTCTCAAATCCATCACCGTTGCAGATTATGCTTGAAAGTTCCCACTTTTCTGTTTGATGAGAAAATGGGCAAAAACTTCTGGGATTTTCCTCCTTTTGGTCTTTGCAAACCACCTTCTCAATGGCTTCGGAGTTTACCTTTTTAGCCCATATTAAGAATTTCCCAAACATTTGAAAGGTAAATTTTAAGTTTTCATTCAAACTTAGGCAATATAGGAAAAGTTTTCAAATTTTTTTTATTTTCTTTTTTTTTCGTTGTTGTTGTGTATTGTGAAACAAAACTTTGGCAATTATTTTTCTAAACGACTTCCGTTATGTATATGTGTTTCATTCCTTCTTTGGAATCTTAAAATTAAATTGAATTAAATTGTAGCCTACATTTAGGCGCAGTTTGGTGAAAAAATTACAATTCCGGAAATCATTTGAAAATTCCTTCTGTTTGGGTAATTATCTTCCAGAGACCATAACTTTGAAACTACTCGGTGCATTTTTAAAAACTAAATTGCCCTGAAAAGAAAAGCATTCCAGCTTGCATTAGTGTAAATTTTGTGTTTATAGATCATAAAATACCAGAGTTATATATAAATTAAATCTAATATCAAAATATTAAAAATTTCAGCCTTATTTGGGTTATCGTGTTCAAGAGGCCATTACTTTCGAAATATTTGGCATATCGTTATGAAATTCATTGGCATTCAAACACAGACTTCAAACGAGCTCTGAGACAGATTTAATTGCAAATAACTTGCAAAATACTCGAGATATAGCTAAATTGAGACGCATGAGGAAATTTAAAAAATTCCAGGCTCTCTTGAGCAATCTGCTTTTAGGGAGCATAACTTTAAAAATTAGCATAGGAGAATGTCTGCTACTTCCTAGATTCTGAAAGAAGAATGTCTTACCTATACCCTCATATGCATTTCAGTGATGTAGCCCCTAAAGTTCCGGAGTTATGGCAAAAGATTGACAAAACTCAAAATTTTGTGAAATTTTCACTAGTTTTGGTAATCGTACTAAATGTGGCAAAACTTCTGAATTATGTTCTATATTGCAATGAAATTAAATTAATTTGAATGAGGAGGGTCTGTAGCAAACATTGATATAAAATATGTTCATGTAACTCACGAAATACCAAAGATATAGGTAAAGAAAGTAAAGTCTCAAAATATGAATAAGTTTTGACCTTTTTGGGTAATCATGGTTTTGGGGGCTCAACTCTACAATTAGTCGGTACAAAGTGATATGAATCATTGATCTTAAAGAGGGACGTCCTGCAAGTACAACCGTATAAACTTTATATGTGTAGCTCTCGAAATACCCGAGATATAGCCAAAGAAAAACAAGTCTTAAAAGTTCCAGACATTTTGGAGATTTTGAGTAATCTGGGTTAAGAGTGTGTAGCTTCCAAAGAAGTCAGTGCAGCATTATAAAATTTATGGATCTGCAAAGAGGAACGTCTCACCTATACGCCGATAACAAATTTCGTTGGTGTAACTCACCAAATAGCAAAGATATGGGTAAAGAGAATAAATGTAGAAATTTACTGAAAATTTGACAATTTTGGGTAATTATGTTTGAGTTGGCACAATTCCGCAATGTGTCGGCATACCGTAACAAAATTGATTTATTTTGAAAGAAGGACATCTCACCGACATATTTATATAAACTTTATGTATGTGGCTCTCGAAATACCCGAGATATAGCCAAATAAAAACAAGTCTTAAAAGTTCCACTAATTTTGGAGATTTTGAGTAATCTGGTTTTATAGTGTGTAGCTTCCAAAAAAAGTCAGTACAGCATAATAAAATTAATGGATCTGCAAAGAGGAACGTCTCACCTATACATTGGTTACAAATTTCGTTGGTGTAACTCATCAAATACCAAAGATATGGGTAAAGAGAATTAATAACGAAATGTATTGAAATTTAGACAATTTTGGGTTATTATGTTTGAGGTGGCACAAATCCGCAATAGGTCGGTGTAACGTAGCAAACATAATTAATCTTAAAAGAGGAACGTCCTGTTAGTACACCCGTATAAACTTTGTATATGTAGCTCTCGAAGTACCCGAGATATAGCCAAAGAAAAACAAGTCTTAAAAATTCCAGACATTTTGGAGATTTTGAGTAATCTGGTTTAAGAGTGTGTAGCATCCAAAGAAGTCAGTGTAGCATTATAAAATTGATGGATCTGCAAAGAGGAACGTCTCACCTATACACCGATACAATTTTATAAACTTTTTCTATGTAGCTCTCAAAATACCCGAGATATAGCTAATTTGAGACAAGTCTCAAAAGTCTGTGACTTTTTTGGAGATTTTGAGTAATCTTGCTTGAAAGTGTGTAGCTTTCAAAAAAGTCAGTGTAGCGTTATAAAATTGATGGATCTGAGAAGAGCAACGTCTCACATATACATTGATAACGAATTTCATTGATGTAACTCACCAAATAGCAAAGATATGGTTAAAGAATATAAATATCGGAATTTATTGAAATTTTTGGGTAACCTTGGTCTAGGAAGCACAATTCCGCAATTAGTCGGTGTACCGTAACAAAACCAGTTAATTTTGAAAGCAGGACTTCTCATCGATATAATTATATAAACTCTGTATATGTAGCTCTTGAAATACCCGAGATATAGCCAAAGAAAAACAAGTCTTAAAAATTCCAGACATTTTGGAGATTTTGAGTAATCTGGTTTTAGAGTATGTAACTTCCAAAAAAGTCAGTGTATCGTAATAAAATTGACGGATCTACAAAGGGGAACGTCTCACCTATACATTCATAATAAATTTCGTCGGTTTAACTCACCAAATACCGAAGTTATGGCTAAAGAGAATAAATATCGAAATTTACTGAAATTTTGACAATTTTCGGTAACTATGTTTTAGATGGAACAATTCCGCAATTATTCAGGATACCGTAACAAACCCTATTAATTTTGAAAGAAGGACATCTCGCCGACAACATTATAAAAACTCTATATATGTAGCTCTTGAAATACCCGAGATATACCTAAATTACGACAAGTCTTAAAAGTTCCAGAAATTTTTCCAGATTTTGAGTAATCTGGTTTAAGAGTGTGTAGCTTCCAAAAAAGTCAGTGTAGCCTAATAATATTAATGGATCTGCAAAAAGGATCTTCTCACCTATACGTCGATACTTAAATTCGTAGGTGTAACTCACCAAATACCAAAGATATGGGTTTGAAAAAACTTTTCTCGATCCTTTAAGTTTTTTCCCTTAAAAATCCTTGAAAAAAATATTCCTATTTTTATTTTCAAATATTGCCAGCTAATAGCCATTTGAAACATGCTTCCTATTTTTCCCATTATTTTAAAAGCTTCTTACGCTAATGGCTGTTAAATGCATAAAATTTAATCTAAAATCAATAAAATTCCGCAATTATGTCAGACGGCAGAGAAACAACATAAATATTTAAATCACAAAATTTAAGCATTACAAAGTGAGTGATGTTAATGGTGATTAGGCAAACGATGATGGCCTAAAGTGTGAGCTGGCAAATTGTCGTTAGAAAAGAACGAAAACAAAAAATGGTTATAAAATATTTAAATATTTTAAATTCCATTGCCCATGCCATAAAAAACACTTACACTGGGCGGTAATGACCTCTTTCCATGCAGAAGAAGGAATATTTATTGAATATTAAAATTTATGAGTCACCACACCGACACGAGGCTTAGCTATGCGTATCAACCACAAGTTGCGACATCCGGTCCATGATCGAGGATGAAGAAAAAAAAAAAACGCTTAAAACAATGAATGGAAAAAATGAAATGAAATGAAGTACTTTTGTTGTTGTTTCTGCTTTCTTCCTTTCCGTTTCAGCTTGAACTATAAAACAACAGATATGAAAGTTTTATTGATTGTAAATTTCAGAAGAAGAAATAAAAAACGTGGTTTAAAAGAAAACGGGGGAAAAAAGAATCTGGAAAATGGAGGAATGTGCATGACCACAGGAAAAACACGTTATGAAAATATTCACTTTTTTCGACAAAGTTATGAATTCGCAGAAATTATTCATATTTAAGTTGCATTAGTTAGATGAAAAAAAAACTTCAATTACTGACCAACTTAAAGTTTATTAAAAGGGCGCCCAAAAGTATGCAATAGTTTTTTAATTTGGTTGACATATGGACATATCGATTCTCGGTTTGGATTTACTGAAGAACGTTTCTTATTTTTAAAATTCCAGTAAAATTATCTGCAAGTCCTTTGCGAATAAAATTCTCGATAGTAAGTCTGGAAGTCCCTTAAACATTGATTTCCAAAATTATAGGTCTGATAGACCTTGAAAACACCTCAGAATTCTGGAGCAGATAATCTTTTAAGCTTTCTTTCTAATTTTCATTAGTTTTCTGAAATTTTTGGTCCATTTTTCGTCCACTTTTTATTAAAAATGAAGCAAGTCAATAACCTCTAAAACGGCAACACTCTAAGAGTATTTTCTCTTTCTTTCTCTTACAGTTACTCTACTCCACTCTCAGAGAAATAATTCAAATAAACACTCTATTTATGTATTGTTACTCTCAATAACACTTTCCAATGCTCTTGACTTGCTCTCTTCAATAGCATTCCAGTGGTTTCTCTTTGGCGAAGAAAATTGTGTGTTTGTGTGTGGTGAAAGATGTGTTACTTTCAGTCCTTTGGGGAGGACAAATTTTTAAGGTCTACAATTGGGATTTTTTTTTGAAAGATTTTGAAATTTTAATCGAAGACTTTCTGAAGAATTTGTTGAAGGATTTTCAGATAAATATCCTTGGATTTTTCACAGAATTTTTTTCAAGGGACTTTAAGACTTTTAAAAGTGGATTTTTAAAGATTTTTTCAAAGGACTTTAAGACCTCTAAACTTGGATTTTTAAAGAATTTTTTCAAAGGACTTTAGGGCCTTTAAACGTGGATTTTTTTAAGAATTTTTTTCAAAGGACTTTAAAGCCTTTAAACGTGGTTTTTTTAAAGAAATTTTTTCAAAGGACTTTAAGACCTTCAAACGTGGATTTTTTAAAGAAATTTTTTCAGAGGACTTTAGGACCTTTAAACGTGGATTTTTTAAAGAATTTTTTCAAAGGACTTTAAGACTTTTAATCGTGGATTTTTTAAAGTATTTTTTCAAAGGACTTTAAGACTTTTAAACGTGGATTTTGTAAAGAATTTTTTTAAAGAACTTTAAAACCTTCAAACGTGGATTTTTTTAAGAAATTTTTTCAAAGGACTTTAAGACCTTCAAACATGGATTTTTTAAAGATGATTTTCAAAGGACTTTAAGACCTTCAAACGTGGATTTGTTAAAAAAATTTTTTCAAAGGACTTTAAGACCCTCAAACGTGGATTTTTTAAAGAATTTTTTCCAAGGACTTTAAGACCTTCAAACGTGGATTTTTTAAAGAAATTTTTTCAAAGGACTTTAAGTCCTTTAATCGTGGATTTTTTAAAGAAATTTTTTTAAAGAACTTTAAGACCTTTAAACGCGTATTTTTTAAAGAAATTTTTTCAAACGACTTTAAGACCTTTAAATGTGGATTTTTTAAAGAATCTTTTCCAAGGACTTTAAGACCTTCAAACGTGGATTTTTAAAGAAATTTTTTCAAAGGACTTTAAGACCTTCAAACGTGGATTTTTTAAAAGAATTTTTTCAAAGGACTTTAAGACCTTCAAACGTGGATTTTTTAAAGAATTTTTTTTCAAAGGACTTTAAGACCTTCAAACGTGTATTTTTTAAAGAATTTTTTTTCAAAGGACTTTAAGACCTTCAAACGTGTATTTTTTAAAGAAATTTTTTCAAAGGACTTTAAGACCTACAAACGTGGATTTTTTAAAAGAATTTTTTCAAAGGACTTTAAGACCTTTAAACGTGGATTTTTTAAAGAATTTTTTTCAAAGGACTTTAAGACCTTTAAACGTGGATTTTTTAAAGAATTTTTTTCAAAAGACTTTAAGACCTTTAAACATGGATTTTTTAAAAAAAGATTTCAAACGACTTGGAGACCTTTAAACGTGGATTTTTTAAAGAAATTTTTTCAAAGGACTTTAAGACCTTTAAACGTGGATTTTTTAAAAAAGATTTCAAACGACTTGGAGACCTTTAAATGTGGATTTTTTAAAGAAATTTTTTCAAAGGACTTTAAGACCTTTAAACGTGGATTTTTTAAAAAAGATTTCAAACGACTTGGAGACCTTTAAATGTGGATTTTTTAAAGAATTTTTTCAAAGGACTTGAAGACCTTTAAACGTGGATTTTTTAAAGAATTTTTTCAAAGGACTTGAAGACCTTTAAACGTGGATTTTTTAAAGAATTTTTTCAAAGGACTTGAAGACCTTTAAACGTGGATTTTTTAAAGAATTTTTTCAAAGGACTTTAAGGACTTTAAACGTGGATTTTTTAAAGATTTTTTTCACAGGACTTTAAACGTGGATTTTTTAAAGATTTTTTTTCAAAGGACTTTAAGACCTTCAAACGTGGATTTTTTAAAGAATTTTTTTTCAAAGGACTTTAAGACCTTCAAACGTGGATTTTTTAAAGAATTTTTTTTTCAAAGGACTTTAAGACCTTCAAACGTGGATTTTTTAAAGAAATTTTCAAAAGGACTTTAAGACCTTCAAACGTGGATTTTTTAAAAAAAATTTTTCAAAGGACTTTAAGACCTTCAAACTTGGATTTTTTAAAGAAATGTTTTCAAAGGACTTTAAGACCTTTAACCGTTATTTTTTTAAAGAATTTTTTCAAAGGACTTTAAGACCTTTAAACGTGGATTTTTTAAAGAAATTTTTTCAAAGGACTTTAGGACCTTCAAATGTGGATTTTATAAAGAAATTTTTTCAAAAGACTTTAAAGGAATAATAAGACTTTTAAAAATGGATTTTTTAAAAATTTTCGAAGGACTTTAAGGGTAGATTTCGAAGAATTTAAAAAAAAATTCAAACAACTTGGAGACCTTTGAGATTGATTTTTTAAAAAATTTTCGAAGGACTTTAAGGGTAGATTTCGAAGGATTAAAAAAAATCAAACAACTTGGAGACCTTTGAGATTGATTTTTTAAAAAATTCTTCGAAGGAAATTAAGAGTGGATTTTTTTAAAGAATTTTTCGAAGGACTTTAAATGTGATTTTTTTTTTCAAACCAAATATTTAAAGAGTTTTGAAAACTTTTAAAATTTAATGTTCAAAGAATTTTTCGAAGGACTTTAAAGTGGATTTTTTAAAATATTTTCCAAATGAATAACATGCCTATAACCCTGGTGTTTTTTAAAGGATTATCTGACCTATAACCGTGGATTTTTAAAGATTTTTTTTCAAAGTGTTATCTGACTTATAACCGTGGATTTTCTAAGAATTTTTTTTAAAGGATTTTGTGGCTCATAATTTAAATTTAAAGAAATTTGATGTTGGGCGCCACTAGTGTTTAAGCCGCAGTTAATGATTTATTTAAACAAAAAATTCCTAAAACTTACTTTTAAAATATAAGTCTTTAATTGTGCGCCAGGTTTCTTTTGAGAGGAAGCATAAATACACTTTTTTCCCTAAAAATTCCCAGAATCTCCAGTTTGTCTTTGGGAGATGTCTGAGTTTTCAGTTTGTATATGAGGACCCCCACATTTCTTTTTTTACAAAATCCAACATTCAAAAATTTCTCTTAGGGGTCTTTAAGGGCTCTCTGATCTAGCCCGCCTTAAAGACTCGTTGAGTCCTTAGATCGTTTTAAGGGACTCCCTTGCCTTCAGCTTGTCTTTAAGAACCCCCAGGCCCTTGAGATTGTCTTATTACATTCCATGAGCGCTCTACCCGTCCCTAAAGACATCTTGACCTCTCAGCTTTCATACGTTGCCACCCTGATCCTTCAGCCACCTTTTAATGCACCCTCGCTTTTCAAAAATAAATATTTATTTTCTAAACATGACTTTTCATCCCCCTCCCCCCCCATCTTGACACGCTGACAAACTGTTACGCACGAATTCCCGTATTTTATGGAGTACGAATTGTTAAAAGTTAATATGTCATTGTGATATATTGAAAATTGTAAACATAAAATATTGGTCATGTATGGGTAGATGTTATGTTCATATGTGTGCGTAATGATGTTGTTTTACAGAAAAAGCAAAAAAAAAGGAGACGAGATATTATCACAATATTTGTTATCCAGAACAAAAATATATAAAAAATAATGCATGTTTTAATGGTCTCATAAAAAATTGCAAAATCTGAAATTGGAATCAATGGTCATAAAAATATACATATTTTTTAAAATTATTTTGAATTAAAAAGAGCTTGGGGCACCATAAATCTCCATAGGTGAGCTGAGGGGGCAGTGCATATGCACAGAAGAGCTAAAGAGCCAGTGAGTCTCCACGGACGAGCTGAGGGCGAAAAGAGTCTTCATAGACTAGTTGAGGAGCATTGAGTCCCCATAGAGAAGCGGAGGGGCTAGTGAGTCCGCATAGACGAGCATGGGGGCAATGAGTTATCATAGAAGAGCTGAGGGGACCATGAGCCTCCATAGACGAGCTAAGAGGCAAGTGAATATACATTGACAAGCTGAAGGGGCAACGAGCTGAGGGCAAAATAATTCTCCAAAGACGAACTGAGTGACCAGTGAGTCTCCACAGACGAGCTGAGAAGCAGTAAAGCTTCACAGACGAGCTGAGGACCAGTGATTCGCCATAGAGGATCAGAGAGACCAGAAGTCCCCATAGACGAGCTGAGGTGACAATGAGTCTCCAAAGTGAAGCTGAGAGGGCAGTGAGTCTGCATCGACAAGCTGAAGTAGCAAAGAGTCTCCATGGACGAGCTTAGGGCCAGTGAGTCTCCATAGACTAGCTGAGGGGCCAGTGAGTCCCCACAGACGAGTCCCTGAGGAGCAGTGAGTCCCCATAGACGAGCATGGGGGCAATGAGTTATCATAGAAGAGCTGAGGGGACAATGAGACGGGCTGAGGGGACAATGAGTCTCCAAAGTGGAGCTGAGAGGCCAGTGAGTCTGCATCGACAAGCTGAAGGAGCAAAGAGTCTCCATGGACGAGCTAAGGGCCAGTGAATCTCCATAGACGAGCTGACAGACCAGTGAGTCTCCACAGACGAGTCTCTAAAGACGACCTGAGGAGCAGTGAGCCATAGACGAGCTAAGTGTCTAGTTAGTCTCCATAGACGAGTTGAAGGGACAATAAGTCTCTATAGACGAGCTGAGGGGCCTGTGAGTCTCTATAGAGGAGCTAAAGGGGCAACGATTCTCCATGGACGAGCTGAGAGCAAAATGAGACTCCATAAACGTGCTGAGGGGACAGTGATTTTCCATAGACGAGCTGAGAGGCCAGTGAGTCTTCATAGACAAGCTGATGACCCAAAGAGACTCCACAGACGAGTTGAGCGGGCAGTGAGTTTCCATAGACGAGCTGAAGAGGCAATGAGTCTCCATAGACTTGCTGAGAGGCAGTGAGTCCCCATAGCTAAAGGGGCAAGTGAGCCTCCACAGACAAGCAAATGAGCTGGTGGGCCATAAATTCTTCATAGATGAGCTGGTGGGCCAGAGAGTCTCCATAGACAAGGTATGGGTCCAGTGAGCCTCCACAGAGAAAAGCTATATAAGTCCTCAGGATCGATAGGGACAAGCTGAAGGTCCAAGCCCCTAAGAAACTACCTGAGTTGCCATAGTGACGATATACAGGAGCTGAGGATTCTAAGTCTCTTTATAAGACCTGGGCTTCTATGGGGATGAGCTGAAGGCCCAGGCCCCAGAGATTAGCTGAGTTGCCAGGGTCACGATATACATGGGATAAGGATCCTACGACTCTAAGTAGGCAGATTAACATTTAGTAGAATATTTTTGTTGCCTACTTTTAGGCAAAGTTTTTAAGGGCGCTATATCGAAAATTGAATGAAGTGAAGTTAGGTCACGATTTTTGTAGCAGCTGAAGGTCCAGGGCCCTATGAAACTAGCTGAGTGGCCAGGATGACGATATACATGAATAAGTGATCCTACTCACGATTTTTGAAGCATATTATTAGGCACTTATATTCAAATAAAATGTTGCGTACTTTAAAGAGAAGCTGAAGGTCCAAGCCCCTAAGAGACTAGATGAATGGCCATGGCGACGATATACATGAGCTGATGATCCTACGACTCTATATAGGACCTGGGTTCTATAGGGATGAGCTGAAGGTTCAGGCCCCTAAGACACTAGCTGTGTGGTCAGAGTGCCCATATACATGAGCTGAGGATCCTACGACCCTATGTAGAAAGATGAACACATGGATGACATATTTTTGTTGCCTATTTTAGGCAAAATTTTTAAGGCGCTATACTGAAATTTTAATGAAGTGAAGTGAGCTCACGATTTTTGTAGCATATTATTAGGAACTTGTATTTAAATAAAATGTTGCATACTTTAAAGAGAAAATTGTTAATATTTCTAAAATAATTTTTTTTTCCTTTTCCTTTCAGGGTCAGTAGGGACGAAATGAAGGTCCAGTCCTCTTAGAAACTAGCTGAGTGGTCAAGGTGACGATATACATAAGCTGAGGATCCTATGACTCTATGTATAAAGATGAACTTTGATTATAATATATTTTTGTTGCCTACTTTTAGGTTAATTTTGGGCGCTATACTGAAATTTTAATGAAGTGAAAAACTCATGATTTTTGTAGCACACTTTTGGGCACTTCTATTTAACTAAACTATTGCATACTTTAAGGAAACACTTTCTAATATTCCTTAAGCAAATCTTTTTCCTTTCCTCCTCAGAGTAAGTAGGGACGAGCTGAAGGTCCAGGCTCCTAAGAGACTAGTTGAGTGGCCAGGATGCCCATATACAAGAGCTGAGGATCCAACGACCCTATGTAGAAAGATGAATATTTAGTAACATATTTTTGTTGCCTACTTTCAGGCAATCTTTTTAAAACGATAAATTTAAATTTTAATGAAGTGAAATAAACTCACTATTTTTGTAGCATACTTTTAGGTATTTATATTTAAATAGAATATTGCATACTTTAAGGAGAAGCTTTTGAATATTTCTTTAAAAAAAATCTTTTTCCTTTCCCCCTTTTTTGTTTTTTTTGCCTTTCAGACATTTTTTCCATGGAATTGTCAAGCCATGAGTAAAGTCATGTCAATGACTTGTACCAAGAAGCAGAAAAAGCAAAAAAAAGGAGGAGTGTAATTCCCTGTAATAAAAGAGAGCGAGAGATAGCAGCGGGAAAACATTTCCGCCAAGCGATTATTTCCGTTACTACACATCATTCACGCCATAATATTTAGCTGGGCTAGAGAAAAACACAGCCACAACACAAGACGTTGAAGAACAAAGAAGAAGGAGACGACGAAGATGATGTTTATGTTTTCAAAGAGGGTTATAATAAAATAAATTACGGTTGTTACCATTCGGTTATGAGTTGTTCATGAGCTCTGAGTCTGGTAGCCATGAAAAGTTGCATTGAATGTTCTGCCGTTTTTTTGCTACTTTCAAGGAATTAGGTTTCTAGGGGGGTTGGGGGGAGGGGAATTAAATTTTTATTATCTACTGGAAACATGACATAAAATTACGCCCGGCTCAGGACCACGTTGAAATGGAAATTTTTTCTTAGAAAATCCAGGGAAAAAAAACTAATTTATTTGCCAAACCATGAAACCGAAAAGCAAGAAAAAAATGACGTTTGAATTTGGGACTAGGTTAAACGAACCATAACAATTTCCCAAATGAAGTTTGGAAGTTAGGCTAAACCATGAAATTGTCTCAAGTACCAGAAATCTTTATGGGATTTTTTTTTTTTTTTGTGGGAATGTGGAAAAATAATGACCCAGGAGGAGCTGGATGCCATAAAGGAATTCAAATGCCTTAACAAACTAAAGTGTTTTTAATGTCTTCTTTTTTTTTGGTGGGGGGGGTGGGTAAATAACACATTTCTCTTTGGTCGATTTTAAAATTTCTTGTGTTTATCTTCTCCCCTCATTTGTTTTCTGGCCTGGCTATGGTATTTGGATCCGTTTTGCAAAAATGTGTCCATTTTGACCCTTGTTGACACTTTCCAAGATAATTTGTGCAAAAATGTGTTTTGTTGGCCAAAACCAAAAAAAAACATCAACAATTTGAGAATTGCGGTTAAGGACAGGGAGAGAAAAAGGTAAACATTTTTTTTGTTTCAAATGTCTTTTCTCTTATCTTTTATTTTCCACATTATTTAGCTTCGTTTCTGACAAATGTGAAATGTGTTAAAATACCATTTTTTGGCAAACAAAACCCTCCCCCCACCCCCTCCACAGTTGTCATTTGAAATGGCATAGCTTTTAGCTATTACTTTTCTACACAAAAACCATAGCATATCTTGGGGGGTTATTTATCTTGGAATGATTCTAGAAAATATTCTGTTTTTTTTTGCGAATTTCCACTTTAGCCATGCATTTACGGTCAATGGGCAAATAGCCTAACAAGGTGTCAGTTTGGAGATTTATTAAATGGTTATGTGAAGAAAAAGGGTTGCATACTTTCAGGCAAAGATAATAAAAAGGATTTTTGTAAAAGAATAGCAGGACATTATTGCAAAGTAAAAAAAAAATAATAATAATAATATTTAGATGCCCTGAATCGTTTTGGGACGATGGGGCTTTAGGAGTCCTTAAGGGTGGGCTTTGGGGCCAAGGATTCAAATTGGACCTCTAAAGGGCCCCAGGATCTTTGAAGACTTGCTAAAGGCTTCTGGAATCCTTTGGACTAACTAAAAGATCAAAGAGTCTTCAAAGGTGAGCTTAGGGGCCAAGGATTCAAAATAGACCTCCAAAGGGCCCCAGAATCGTTGAAGACTTGCTGAAGGCTTCTGGAATCCTTTGGAGTAACTAAAAGATCAAAGATGCCTTATAAAGGAGTTAAATGTTCCTCCAGCCTTTAAAGGCGATTTAAGACTCAGAGAGTTTAAATAGACCATCCAAAGTTCCAGAGAGACTAGCTGAACCAGCTGCCAAAATCTTTATAGAATATTAGAATGGTCAGGAACATCATATAGATCAACTGAAGAGCTCCTACAGACTCTAAGACCAGCAAATCTCCATAGACGAGCTGCGGCAAAAGGCTCAGGGTAACTTTGAAGAGGAGCTAATGGCTCAGAGAGCCTCTAAAGGCAAGCTAAAGAATAGGGGAATATTTATAGACGAGCTTAAGATAATGAGCTGAAAACTCAGGGAGTTTCTGAAGGCTGAATGAAGCCTAAGGAGGTCTTCCACAGTTAGATTTTACATAGGCGAGCTAAAGGCGAAGTGACTTCTTTTCATAGGCGAACTAAAGGCGATGGGGCTATAGGAGTCTTCAAAGGTGAGCTTAGGGGCCAAGGACCTTTAAAGACGAGTTAAGACTCAGAGAGTTTAAATAGACCATCCAAAGTTTCAGAGAGACTAGCTGAACCAGCTGCCAAAATCTTTATAGAATATTGGAATGGTTCAAAAACATCATGTAGACCAACTGAAGAGCTCCTAGAGACTCTAAGATCAGCAAATCTCCATAGACTAGCTGCGGCAAAAGGCTCAGGCGGACTCTGAAGACGAGATAATGGCTCAGAGAGCCTCTAGAGATAAGCTAAAGAATAGGGGAATATTCATAGACGAGCTTAAGATAATGAGCTGAAAGCTCTGGGAGTCTCTGAAGGCTGAATGAAGCCTAAAGAGGTCTTCCACAGTTAGATTAAAGGCGAAGTGACTTCTTTTCATATGCGAACTAAAGGCGATGGGGCTATAGGAGTCTTCAAAGGTGAGCTAAGGGGTCAAGGATTCAAAATAGACCTCTAAACGGCCAGAGAATCATTAAAGGCGAGATGAAGGCTTCTGCAATCCTTTGGACTAACTAACAAGATCAAAGAGGTCTCAGAAATGAGCCAGAGAATTATTAAAGACGAGATGAAGAGTTATGGAATCCTTTGGACTAACTAAAATGAAATGTGTCCAATGTTCCTCTAGCCTGTAAAGGTGAGTTAAGACTCAGAGAGTTTAAATAGACCATCCAAAGTTCCAGAGAGTCTAGCTGAACCAGCTGCTAAAATCTTTATGGAATATTAGAATTGTTAGGAACATCATATGGACCAACTGAAGAGCTCCTAGAGACTCTAAGATCAGCAAATCTCCATAGACTAGCTGCGGCAAAAGGCTCAGGGTAACTCTGAAGATGAGCTAATGCCTCAGAGAGCCTCTAGAGAAAAGCTAAGGAATAGGGGAATATTTGTAGGCGGGCCTAAGATAATAAGCTGAAAGCTCAGGGAGTTTCTGAAGGCTGAATGAAGCCACAGCTAGATTTTACATGGGCGAGCTAAAGGCAAAGTGACACCTCTTCATAGGCGAACTAAAGGCCCAAGGAGTCCAGGAAGACTTCTTCCACAGTCGAGCTGGTTGGCTATTGAGTCTCCTCCAAATACGTGCCGAGGGCTCAGGGAGTTTTCTTTTATAGATTAGTTAAAGGTTTGGGGAATACTTCATCCATAGACGAGGCGAAGGCTTAAGGAGTCTGCCTCTCCCAAATGGATGAGCTAAATGGAAATATTCTTCCATATACGAGGAGCTGGTGGGCCAGGGAATCTGCATAGAGGAGCTGGTGGACCGGGAAGTCTGCATAGAGGAGCTGGTGGACCAGGGAGTCTGCATAGAGAAGCTGGTGGACCAGGGAGTCTGCATAGAGAAGCTGGTGGGCCAGGGAGTCTTCAAAGAGGAGCTGGTAGGCCAGGGAGTCTTCATAGAGGAGCTGGTAGGCCAGGAAGTCTCCATAGAGGAGCTGGTGTACCAGGGAGTCTCCATAGAGGAGCTGGTGTACCAGGGAGTCTCCATAGAGGAACTGGTGTACCAGGGAGTCTCCATAGAGGAGCTGGTGTACCAGGGAGTCTCCATAGAGGAGCTGGTGTACCAGGGAGTCTCCATAGAGGAGCTGGTGTACCAGGGAGTCTCCATAGAGGAGCTGGTGTACCAGGGAGTCTCCATAGAGGAGCTGGTGGGCCAGGGAGTCTTCATAGAGGAGCTGGTGGGCCAGGGAGTCTTCATAGAGGAGCTGGTGGGCCAGGGAGTCTTCATAGAGGAGCTGGTGGGCCAGGGAGTCTTCATAGAGAAGCTGGTGGGCCAGGGAGTCTTCATAGAGGAGCTTGGGGGGCCAGAGAGTCTCTGAACACAAGCCGAAGTCTCAGAGAGAGAGTTTTAATAGAGCTGAGATCTCAAAAAGGGAATTTAAAGGCCTGGTTGACCAAGTAGTCTTTAAAAACGACCTTCAAAGACTTCTTTGAGAAAAGGTCGACCAGATTTTTTGGTGGACGAGGAGATTTTGGTTTTCTTTGTAGGGTATATGTAGCTCAAGGGAATTTTTCTAAGTTCCAGGAGCCTTTATAAGGAACTGATTAACTCCAAGAGTCTTTCTCAGTGGAAGGGTCACCAAAGTCTATATAGGGTTGTTGCAGTATCATGGAGGCCTTATAGGGGAACACTAGAGTCAATTTTGGTTGGTTGAGGGATCCTACTGAATCTTGGACCGGCAATAAACCTTGATGTTGTCCTAGACATGGCTGGAGGTCTTGAAAGACAAAATATACCAGCTGAAGAAGCAAATTTTCCAAAAAGACTACAGGTGTGGGGAAGAGTTTGGTGGACAAGCAAAGAGGGAATTTTTCGCAGATTCTGAAGGCTTCATAGAAAATTCAGGTCCTCGGTGATTGAAGTGTAGCAAAGGTCTTTCTTTGAGGTCCATAGATTACTAATAGCAGAATTCTGGACTCAATATTGGCTGGTCGCTAGCTCAGAGAGTCTACTGAGTCATGGGCCTGCCAAAAAGCCTTTATCCAATAGCACGTATACGAGGCCAGGGCGATTTTACTGGTTCTTGAAGGCTTTATGGAAAGTTGAAGACTTCAGTGGTAGGAGGCTCGTAGAGCTCTTAGAGATTATCTCCTAGGATACTTCTTGGCTAAACGGTCCTGAAGTCTATATAGAGCAATTGGAGTACTAAAGAGGCCTTATAGCAAAATTCTGTATTCAATATTGGAGAACTGAAAGCTCATAGAATCCACCGGATGAAGAAGCAAATTACCCATTGAGAATAAGGGACGGACAAGAGAGCCGGATAGTCCGAGTTTTTACAGACTCTTAGAGGCTTTATAAGAAACTGAGGACCTCCGTGGTTGACGGCCCCTAGAATCCTTAAAAATTAGCTCCTGTAATGTTTCTAGACTGAAGGTTCAGAAGTCCACATTGAGTACTTTATCTCCATAAAGGTCTTATGACCGAATTATGGACTCAATATTGGCAGGTCGCTAGTCCAGACTTCAGCTGGAAGTCTTAAAGACTACCGGGTTGGGGTCTGGCGGCAGAAGACCTTGAGGACTCGGCAATTTTTGTAGTTTATAGAAAACTGGGTTCTCTGTTGTTGAAGGTTCCTTGAACCCTTAAAGCGTAGTTCCTGGAATGCTTCTAGACTGAAGGGTCCAGAAGACCATATTGAACAGTTTGGGGTCCTTGGCGGTCTTATGGTGGAATTTTGCACACAATATTGTCGGGTCGGAAGCTCATTGAGTCTACCGAGTCATGGTCCTAACAGAAAAATGCTTTATCCAACCGGATATATACGACGCCAGGGAGAAGTCTTCAATGGTTGGAGGTTTTTAGAGCTCTTAGAGTCTTGCTCCTATCTCCTCACTTAGCTGAACCCCATGAGAGGTCCATGGTGGTCTTATGGAGGAATTTTGGACTCAATATTGTCGGGTCGGAAGCTCATGGAGTCTACCAAATATATACGACGCCAGGGAGAAGTCTTTAATGGTTGGAGACTTTTAGAGCCCTTAGCGACTTGCTCCTATAGCCTCACTTAGCTGGACTTAGCTGGAGTACCTAAGAGGTCTGGTCTCAATATTGCCAGGTCGAAAACTCATGAAGCCTACCGAATCTTGTGTCGGCCAAAAAAGCTTTAATTCAGTTGAATGTAAAAGATTGAAGGTCCTGGGTGCCTACTTATTCCAGCTGATGGGTCAAATTGTCCAAATAGTGAATCTGGTTTGCATGGATCGTATATATGTATAGAACCCTGACCGGATAAGTTCGTGTATGAATTAAATATACTGTTCTCAGAGCTTCCAAGCTTCCTTAAAAGCCTTCTGAGACCCTCCTGTTTATTAGACGTTTTTTTTTCCTTCTTTTTCTAAAGCAACTATGCTTTCAGGTTTTCTATTTCCTATTACAAAAATAACAACAACAAGTGTAATATTATTCCCCTACTCACTCGCCATGACTCTCAAGGATAATTTAATAAATCTTGACCATAATAAAGAAGCCACTTGAGTAAAGGCAAAAATTGTGTCTCTCAATTAATTTAAAGCATAATTTAGGGCACAACAAACAAGGTCATGGCTAAAAGAAACTTCTCGGCAAAAAAATTGTTTCATAAAATATTACTGAGGGCGAACAACAACAAGAAAAAATGGTTGCCACAACTCACATGTGAACGAACATATTTTTTATTTAATTTAATGTTTAGCATACTTTTGGGCAGACAAAAAAAAGTTGCCCAAATCCCCCCTAACGTCGTAATTCAATTAAAATGACATGAATAAGATTTTTTTCAGGATAACATCAACACAGCGACAAGGCAAGGAACTTTGTTTTCTCCTTGTCATTTAATGTGTGTGTGAAGAGCCAGCAGCAGCAGCTTGTTAGCCGAAAAGTATGCAACGAAGAAAAAGAAACTGAAACAAACAACCAACATATTGCAGAGAAGAAAAACACACACAGACACACATTTGCACATTATTCCAACATTGAATGTGTGAAATCATAGATAAACTTATTATGGCCTGGTACATTATTTAAGAGGATCACAGGATATGTGTATGTGTATATTATGTTTGTGGGTGTGTGGGAGTACGTGGTGCGAAAGAGAGTCGTGCAGGCACAACACTTAAACAAAAATGTCACAGAGCATTGAGTTAACAAGGTTTTATGGGCTTAATTACCCATAGTGAACGTAAAAGATTTAAGTAATTAAGAACATATGTTTATGTATGGACTTCCTTTTCGGGATGGCAGATTTATGGGCTGGAAGGTAACGAGGCGATAATGTCGAGGGGTGGGATGTTAAAGACTTTATTAATACAATGTTGGGGAATTTTCAAAGGTAAACTAAGAAAAAAAATATATATGGAGAATATGTATGAAATTTTCGAATTATATTTTATTTTCTTGAGAGTGGATACTTCTCAGATCCCAAATAAATTTATTTTATTTAGATATCACAAGTAATGCCAAAGTTATGGACTCAAAAAATGGACAAATGTAAATTTTCCATTATTAATGAATTTATAACACTTAAATTCATTTAGCCATAACTTGGCTGTTTGATAAGACATATCTAAATTAGATATGCCAATTTAAAGGGAATTTGGTTTCCTCTCAGATCGCCTTTAAACAAAAAGCTCGATCTGTTATAAAAATGTCGATATTCTGGCTTTGTTTTAACATTTAATAAAAATTAATTTTAAATACCTCATTGCGTATGACAATTCTCATAAATCATACGTACCATAGACATAAAATGTGTTTCAAGGGAATATGTTCGAATAAGATGCTCTGCTATGCCTTTTCAAATCGATTTATTTCATAAAGATAGCTCAATTATTTCCAAGGTTATGGCCCATGGAAAAAGAACGCGGAAAAATGCCATAATCATTTAAAATATTTCACCTTTCTTAATTTTACCATAACTTTTGCATTTTACTAGATATGTGTAAATATTTAATATATTCTTATTAATTAGATCACCTTTAGATACGATACCCTATATCCAAGAGCAATGCGGCTTTTCAGCGCTTTTCAAAACACACAATTTACCCTAATTGTTTTGAATACCTCATTGCGTATGACAATTGTCATAAATCATACGCACAGTAGGTATAAATGTTTGTCAAGGGAATATGTCCGAATAAGAAGTTCTGGTATGCCTTTCCGAATCGATTTATTTTATAAAGATAGCTCAATTATTTTCAAAGTTATGGCTTATAGAAAAAGAACGCGGAAAAATGTCATAATCATTTAAAATATGTCACCTTTCTTCATTTTACCATAACTTTGGCATTTGATTAGATATGTGTAAATATTTAATATATTTTTAAAGAATATTGGCTCCTCTGATAGATCACCTTTGGACACGATACCCTATATCCAACACCAATATGGATTTTCAACGCTTTTTTAAACACCCAATTTACACTGATTGTTTGGCCTCTTTTTGTGTATAATTGTTATTATCAACCATACGCACTATGGGCTAGAATTAAATTTTTGAAAATATTTTTTAGGAAAGAGGATTGGCCATATTTTCCAAATCCGTTTATTTCATGAAGTTATCTCAACTAGTTAAAAAGTTATAACGTCTGTTATATTGATAGCGAACAAGTTCCGTTTTTTTAATGTTATTGCGTATAAATGTTATAATAAGTCATACCTACTAAAGGCACTAAAAGAATCTTATGAGATCTTCTTCTAACAAGAAGGCTCTTAAACCTTCCTAACCCAATTCATTTCACTAGAATAGCTCATCTAATTCCAAAGTTATGGCCCCGAGAAAACGTCCCCGGAAATTTTTCATCATTACTAAAATTTTGACCTGTTCCTTCATTTTGCCATAACTTCTTCATTTGATGAGATATGTTCACAAAATTGTCAAATGTTTAAAGAGCCTTTGGCCTTCTAGAATAACTCTTTTGAACATGGACATCTATCTTTAACAGAAATATTTCCTTTTGAAATTTTTCCTAAATACCCATTTTACTTTGTTTATTTAGCCTGCATTGCGTATGAGTGTTGTCATCAATTATACGCAATATACGCCTTATATGTAATTTCTTCAAAATTTTTATATTAAGCCCTCTCTTAGTTCTTTCCAAAAACCATATATTTCTTGAAGCTACCTTAGCTTTTCCCAAAGTTATGGCCCCAAGAAGGTAGTTACCCAAAGGCATGGAATTTACATTAAATTGCGGCACTTGGATAAATGTTCCCATAATTCGGGTGTTTCTAAAGCTATATTCAATTAAGCTATATTTTTGTAAAGGGCAAGAGTTCTACTTTCAGTATTATGTTGATGTAAAAACTCTCTCAATAGAAATGTTTACTAATTTCTCCTATTTCCTCCATGTTGAGATTTATTATTATTTACGTTAAATAATTTACCACATACTATTGGATGTTTTGCGAGAAATTTTTTGCAAGGAACTACGCTTAAATTATACCTCATAGTCCAGGGAGGTTATTGCACTTTAAAAATAATTAATTTCATGCGAAAATACCGACTTCACCAAAAGTTATGGTACCTGAAATAGAGTTACCGAAAAATAAATCGATTTTGTAAAATTTCGGTTATAACGACAATATTGCTATATCTCCAATATTATTAGAGTTACATATATTACATTTATGGTATTGTCAAGACCAGGGTCTTTACTTTTATTTATCTTTTGGAGATATACATCTTTAGGGGAAGAATGACTTTTTGAAAGATCTTTACAATACATGTAGTAACTTAATCATTCGGACTATATGGCGTATGAGTACTGTGATCACTTATACACCTTGTAGGTTAAAGATGGTTCGACTTTTAAGCTTTTTTCATTAAATATATTATATTTCGCTTCAATTTACTTTCTGTATCTCGCTTTTTCGCCTCAACATTTGTGGTCCCTTGTGTCGAATTACAGAAAATTAAACATTTTTTTCATATTTTGGGTATTTATTCAAATATTGCTATATCTCAGAACCTAGTGAAGCTATAGCCAAAATATAAACACGAATGGAAAAATGAAAGCTTTACCTTCAATTGATGTTCCGTAGAAATGCTTCTATCTCTACAGGAAGGATATGTTTCGGGAGATTTTCAAAGACACAAATTCGCTAAATTATTTCAACTACGTGGCGTATGACTACTACCATCAGTTATACGGCCTGTGGGTAAATGAAAACATATCTTTTTAGATTTTTTCAATAATTACAGCATACTTTTTCTAAAATTACTTCTTACATCTCCACACATTGCACCAGAAGTTCTGGTCACTTGAGTAGATTTACCGAAACAAAAACGTTTTAAATATTTTGGGTAATTATTCAAATAATATTATATCTTCGAACTGGGTGGAGCTATATCTAGAATATTTATACTAATGGAAAGAGCAAAGCCTTAGTTTTAAACGATGCTTTGGAGATGTATATGTTCTATCTTTACTGGAAGGATATGTTTTTGGGTGATTCTCGAAAGCGCACTTTGGCTAAATTAGTTAAACTACGTGGCGTATGACTATGGACATTACTCATACGCCCTATGGGTTAATGAAGATACAACTTATGTTGTCTTTTCAATAAGAACTCTGCGTTTTATCCCAATTTATTCCTTACATCTCCACTTATTGCATCAAGAGTTATGGTCCATAGAGTAGAAATACCGAAAATTAAACACATTTTGTAAATTTTCGGTACTTAGGCAAATATTGCCATATCTCCGGTAATAGAAAAGCTATGGCCAAAAAAATTTACACGTGTAGAAAGAGGAAGGTCTAGATTTTAAATTATGCTTTGGAGATATACTTTTATTGTTACGAGAAATATAACTTTACTACAGGTGTTCAAAAAGGCATATAATTAAATTTCTTCAGATTACGTGGCGTATGATCAGCATCGTGACTAGTACGCCCTGTGGTTAAATGGAAACACACATTTTCAAATTTATTCAATAACTACACTATATTTCATATCAATTTATTTGGTCTATCTCCACTTATTACATCAAAAGTTATGGTCCATAGAGTAGAAGTACCGAAAAATAAACAAATTTTGTAAATTTTCGGTACTTTGGCAAATATTGCCATATCTCGGATACTAGTAAAGCTATGGCCATAAAATATACACATGTGGAAAGAGTGACGTCTTTACTTTGAATTATGTTCCGGAAAAATAACCCCATCCTTATGAGAAATATAGGTTTTCTGCAGATTTGTCAAAACGCATATTAGCTGATTTTTTGGTCTTTGTGGCGTATGAGTTATGCCATGTCTTATACGCCCCCTGGGTCAAGGAAAATACAACTTTTTGGACTTTTTCCAATAACTACACTATATTTCCACTCCATCGATTTGATGTATCTCCACTTATTTTGCCAAAAGTTCTGATATCTGAAAAAGAAATACAGAAAGTAACCACATTTTTTAAATTTTGCTTTCTATACACTTTCTGCTCTATCTCCTGTATTATTAGAGCTATAGCCTTCTTATTTATACCAAAGGAAAGAGGAAAGTCTTTACTTGAAATTGTGTTCTGAAGAAATAATCCTAACTTTATGGGATATATGACATTTTTGCAGATTTTCAAAAACCCATTTAAATTCGTTTTAAGGACTATGTGGCGTATGAGTAGTGTTAATACTTATACGTCCTGAGGGTTAATAAGAATTCAAATTTGGAGAATTTTTACAAAGCTGCGATGCATTTGATCTCAAATCAATTGTTTTATTCCAAAATTTTCATTTTTTTTAAATTTTCCAGTATTTCCAAAGAAAAAATATGAGTCCCGAAAAATCTCTCCTAACATTGCAAGTTCACTGACCTATCTGCTAATGTCTAATTTCATGATATGACATTTTTCGGCTGCCGTTTTCGCAGTCAGCTTTGTTTTTTTTTCGTTCTGCATTGTTTGCAATATTTCATAGTGATAGCATCACAAAACATCCAAACTTCCATGGCAGATTTGAGAAAAAAGAAACCAAGTCTCTGGAAGATATAATCAAACAACTCATTTTCTTTGACTGTGGAAGTGTTCATGACAGTTGTTAAAAACACATTTCTTTTGCAATATAGTAATGATGCTACACAAACAACAAGAACAATGCCACAACAAATGATATGTGTCTGCAGGGCAAAGATATGGTGTCTGCAAATTGTCTTCTTTGTTGTGTGTGATTATCAGCATACCTAAAAGTATGCAACATGATTGGGAGGAGAATGTTATTCAAGGAATGTGAGTTGGTGAGGAAGGGAGGGAGGGGGAGTTGTCTGCTTAAAAATCAATTCAGTAAAAACTTTGTATAAAAATTCCAACTCAGCAAGATTTTTATGGAAAAAATTTATTCAGCGATTTTTTTTATAAAAATCCGCCAAGTTTTTCAATGCGAAATATATTCGATACACTCCCTTCCCTGTCACTTGGTTAACTACATGCTCGGCAAACTATTTTCACACACTCAACGCCCTTCATTTGACTTTTCCAACGACATGCGGAATCTATTTACCTCCTAATAGTATGCAATGTGGTTTTGAAGTTTACATGAAGGGGGCAAAAAATAAAACGCATATTAAATATGCAAAGGTTGTTACTAAAAAACAGAAGCAAGCACCCTTCCCGGGTAGATAATACATTCTATTTTGCAGTAAATGTGAACATCTGTAGCCTTCCCCCTAAAAATATGCAACATTTTTTGTTCTATGTTTAAAAAAACATACGCTCGAAAGTATGCATATGAAAAACTGCATAAATGTATAACTAAGTATGTGTGCAGGCAAGCACGTAGATTGCTAACAGAAAATGGGTCGGGGAAATGTGTGTCAAACACACATGATAGAAAAGGGCGAGGGGGAGAGGGAGGAGGTCTATGGTGATTTCATGGATGGATCATGATTGGATCCATGACTTACGGAGTATAATGAAGTGATGAAAAATTCATAAATCGATTTTTTTTCGTTTGATTTGTAATTGAATGTTGAAGTTTTCGTAGAGATAGGGATAATTCTGTAGAATTTCTAGGAAAAAACTGAGTTCAGCAGAGTTTTCGTGGAGAGAAATTCAAGTTTTGATTAAAAAAATATGAGTTTTTCATTACAATACTCCAAGGAAATGAGATTTTCTTGAGAAAATTTTCGCCTAAGAAAAATTTGCAGTACTTGAATAAATTTAGCATAGCTCTATTGTTTTTAAAGCTATATTTAAATAAAATGTATTTTTGAAAAGGGCGAGAGGTATCCTTTCTTTCTTTATTTCTTGTATCTCCATTGAATCCACCAAAAGTTCTGGTCTTTAGAATGAAGTTACCGAAAAAATAATCAACTTTTATAATATTTTGTTACATATGTTAATATTTGATTATCTCCGGTACTAGTAGAGCTACAGCCGTAATATTTGCACCAATGGAAAGGGCAAAGTCTGTACCTAAAATTATATTTTAAAGAAAAATTCTTATCTTTACTAGAAATATCACTTTTCTGCAGGTGTTCAAAAACGCTAACAACTTAAATTCTCCGGACTATGTGGCGTATGATTGGCATCGTAACTTATACACCCTAGGGGCAAATGGGAAAATAAATTGGCTTTGTTTGTATATCTAAGCTATAATTCGTCTCAACTTATTTCTTGTTGCTCCATGTATTCCACCCCAAAGTTTTGGTCCTTAGAGTCCAGTTACCGAAAAATAATAAATTTTTATAATGTTTTGATTGTTTAGCAAATATTACTTATCTCCGATACTAGTAGAGCCACAACCATAATATTTATTCCAATGGAAAGAACAAAGCCTATACTTAAAATTATGTTTCAGAGAAAAATTCATATCTTCACTAGAAATATTACTTTTCTGCAGGTGTTCGAAAACGCAAACTATTTAATTTCCTTGGAGTATGTGGCGTATGATTGACGTCATAACTTATACACCCTATGGGCAAATGAAAATAAAACTTACGGAATTTCTTGTGTATCTGAACTACATTTCGTCTCAATTTATTTCTTGTATTTCCATTCATTCCGCCAACAGTTCTGGTCCTTAGATTGCAGTTACGGAAAAGTAATCAACTTTTATAATATTTTGATTCTTTAGCAAATATTACTATATCTCCGATACTGGTAGAGCTACAGCCGTAATATTTGCACCAATGGAAAGAGCAAAGCCTGTACTTAAAATTATATTTTAGAGAAAAATTCCTATCTTTACTAGAAATATCACTTTTCTGTAGGTGTTCGAAAACGCAAAATAGTTAATTTTTTCGGACTATGTGGCGTATGATTTGCGTCATGACTAGTACGCCCTATGGGTAATTAGGTATACAATTTTTATTTTTTTCCAATAACTACAGGCATTGCTGATTGATTTTTTCCATAAAAAATTGCTGAGAAACTGAAGTTATAATTTAAAAATTTTTGAATTTTTCATTACAAAGCTTCAATGAATAGACTTTTTTTTTGGGAGAATCTTTTCGACACTTGAATACATTTTCCTACAGCTCTGTTATTTTTGAAGCCATATCCACATAACTTATATTTTTGCAAAGGTGGAAGGTCTATCAATAGAAAATGTGATTCATTTTGCCATATTTCCCCAATGTTAAGATTTATTTAAATAGGGTTATGTAATTTACAACATACCTTTTGGGTGCTTTGTGAGAAAAATTTCCAAGGAACTAGTATCAAATTAGGCATTTTAAATCAGAGCACGGGATAGCAGTTGACAGGGTAATTGATTTCATGAGAAAGTATCGCCTTCACGCAAAGTTATGGTCTCTGCAATAGAGTTGCCGAAAAATAACTATATTTTGTGAAATTTTGGTAATAATGGAAATATTGCTATATCTCCGATATTAGTAGAGTTACATACATAAAATTTACGGCATTATAAAGATCAGGATCCTGACTTCAAATTTTATTTTGGCAAGAAATTTCAATAATTAATATTTAACATTGAATTATTTAAATATTTTCTCTGCTGTTGTTTACGTATGACTATGATTTTAATGTACCACATATTTGCGGGTTAATTGGCGGCGATTTTTTTCGGGAAGATAGCATTAAGTTGTACATAATTTATCGACGAAGGGACCGTAGATTCCCGGACAATGTGTTTCAGGAAAATATTGCACTTTGTTCAAAAGTTATGGCCTCTAGGAGGTAGTTACCCAAAAGTATCAAAATTACATACATTTGTGGCACATGGATAAATGTTCCCATAACTCTGGCACTTTTTAAGCCACATTCAATAAAGGTATGTTTTTGTAAAGCTCGAGAAGTCTTCTTCCTTTTTTTGTTTTCATAAAGAACCTCTATCAATAGAAATTTTCATTAATTTAACCATATCTCCTCTATGTTGAGATTTATTTAAACAGCTTTAAATAATTTACCACATACTTTTGGGTGTTTTATGATAATTTTTTCTAAATAAACTACTCCTAAATTATACCTCAGAATCCAGGGGAGATATAGCAGTTTACAATACAATTGATTTCATGCGAAAATATCGACTTCGCCGAAAGTTATGGTCCCTCAAATAGAGTTACCGAGAAATGAACTGATTTTGTGTAATTTCGGTATTATTAATGGTATTATTGCTATAACTCCGATGTTAGTAGAGTTACATACATAAAATTTATGGCATTATAAAGATCAGGGTCCTCGCTTTAAATATTACTTTAGAAAGAAATTTCAATAATTAAAATTTAACATTGAATTAATTAAATATATTCTCTGCTGTTGTTTACGTATGACTATGATTTTAATGTACCACATATTTGCGGGTTAATTGGCGGCGATTTTTTCGGGAAGCTAACATTAAGTTGTACATAATTTAACGACAAAGGGACCGTAGATTCCCGGACAATGTGTTTCAGGAAAATATTGCACTTTGTTCAAAAGTTATGGCCTCTAGGAGGTAGTTACCCAAAAGTGTCAAAATTACATACATTTGTGGCACATGGATAAATGTTCCCATAACTCTGGCACTTTTTAAGCCACATTCAATAAAGGTATGTTTTTGTAAAGCTCGAGAAGTCTTCTTCCTTTTTTGTTTTCATAAAGAACCTCTATTAATTGAAATTTTCATTAATTTAACCATATCTCCGCTATGTTAAGATTTATTTACATAGAATTATATAATTTAACATATACTTTTGAGAAATTTTTGCAAGAAGGTAAGGTTAAATTATACCTCATAATTCAGGGAAGATATAGCAGTTTACAATACAATTGATTTCATGCGAAAATATCGACTTCACCGAAAGTTATGGTCCCTGAAATAGAGTTAACGAAAAATAACTAGATTTTGTGAAATTATGGTAATATGGTATTTTTTCTATATCTCCGATTTTAGTGGAGTTACATATATAAATTTTATGGTATTGTAAAGATCTGAGTCTTCATGTTAAATTATGTTTTGGAGATATACTTCTATCTTTACGAGGAACATAAGTTTTCGTAAGATCTTTGAAATGCGTAAAGTAATTAAATCATTGTGAATATGGGGCGTATGACTAACATTATCACTTATACGCCCTGGGGGTTAATGAAGATTTAACTTTTGGGCTTTTTTAAATAAATACACTGTATTTCGCCTCAATTTACTTTCTGTATATCAATTTATGATACCAAAAGTTATGGCCCCTAGTGTCGAATTACCGAAAAATATTTTTTAATGAAATTTTGAGTATTTATATAAATACGGCTATATCTCCAAAACCTGTGAAGTTATAGCCAAAATATTTACACCCATGGAAAGAGTAATATCTTGGCTTTAAACGCTGTTTACGAGATATGCTTCTATCTTTACGGGAAGAATGACTTTTCGGCCGATTCTCAGAAACCTACATTGGCTAAATTAGTTCGACTACGTGGAGTATGACAAACGTCATGTCTCATACGCTCTGTAGGCTAATGAAAATACATTATTAGGTATTTGTACAATATCAAGATTGTATGTCTTCTCAATTCACTTCTTTCACCTCCAACTGTTGGAGCAAAAATTCTGATCTCTGGAATAAAATGACCGATATATTAACAAATTATTAAATATTTTGATAATTATGCATATTTATCCATATCTCGAAAACCTTTGAAGCTATACCCAAAATATTTATACTAATGAAAAGAGCAAAGTCCAGTCTGTAAACGATTCTTTGAAGATATACTACAATCTTCATTGGAAGAATGACTTTTCTGCATATTTTCAATAACGGAAACTAGTCAATTTTTCCGGACCATGTGGCGTATGATTGGCGTCATAACTTATACACCCTATAGGTAAATGAAAATATAAATTTTGTCATTTTTTGTGTCTCGGAATTATATTTATATAGTTTAGCTGGAATTTTTTTTCTATAGAATAACTTTTTTAATTCTAGATTTCCTAGGGGAATCCCTTGCCGAATTTAATTTTCTTCCCTGAGAAAACTTTGCTAAATTTATTTTTCCATGACAAAACTGAACTGAATTGCCTGCGAATAACCCTTTTCTATATTCCATACCCTCTTTCAAATTTTCATTTCCCTTAATTGCATCACATATTCGATTTTATGACCCCTTCACATTCTCGCATTCGGCATTACGAATTCATAAAGCAAATATCAGATCGCACGTAACCGTATTAAGTAAATGTTGACCCAAAATGGTCATGCCATTAAAATATTAAGCGTCAACCCTTCGTGCGGAGCAGGAGTTTATTTTTTCCCGTGCGGTATTTGTTACAAAACATATAATACACTTTCAGAATTTAAGCTTTTTTTCATGCGACAAAATAATCACATAAAGTGCAGCAAGAATATACATACATACATACATGTCCTTTATGTGTGTGTGTCCTTTGATGTGAAAAAGTATTTGTGTTTATGACACCCTGGTGTCATGTGGTGTTATTCGGTCGATTAAAAATTAAACATCAAATCATTTGAACTTAAAATGACTTATCCAATCGGGCGTATGACTAACGTCGTACATCATACGCAGTAATATTTTTAGTTGATTTTATTTCAATTAAAATATATCTCAATTTTAGAAATCCTCATCCAATCCGAATGTCCAATCTATCCTGTTGTGAAATTTAATTATAAAAATTAATTTGATTTGATCAGAACGTGCTCGGATTTTTTGTTCGGACAGATGCGTGCTCTTTGACTTGTTCTCTCTCTCCCTCTCTCTCTCTGAAACAAAAAATTAAAAATTTCTTTACAAATGAATAAACCACAAACAAATAGAAATAATAATTCCATATTTTTTAAAATATTCATGTCCATATGTTCAAATGCAGATACAAGGTTGATTGTTGTTGTTGCTGTTGTTATATTTACTTTGACAACAAAACAATAGCCTTATGGAGAACACATTGTGAATTGTGATTTTTTGTTCAGCAGAATAGCAGGAATATCATGTGTTATTGTTCGTTTTTGCTTCTTCCTCTAGGGAAGCCATGTGGGGAAGGGGGGGGAGGATTAGCTGGTGCCAAGCCATAGTAAATTAGAAAAATATAAAACGTGATCGGAATTGATTAGAAATATTTTGTTATGCAAAGTCATTTGTTTAAAAATTAAATAAAAATAAACAAAAAAATATTGCAAAGAATTTATGCAAAATGTGAGCCTAAAAGTAGGCAATGGAAAAATAGAGAAAAACATATGTTTTGAATTAAAAGAAAAGATAATGACATTTTCACTGAACTGGGAATTTGAGTTTTTTTTAAGGATATTTGAAATGTAGGAAGGATAAAAAAAAATCGAAGGACAAATGGAAAAAACCTCTTCAAAGGACAGTAGCTGGATTGCATTTTCTGGTAGGAGAACCTTGCTGAAATTACTTTTTCTGCTGAAAATATTTGCTGAACTAATTTTGTCGAGAGAAAAACTCCAATAGGATATAAAATCTCCGTTGGGGTAGCAAATCTCCGATAGGGTAGAAAATCTCCGATAGGAGAACCATGCTGAAATTACTTTTTCTGCAGAAAATATTTGCTGAACTAAGTTAGTCGAGAGAAAAACTCCGATAGGATAGAAAATCTCCGATAGGGTAGAAAATCTCCAATAGGATAGAAAATTTCCGGTAGGAGAACCTTGAAAAACTTAGGTGAATTAATTTGCTAATTTTGGGTTTTTCTAGAGCAAATCTTTGCTGAATTCTGTTTTCCAAAGTCAAAATGCTGCTGAATGCGGATTTTCCAGGTCTGAACTGTTCTGAATTTAGTTTTTCTAGACCAAAACTTTGTTTAATTAATTTTTTTCTAAACCGAAACGTACCTGAATTTGGATATTCGAAGCCGAAACTTTGCTGAAATCTGATTTTCAGAACCAAAACATTGCTGAATTCGGATTTTTTACACCAAAACTTTGCTGAACTAAGTTTTTCTAAACCAAAATTTTGCTGAATTCGGATTTTCGAAACCAAAACTTTGCTGAATTCTGATTTTCAGAACCCAAACTTTGCTGAATTCTGATTTTCTAAATCAAATCTGATTTTCAAATTCTAAACTTTGCTGAATTGGAATTTTCTAAACCAAAACTTTGTTGAATTCTGATTTTCTAAATCAAAACTTTGTTGAATTCGAATTTTCTGGGCCCAAACTTTGCTGAATTAAGTTTTTCTACCCCAAAACTTAGCTAAATCCAGATTTCCGAAACCAAAACTTGGCTGAATTCGGATTTTCTGAACCAAAACTTTGCTGAATTCGAATTTATTGAACCAAAACTCTGCTGAATAAAGTTCTTCTACCCCAAAACTTAGCTAAATTCGGATTTTCTAAACCAAAACATTGCTCAATTCGCGTTTTCTGAACCAAACCTATGCTGAATTCGGATTTTCAAAACCGATACGAATTTTTGGAGTCATTCCCAAGGCTCTTAGGCGTGGATTTTTTATAGTATTTTTGGAGTCGTTCCCAAAAAACCACAGACGTGGATTTTTTAATTTTTTTTTTTTCACAAATCCACAGACGTGAATTTTTTCCCAAGGCTCTTAGGCGTAGATTTTTTTATAGAATTTTTGGAGTCGTTCCCAAGGCTCTTAGGCGTGGATTTTTTTGAGAATTTTTCAGGTCCTTCCCAAGGCTTTGTTTTTTTTAAAGAATTTTCGGAGTCTCTCACAAGGCGTGTTTTTATTTTTTCGGAGTCTTTACCAAGGCTCTTAGGCGTGGATTTTTTAAAGAATTTTTTTCGAGTCTTTACCAAGGCTCTTAGGCGTGGATTTTTTAAAGAATTTTTCGAGTCTTTACCAAGGCTCTTAGGCGTGGATTTTTTAAAGAATTTTTTCGAGTCTTTACCAAGGCTCTTAGGCGTGGATTTTTAACGAATTTTTCGAGTCTTTACCAAGGCTCTTAGGCGTGGATTTTTTAAAGAATTTTTTTCGAGTCTTTACCAAGGCTCTTAGGCGTGGATTTTTTAAAGAATTTTTCGAGTCTTTACCAAGGCTCTTAGGCGTGGATTTTTTAAAGATTTTTTTCGAGTCTTTACCAAGGCTCTTAGGCGTGGATTTTTTAAAGAATTTTTCGAGTCTTTACCAAGGCTCTTAGGCGTGGATTTTTTAAAGAATTTTTTCGAGTCTTTATCAAGTCTCTTAGGCGTGGATTTTTTAAAGACTTTTTGGAGTCTTTACCAAGGCTCTTAGGCGTGGAGTTTTTAAAGATTTTTTGGGGTCCTTACCAAAGCTCTTAGGCGTGGATTTTTTAAAGAATTTTTCGAGTCTTTACCAAGGCTCTTAGGCGTGGATTTTTTAAAGAATTTTTCGAGTCTTTACCAAGGCTCTTAGGCGTGGATTTTTTAAAGAATTTTTCGAGTCTTTACCAAGGCTCTTAGGCGTGGATTTTTTAAAGAATTTTTCGAGTCTTTACCAAGGCTCTTAGGCGTGGATTTTTTAAAGAATTTTTCGAGCCTTTACCAAGGCTCTTAGGCGTGGATTTTTTAAAGAATTTTTCGAGTCTTTACCAAGGCTCTTAGGCGTGGATTTTTTAAAGAATTTTTCGAGTCTTTACCAAGGCTCTTAGGCGTGGATTTTTTAAAGAATTTTTCGAGTCTTTACCAAGGCTCTTAGGCGTGGATTTTTTAAAGAATTTTTCGAGTCTTTACCAAGGCTCTTAGGCGTGGATTTTTTAAAGAATTTTTTCGAGTCTTTACCAAGGCTCTTAGGCGTGGATTTTTAAAGAATTTTTCGAGTCTTTACCAAGGCTCTTAGGCGTGGATTTTTTAAAGAATTTTTTCGAGTCTTTATCAAGTCTCTTAGGCGTGGATTTTTTAAAGACTTTTTGGAGTCTTTACCAAGGCTCTTAGGCGTGGAGTTTTTAAAGATTTTTGGGGTCCTTACCAAAGCTCTTAGGCGTGGATTTTTTAAAGAATTTTTCGAGTCTTTACCAAGGCTCTTAGGCGTGGATTTTTTAAAGAATTTTTCGAGTCTTTACCAAGGCTCTTAGGCGTGGATTTTTTAAAGAATTTTTCGAGTCTTTACCAAGGCTCTTAGGCGTGGATTTTTTAAAGAATTTTTCGAGTCTTTACCAAGGCTCTTAGGCGTGGATTTTTTAAAGAATTTTTCGAGCCTTTACCAAGGCTCTTAGGCGTGGATTTTTTAAAGAATTTTTCGAGTCTTTACCAAGGCTCTTAGGCGTGGATTTTTTAAAGAATTTTTCGAGTCTTTACCAAGGCTCTTAGGCGTGGATTTTTTAAAGAATTTTTCGAGTCTTTACCAAGGCTCTTAGGCGTGGATTTTTTAAAGAATTTTTCGAGTCTTTACCAAGGCTCTTAGGCGTGGATTTTTTAAAGAATTTTGCGAGTCTTTACCAAGGCTTTCAGTTAATAAAAGAATCACTTCCTCAAATTATTTTTCCTCCGAAAAAAAGATTCAATTTATTTTCACATTTTTACTGTTGCTTTTCCTCTACGAAATCCTTTGATTTTTTCCATTACATTTTAATTGAGTGCTTACCTGGCAAAGACAAACTGCGTTTTTCACATATCCGCCTGAAAGTATGCTCTTCAGTCTTGTCAATTTGGAAATTTTTTCGTTCGCATTGCCGTGACAAGTATTTATTTAAGAGATGGATGGGAGTGAGGGAGAGATAGAGTCGAAGCGGAAGATTTATTTCATGTTTGCCGTTGTAATGCCTTCCGATCTGCTTTTCTTTGAAATTCCTGATTAAAATGTTGTGTGAGTGTGTGTGAAATTCTGTGTACAGGTTTATGTGTGTGTGTGTGTTTTTCAGTGTGTGTACATTACTGTAAATAAGTACTGTTGTTTGCCAAATCCTTTAGGCTTTTCATGCTTAACGAAACCATATCAAATATTCGAATAAACGAGAGAAGGAGAAAAGAGGAGAGAAGAAGAAAGAGAGAGGGGGAATGTATATTTGACTTTTGTAAGGATGCGGAATTAAATGTAAAGTCTGTGAAAGCGGCTTAGCGCAGAGAAGATGTTGAACTAACTGATAGATTGCAATTTAAAGGGGAAGTATTTTGCAGGGCTTCCGTAAATGTTTGATAATGGGAATTGTGGGTAGCTGAGCAGATGGGGAATGTAGGAGCTGTTTTAACAACGATTTGGATATCGCCTCAATATTTATACTCCGGGGAAACATTTGTGGCGTATGAGTGTTGTCGTTACTCATACTTCACTATGGCTATGTATGGGGGAGAATTTTAAATAAATCCACAGACGTGGATTTTTTAAAAATTATTTTTTCCATAAATCCACAGACGTGGATTTTTTAAAAATTATTTTTTCCATAAATCCACAGAAGTGGACTTTTTAAAAATTATTTTTTCGATAAATCCACAGACGTTGATTTTTTAAAAATTATTTTTTTTTCATAAATCCACAGACGTGGATTTTTTAAAAATTATTTTTTCCATAAATCCACAGACGTGGATTTTTTAAAAATTAGTTTTTGTTAAAACTCACAGCCGTGGATTTTTTAAAAATTAGTTTTTTTAAAATTCACAGGCGTGGATTTTTTAAAAATTAGTTTTTGTTAAAACTCACAGCCGTGGATTTTTTAAAAATTAGTTTTTGTTAAAATTCACAGGCGTGGATTTTTTAAAAATTATTTTTTGTTAAAATTCACAGGCGTGGATTTTTTAAAAATTATTTTTTGTTAAAATTCACAGGCGTGGATTTTTTAAAAATTATTTTTTGTTAAAATTCACAGGCGTGGATTTTTTAAAAATTATTTTTTGTTAAAATTCACAGGCGTGGATTTTTTAAAAATTATTTTTTGTTAAAATTCACAGGCGTGGATTTTTTAAAAATTATTTTTTGTTAAAATTCACAGGCGTGGATTTTTTAAAAATTATTTTTCGGTAAAATTCACAGGCGTGGATTTTTTAAAAATAATTTTTTTTTTTAATTTACAGTTGTGGATTTTTTTAAAAATTATTTTTTGTTAAAAGTCACAGACGTGGATTTTTTAAAAATTATTTTTTCCATAAATCCACGGACGTGGATTTTTTAAAAATTATTTTTTCCATAAATCCACGGACGTGGATTTTTTAAAAATTAGTTTTTGTTAAAACTCACAGACGTGGATTTTTAAAAAAATATTTTTTCCATAAATCCACAGACGTGGATTTTTTAAAAATTATTTTTTCCATAAATCCACAGACGTGGATTTTTTAAAAATTATTTTTTCCATAAATCCACAAACGAGGATTTTTTAAAAATTATTTTTTCCATAAATCCTTAGGCGTGGATTTTTTAAAAATTATTTTTTCCATAAATCCACAGACGTGGATTTTTTAAAAATTATTTTTTCCATAAATCCACAGTCGTGGATTTTTTAAAAATTATTTTTCCATAAATCCACAAACGTGGATTTTTTTAAAATTATTTTTTTCATAAATCCACAAACGTGGATTTTTTTAAAATTATTTTTTTCATAAATCCACAGACGTGGATTTTTTAAAAATTATTTTTTTCATAAATCCACAAACGTGGATTTTTTAAAAATTATTTTTTTCATAAATCCACAGACGTGGATTTTTTAAAAATTATTTTTCCATAAATCCACAGACGTGGATTTATATACTCTCATATGTAAATTAAATCACTTCTCCGTATTCTCTTCGAAATCAACCACACTGCCTCTTGGAGATAGGCAACAATAAATCGCCACAAAACCACATTTACAATGTTAACCACCAACGAGATCAGACAATTAACATTTCAATAAATATGTTCGAATATTTATTGGCCGCACATAAATTACTTGGAAACTCAATCGTTTTCTGCTTTTCAACACATACATATACCCGTAAAATCAAGTTTTATTGCCGGCATATGTAGGGGTGTGGATGTGGGTGTGTATGTGTGTGAAACCATAAAGAAATCCTTTGAACATCATAAATTTTAACTACTTTGGGTTTTTTGCGTTTTCAATTTTGTGGTGTATCACTGGCCAGCTAGTAAAAGATAAAGGCCAACTAGCAACAACAAAAACAACAATAAAATCAAATAAAACCGTCTGTAAAGACTTGAATAACTGGGAGTTAACACTTTTTTCTTCTTGGCTTTATACCATGGCCTTGCCCACTCAAACGCCTTAAGGATAGGCAACACTTTTTTCTTTTCTTTTTCTTCTTGGATGCAAGCCAATGCTGTATATTGCAGCTAGAGGAAAATAACGGTGATTTTGTTTCATTGTCTATGCCAATGAAAGCGAATAAGAAACTATGAAGTGTTGAGAACAGAGGACATAAGGAAAAGGACTTCAAGTTTAGATGTCAGGACAATGAGACGGACATGAGGTTGTATCCTCTATGGCTAGCATGGTATAAATATGTAATTTGTAGTGAGCGAGAAAAAGGACCCTCTCACTCTCTTTTTTGTGCTGTGATTGTACTGCATACAAGCATATTTGCCGCCAGCATAAAGTCAAGTGTAACAGCTGTTTTTGGAATGTCATTGAGTCGAGATCTAGGGGGAGGGGGGGGGGGGGTGTCAGGGAGTGGATGACTATTTCGCTTTTCAAAGAAACTTAAATTGGCTTGGTGGAATAATAAAGGAAGCTGGGAAAAATGTGAGTCAAAGGTTACCAGGGGCAATAGCGATTTCGTCAGAGTTGATGAAAAAAAGGTAAGAAAAAAATTAAATTAAAATTCATTAACAAAAAAAAAAAAAAAATAAATAAATAAATAAAAAGTAAAAATAAATAAAAAAATAAGTAAAAAATAAGAAAAATTAAGGAAATATTTTACTTCTGCCAGATTTTTTTGTTTTTCGAAAAAATTAAATTAAATTAAAAATTCATTAAAAAAATAATAACTAATAAAATAAAATAAAATAAAATAAAAGAATAAATAAATAAAAAATTAAGGAAATATTTTACTTCTGCCAGATTTTTTTGTTTTTTGAAAAAAATAAATTAAATTAAAAATTCATTAACAACACAAAATATATAAATAAATAAAAAATAAATAAAATAAAATAATAAATAAATAAAAAATAAGAACAATTAAGGAAATATTTTACTTCTGCCAGATTTTTTGTATTCGAAAAAATTAAATTAAAAATTCATTAACAAAATAAATAAATAAATAAATAAAATAAAGAATAAATAAATAAATAAAAAATAAGAAAAATTAAGGAAATATTTTACTTCTGTCAGATTTTTTTTGTCTTTTTTTTTGAAAAAAATAAATTAAATTAAAATTTCATTAAAAAATATAATAAATAAATAAAAAATAAATAAAATAAAGTAAAATAAAATAAAAGAATAAATAAATAAAAAAATTAAGGAAATATTTTACTTCTGCCAGATTTTTTTTGTTTTTTTTTTTGAAAAAATTAAATTAAATTAAAAATTCATTAACAAAAAAAAAAAATAAATAAATAAAAAATAAAAAGAAATAAAATAAAATAAAAATTAAGGAAATATTTTTTTTTTGAAAAAATTAAATTAAATTGAAAATTCATTAAAAAATAATAAATAAATAAAATAAAAGAATAAATTAAATAAAAAATTCAGTAACAAAACAAAAAAATAAAATAAAATAAAAAAGTAAATAAATAAAAAATAGGAAAAATTAAGGAAATATTTTACTTCTGCCAGATTGTTTTGTCTGTTTTTTTGTTGAAAAAATTAAATTAAATTAAAAATTCATTAACAAAAAAAAAAAATAAATAAATAAATAAATAAATAAATAAAAAATAAAAAGAAATAAAATAAAATAAAATAAAAAATAAGATAAATTAAGGAAATATTTTACTTCTGCCAGATTTGTTTGTTTTTTTTTTTTTGAAAAAATTAAATTAAATTAAAAATTCATTAAAAAATAATAAATAAATAAAAAATAAATAAAATAAAATAAAAAATAAATAAAAAATAAGAAAAATTAAGGAAATATTTTACTTCTACCAGGTTTTTTTTTGGTTTTGAAAAAATTAAATTAAATTAAAAATTTATTAACAAAAAAAAATTAAATAAATAAAAAAATAAATAAATAAAAAATAAGAAAAATTAAGGAAATATTTTACTTCTGCCAGATTTTTTTTGTTTTTTGAAAAAATTAAATTAAATTAAAAATTTATTAACAAAAAAAAAATAATAAATAAATAAAATAAAAAATAAATAATAAAAAATAAGAAAAATTAAGGAAATATTTTACTTCTGCCAGATTTTTTTGTTTTTGGAAAAAATTAAATTAAATTAAAAATTCATTAACAAAAAACAAAAAAAAAAAAATAAATAAAAAATAAATAAAATAAAATAAAAGAATAAATAAATAAAAAATAAGAACAATTAAGAAAACATTTTACTTCTGCCAATTTTTTTTTTGTTGAAACTTCTTTTTTTAATTTACTCAGGACATCTTTTGTAACAGAAACTTAATTAAGAGAAATGTGGTTGAGGAAAAATTCAATTCCGGAAAGTCCTATTTTTCCATCGAAAACCCAAAATTAACAAATTTTATTTTTATTTTAGGAGAAATTTGGTTGTGGAAAAATTCAATTCCGGAAAGTCCTATTTTTCCATCAAAACCCCAAATTAGCAATTTTTATACCCTCAGCCATGTGGCTAGAGAGGGTGTATATCATTAGATACGGCCAAAACGTGTCTCATCGGTTAATACCGGTTTTAGGGCCAAGGTCTCTTTGGACCAGATCCGTTTCAGGAAATTTGGAGTCAATCGATCTATGTCCGCCGTCCGTCCTTCCGTCCGCCTGTCTGTCTGGCTGTTGCGCACGATAACTCTCGCAAGGGAGTATCTGATTTGGCTTAAACTTGGTACACCGTAATATTATTGTCAAACTTAGATCGAGTTGGAAAATGCAAAATATCCGCCCACTCCTGCTCGTACCTCCTCCACAAAATGTCGAAATTTTCAAAGAAAGTATTTTACTGCACGGAAAGAGAAAGGATAATCTGGATTTGCTTCAATTTGCAAATCCTAATATTTGCATCAGTTCTGGGTCAGGTGTGAAAATGGACAATATCGGTCCACTCCATTAAGTACCTCCCCCACAGAGGATAAAAATTTTGACGAACCAAAACGACCATAAAAACCGAAATAAGCATCCGATGGTCTTCAAATTACACACATCGCAATATTTTTATTAATACAAGGTCTGGTGTGATATATCGGTCCACTCACATCGCACATCGCAATATTTTTATTTATACAAGGTCTGGTGTGATATATTGGTCCACTCCATTTGATACCTCCCCCACAAAGGGTCAAAATTTTGAATATCCATGAGGCTCATAAAACACCGCGATAAGATCCGATTCCATTCGGACTTGGTACATCTCACTATTTCCATCAAAACACGATCTCTTATAAAGATGGTGGAGATCGAACCATTCCCTCTGGTACCTCCCCCACAAAGGGTCAAAATTTTAATTAATCAAAACGGTCATAAAATCCGAAATACGCATCCGGTTCTCTTTAAATTTCACACAAAACAATATATTTATTAATCCAAGGTCTAGTGTGAAGATGGAATATATCGGTCTACTCCTCCCCCACAAAGGGTCAAAATTTTGAATATCCATGAAGCTCATAAAACGCGGAATTAACATCCGATTTTATTCAGACTTGGTGGTACAACTCAGTGTTTACATCAACATAAGATCTATTTTAAAGATGGTAGAGATCGGATCATTCCTTCCCGTACCTCCCCCACAAAAGGGTTAAATTTTTGAATAACCAAAACTACCATAAAAACCGAAATAAGCATCCGGTTCTCTTCATATTTTACACATCCCATTATTTCTACTAACAAGAGATTTGCTGTGAAGATGGAATATATAAGTCCATCCCTTCTGGTACCTCCCCCACAAAGGGTCAAAATTTTGAATATCAATGAAGCTCTTAAAACGCTAAATTAATATCCGATTCCATTAAGACTTGGCACATCTTAAAATTTCTATCAATACAAGATTTTTTATAAAGATGGTAGAGATCGGACCATTTCTTCGGGTACCTCCCCCACAAAGGGACAACATTTTGAATAACAAAAACTAGCATAAAATCCGAAATAACCATCCGATTCTCTTCATATTCCACACATCTCATTATTTTTACTAACACAAGATCTGCTGTCAAGATGCAATATATCGGTCCACTCCATCTGGTACCTCCCCCACAAAGGGTCAAAATTTTGAATATCTATGAAGCTCATAAAACGCGCAATTAATATCCGATTCCATTCGGACTTGGTACAACCCAAAATTTCCATCAACGCAAGATCTGTTATAAATATGGTAAAGATCGGACCATTCCTTCGGGTACCTCCCTCACAAAGGGTTAAAATTTTGAAAAACCAAAACTATCATAAAATCCGAAATAAGCATCCGATGGTCTTCAAATTAAACACATCGTAATATTTTTACTAACCCACGGTCTGGTGAGAAGATGGAATATGTAAGTCCACTCCTTTTGGTACCTCCCCCACAAAGGGTCAAAATTTTGAATATCCATGAAGCTCATAAGACGTGAAATTAACATCCGATTTTATTCAGACTTGATACAACCCACTATTTCCCTCAACACAAGATCTGTTATAAAGATGGTAGAGATTGGAGCATTCCTTCGGGTACCTCCCCCAACAAATGGTCAAAATTTTGAATAACCAAAACTATCAAAAAATCCGAAATAAGCATCTGGTTCTCTTCATATTTCACACATCAAAAGATTTTTGCGAACACAGAATTTTTTGTGAAGATTATAGATATATTGAGAATTGGAAGATATTGGTCAACTGCTTCGGAACCTCCCCCATAAAGCGTAATAACTCAAGGCTGGGGGTATACCTCTATCGGAAAAACCGACTGATACCAATTAACTTTTTTTTATAGAAAAAATTAATTCGGAAATTTTTTTCAATAGATACCCCCTATTCGGCTAAAAATTTTCTTTTATCCTTTATTTCCTAATTTTCCTGTTACAGCATCAAAAAAAAGAAAAACATCCAGAGACTATTGGCCCAACACAACAACTACAAAAAAACCGCCTTAAACACTTTATAAATGTCATAATGGAAATGTAATTGAGGCAAAAAACAAACAGGGCCACAACAGGCTCCATGCTCCATTCAGTGGTCCCTTAACGTATTTGGTAATAGTAACAGCAGCAGCGGCAACAATAACAAAAAACCGGTTAGAAAATGACATATCTGTTGCAGCAACTCAGGGGATTTGATGCGGTCAAGAGAACATCCTGAAATGTGGACAAAAATAGAAAACTAAATGACACCCTTTAAAAGTGGGGGAGAGGGAGGAGGTTGAGGGGGGATAAAAAGTTCTGGCCAAGCCCAGCTGTCCATCCATCATGTGGCATCAACATGTTGCTTAAGGTTTTTCTCTTCTCTTGCTTCTTTTTCCGATTCCAAACAAAATATGAGTTTTGTGGTGCAATGAGAGAGGGGGGAGTTACAGGGCAGAGGAGGGGATAATGGTTTTTAGTCCTTTGTTCAAAGAATGGCATATGGGACTCATAACACACAGACTAAAACATTGCTCTCTCCCTGTTCTCACAATAACTCACAACTACAACCAAACAGCAAAAGTAAGTGCATACTTGGATGTTGGCAATGCATGTAAATGGCAATAGTTGCAGGGTGTTTCTATGCCCAGAGATAGCAATGTTTTCCACATTGCTTAGCTTGGAAAAACATGGAAATGTTTTTTTCTTCTCGCACATCTTTGCTTCATTAAAAACCAAATATCCTGCATTGGATCTGCAGTGAGAGCCCGTCCAAGCCATAATGTATGCAAGCAGGGATTTGAAAGAATAATTGTCCTGCCATGGCATGTGAAAGGCAATGGGAAGGGAAGTGGAATGAAAGGGAATTGTGAAGGGATTTTAAATGTACACCAATTTGTGTAATTGCATAATTTGGAAAAGATTTTTTTTGTTATAATTGTTGTTGTTGTTATTGTTCTTTGTTGTTCCCTCTTTGCTGCTCATGATGCTGCACATAAAAGCAATTTGTATAATCTTGGTTGACCCAAAACCGCTAGACATTGAATAATTATGTTGTGCTGGGCCATAAATTTATTTAGGGGGATTTGTTGAAATTAATGGAACAAAGACAAAAAGTCCATTCAGCAAGATTTTTTACAAAAAAAAAAAAAAAAAAAATAATAATAATAAATAAAAAATAAAATAAATAAAATAAAAAATAATAAATAAAAGAAATAAAAAAAATTATTAAAAAAGGCCATTCATCAGAGTTTCCTTTGGACAAAAAAAAAAAAAAAAAAAATAAATGAAATAAAAAAAATATAAATAAAAAAATTAATTAACTTTTAACATTTAATTTAACTTTTCAAAGAAAAAAAAAAAAAATAAAAAAATTCACAATTTAGCAAATTTTTCCTATATTGGCAAAGTTTTTTTTACAAAAAAAAAAAAAAAAAAAATAAATAAATAAAATAAATAATTAAAAAAAGTCCATTTAGCAATTTTTTTTACAAAAAAAAAAAGAAAATAAATAATATAAAAAAATAAAAATAAAAAAATTATAAATAAAAAATTAAAAAAAAATTAACTATCTTTTCCTTCAAAAACCAATCAGCCAAGTTTTTTTTTTCGAAGAAAAAAATAAGAGTAAATAAATAAATAAATAAATAAATAAATAAAATTAAAATAAATAAATAAAAAAATAAATAAAAAGTACATTTAGTTTTAAAAAAGTCGTTAAAGCAAAGTTTTTTTTGAAAAAAAAAAAATAAAATAAAAATAAAAAAATTATAAATAAAAAAAAAACATATCAGCAGGTTTTTTTTAAAAAAAAAAATAAATAAAATAGGATAAAAAATTCAGAATTAAGCATATTTTTCCTATATTGGCAAAGTTTTTTTTACAAAACAAAAATATAAAAAAATAAAAATAAAAAAAATAATAAAAAAATAAAAATAAATTAAGAAAATAAAAACGAAAAAATAAATAAAAAATAAACAGATAATTAAACAAAGTCTGTTCAAAATTTTTTTACAAGAAAAAAAAAATAAAAATAAATAAATAAAATAAAAAAATAATAAAATAGAAAAATTATAAATGAAAAATTAAAAAAAATTAATTGACTATTCCTTCAAAAACCAATCAGCAAAGTTTTTGTTTTCAAAGAAAAAATAAGTAAATAAAAAAAATAAGAAATAAATACAAATAAAGAAATAAATAAAAAAATAAATAAAAAGTTAATTTCATTAAAAAAGTCCAATCGGCAAAGTGTTTTTTTTTTAAATAAAAAAAAATAAAATAAAATAAAATAAAAAATAATAATATTAATAATAAAATTAACTTTCCCTTCAAACACCAATCAGCATATTTTTTTTTTCAAAGAAAAATAAATAGATAAAATGAAAATAATAAAAAAATCACAATTTGGCAAATTTTTCTTATATTGGCAACGTTTTTTTACAAAATAAAAAGAACAAAAAAAAAAAAAAATAAAATAAATAAAAAAATTGTAAAAATTGAAAAAAATAATTAAAATTCCATTGAGCAAAATTTTTTTACAAAAAAAAAAAAAAAAATAATAATAACTAAATGAATAAAATAAAAAAATATAATTAAAAAATAAAAAAAAAATAATTAACTTTTCTTTCAAAAACCAATCAGCAAAGTTTTTTTTTTCAAAGAAAAAAAAAAGAAAAGTAAATAAATAAATAAAATAAATATAAATATAAATAAAAAAATTCACAATTTAGCTAATTTTTCCTATTTTGGAAAGTTTTTTTTTACAAAACAAAACAAAAAAAATAACAAAAAATTAAAATATAAAATAAAACAAAATAATAAATAAAAAATTATTTTTTTTTACAAAGAAATAAATAAATGAATAAAAATAATATAAATAAATAAATTAAAAAATTAAAAAAAAAAACATAAATAAAAATTAAAAAAAAAATTAATTAACTTTTCCTTCAAAAACCAAACAGCAAAGTTTTCTTCAAAGAAAAAAAAAATAAGTAAATAAATAAATAAATAAAATAAAAATAAAAAAATATATAAAAAAACAAGTAAGCAAAGGCTACAGTCGAGCGGGGCCGACCGTTGAATACCCTACAACACTATAATAAATGATACAGTTTATATAGGCCAAAGAAAACCATCAGGTTTCGTTCTCTAATTTTCGAATAATAGAAACTTGAACTAATTTGCTCATTTCCAATTTATAGGTATAGGTCTTCCTAGATCTGGAACCAATGTTTCCCAAAGACCTATAATCTCTCAGAAGTGGCAGAAGATTAACATTTATTATTGGTTTTTGACTGAAACGCTTCTATATGAGATACAGACATTTGACTATATTCTTCAACGAAATCAGCCTTAACGAAATAGTCAGAAGTGCGTCTTTCCTGTATTTGTGAATTCTCCAAAAAGTCACTGGAATGGATGTTTTCGTATTTTGTCTACAAAAGTTGGCAAACTATTTCACACATTGAATACTTTTGAATGGCCATCCAAAACTATTTGGTTTTGCAAATAGGATCGGGCGATAATTACGACTTGCTGACAATTTTGCAGTTTTTTTGTCCATTTCAAAACCTAAATATATGGCGATTATCTCCAAAAAGAGTAGGCTTCTATTCTGACCCTCATCTTATCCCCATGCAAAATTTCGTAAGGATCGGGCCATAAATTCGATCTGTATATGATATCCTGATATCCTAACTACTTAGTTTTGTTAGCTGTAGAAATATTACCAAATGTTTAATTCAAAATGAAAATATGCCAAAAATATGACAAAATTGAAAAAATATGAGAAAATATTACAAAATCAATATTTTCATCTTTAGAGAGATATTTTTATGCGATTTTTTAGACGTTTTTTCTTTCCTGCCAAGAGGCCATTCTGAATTAATGAGAACTGTCGAAATCAGTTCCGCGCGCTCTCGACATATAAGAGATCTTTCAAGCATATCTTCCTTAATAGACATATATATCGCACATATTTTGCTATATATCCGATTTGATGGATGTTAACATCAATGTAAAGATCAGATGTAACCTTGTCATGGCTTTGTGATTTCGCCTGGATTTAAAATATTCACGGTTTAATGAAAAATTTTGCATTTTTTCAACACAAAAGATATGGTCTATTTTACCCGCTTAATATTATCCGATGACCACCCGAATTGGTAGGCTTCTTCCCTGAATTCTAGCTACATGCGAAATTCCGCTTCGATTGGTCTATAATTGCGACCTGTAGAGCAACTGCAAAATCAGGAATTTTTTCAGTTTTTGGTCCATTTCAACCCCTAAATATTATGCGATCATCTCCAAAAGAAATAGGGTTCTATTCTGACCTTAACCCCACCTACATTCTAAATTTCTTGAAGATCGGGCCATAATTGCGACCTGTAGAGTGATTACAAATTAACATGGACAGACGGACAGACGGACAGACGGACGGACGGACATACATAGCTAGATCGACTCAGCTCGGCGAGCTAGGAAGATCCATATATACTTTCCTATATGGGAAACCAATATTTCGAGGTGTTACATAAATTCTGGCCCAATCAAACTTATAATACCCCCAACACATAGTGTTGTAGGGTATAATAAATAAAAAGTAAATTTCATTGAAAAAAGTCCATTCAGCAAAGTTTTTTTTGAAAAAAAAAAAAAAAAATAATAAAAATAAAAATTATAAATAAAAAATGATTAAATTAACTTTTCCTTCAAAAACCAATCAGCAAAGTTTTTTTTTTCAAAGGAAAAAAAATAAGTAAATAAATGAAATAAAAATTAAAAAAAAAAAATATAAAAAAATAAATAAAAAGTAAATTTATTAAAAAAGTCCAAAAAAAAAGATAAAATAAAATAAAAAAATTATAAATAAAAAATAATAAAATTAACTTTTCCTTCAAAAACCAAACAGGAATTGTTTTTCAAAGAAAAAAAAAAAAAAAAATAAATAAAAATAATGTACAATTTACCAAATTTGTCCTTTATTGGCAAAGTTTTAAACAAAAAACAAATAAATAAATAAATAGAAAAATAAAAGAAAATAAAAATAATAAATAAAAAAAATAATTGAAAAAAGCCCATTCAGCAATTTTTTGACAAAAAAAAAAAAAAAAAAAAAAAAAAAACAAATAGATAGATAAATAAAATAAAAATAATTGAAGAAAGTCAATTTTTTTACAAAAAATAAAATAGATAAATAAAATAAAAAAATTAATTTACTTCTCATTCCAAACCCTTGCTGATTGGGTTTTTTTTTTTTTCAATAAAATAAAAATGGGTAAATAAATAAATAAAATAAATAAATAAATAATAAAACAAATTAAAAATAAAAAAATTCACAATTTAGCCAATTTTTCCTATATTAAAATTCAATTCAGCTAAGTTTTCTGATAGAAAATTTCAATTCAGCAAAATATTATTTCGAAACAAACTCGTCATTCAGCAATATTTCCTAAAAATAGCTCAAATTTGTTCCATAATTACAGAGAAAATCCAGCAGATTATGAAAGTAGAGCTAACAAGCAAAAAAGGCGCTAGGTTCCCGGCCGGTCCGAACTTTTTATACCCTCCACCTTTGGGAAGAAACTTGAAAATTTAAAAAAAAAACGTAGAAAAATACCTCTTGGTTGGTGTGACCGTTGTAGAGGGGATATATGCTATCATGGACGTGTATAGACAAATCTCTTTCAGGGTGTAGAGTATTCAGAAGGAACTCCTTGTATGGATTTTCAGACAATTCAACTGAAAAACTTGGCTACAATCATCAAAATACCAAATATCGGGAGGTACCGTTATATGGGGACTATACGAATACATCGACCTGCACAGACAATTTTCTGTCAAAGGCAGTAGTATCTATTACGAATTTCAAATACCAAATTTAAAATAATTCCTGTGAATAATGTCGCTAAAATCATTAAAATGTCGAATATCGGGAGGTACCGTTATATGGGGGCCATACGAAGACATGGACCTGCACAGACAATTTTCCGTCAAAGGCTGTAGCATCCGTTACGAACTTCAAATACCTAATTCGAAATAATTCTAGTAAACAATGTCGCTAAAATCATCAAAATACCGAATATCGGGAGGTACCGTTATGTAGGGGCTATACGAAGACGTGAACCTTTACAGACAATTTTCTGTCTTAGGCTGTAGTATCTATTACGAATTTAAAATACGTAATTTGAAACAATTCCGGTGAATAATGTCGCTAAAATCATCAAAATACCGAATATCGGAAGGTGCCGTTATATGGGGCTATACGATATCGTGAACCGATATAACGCATCTTCGAACTTGACCTGCCTGCAAAATTTTAGCTTCCCATCTTAATTTGTTTTGACTCTAGCGTGATTACAACAGACGGACAGGGCTCAATCGTTTGAGGATTTATTCCTTTAATTTTTTTAATCAAAAATCGTCCTTCCCAAGGTGTTGTCGACTTAAATTGTTATCTTGAATATTTTGTTATTTATTCAAAACTATTGAAGTGCTCTTGAAAGTTGTCTCTTCTCCCTCTAACATAATCTCCCACATTCACTCCTCACTTCTCTTTCCTTTTCTCCCTTTCTCTCTCTCTATCTCTCTCTTTCGCTCTCCCTGGACAATTGTTGTGCTAATCAACATTTCATGAGTTAATTATAATTTTTGTAATTATTTCGAAACTATAAAAAAGTTTAACTTATAGATGCCATTGAAGATAATGGCATTGAAGAGAGAGAGAGAGCTCTGTTTTCTATCTCTCTGGCTGGCCGTCCGTCCATCTCTCTATCTATGGCACAGCAGTCATAATAGTTAGCTATAAAATAGATTTTCCAATTAGTAGCTAAACAAAGTGGCAACTTTTCTAAAATAAACAAGATAATGCCATGATGTGTTGCTACCCCCCACCAAAAAACACCGTCTCAACCCTCGAATACAGAGGAGGGGGAGATTTTTGCCTTGTCACTGCAGCAGCCAATTATTTTTCTCTTCTCACCGAACTTTTTGGGGTTTTGGCTTGTCCTCGAAGTAAACTTTTCCTTAGAGAACTTTTCCTTGACAATGATGTGAAGGATATGATGACCTTGATAATTCTTGCAGTGACGATGATTGTCTGTCTTTCAATACCAACAATAGGAGATGATTAATTTTGCACAGGAAATTAAATTTTGTGTTTAGAATTTTTGCCAAGTGGGGAAAGGGCAACTTAGCTGAATTGGGATGGCTTCAAAAAAAAAAAAAAAATAAATAAATAAATAAAATAAAAAAAAAATAAAAATAATAAAAATAAATTTGCCGAATATTATTTTTCTGTGGAGAAAATTTGCTGAACTGAAACAATTTTATGAAAAAGTGGAATCGAAAAATCAAGAAAAATTATTTGACTAATTTTTTTTGGGACAAAAAATTGAATTAAAAAAAGAAAAATATCTTTCCTACGTTTCTAAAGAAAACAATTTTGAATAGCGATTTTCCACAGAAAAACTTTGCTGATTCGGGATGTTCTTGGAGAGAGAACTTTGCGTATTTGGGGTATATAATTATACCTTCAGCCATATGGCTACAGAGGGCATATATCATTCGTTACGGTCAAAACGTGCCTCATCAAAATAACGCTTTGGGCCCTTGGTATCTTTGGACAAAATTCGTTTCAGGATATTTGGAGTCGATCTAGAGATGTCCATCCGTCTGTCTCTCTGGCTGGCTGCAACGCACGATAACTCTCGAAGGGAGTATCCGATTTGGCCCAAACTTGGTACATCGTAATATTTTTATCAAACATATATCGAGTTTGGAGATGAGCAACATCGGTCCACACCTTCTGGTACCTGCCCCACAAAAGGTGGAAATTTTCAAAAAAAAAAAAATTATATATTTTCTGCACAAAAAGATAAAGTATAGATCGATTTGCTCCAACTTTGCATATCCTAATATTTGCATCAGTTCTAGGTCAGGTGCGAAAATTGGCATTATCGGTCCACTCTATCAAGTACCTCCCCCACAAAGGGTGAACATTTTGAATAATTATAGCAATCATAGAATGTGATGTATGGGTCCGATTGTCTTCAAATTACACACATCACAATATTTTTGGTAACCTTGGGTGAAGTTGAAATATATCGGTCCACTCCTTTTGGTACCTCCCCCACAAAGGGTCAAAATTTTGAATATCCCTGAAGTTCATAAAACCCGAAATTAACACCCGATTCCATTCAGACTTGGTTGATCTCATTATTTCTATCAACAAAAGATCTGTTGTAAAGATGGTAGAGATCGGACCATTCCTTCTGGTACCTTCCCCACAAAGGGTCAAAGTTTTGAATAACCAAAACGGTCATAAAATCCGAAATAAACATCTGGTTCTTTTTATATTTCACGAATCCCATTGTTTCTACTAACACAAGATCTGCTGTGAAGATGGGATTTATAGGCGCACTCCTTCTGGTACCTCCCCCACAAAGGGTCAAAATTTCGAATATCCATGAAGTTCATAAAACCCGAAATTAACATCCGATTCCATTCAGACTTGGCTGATCTCATTATTTCTATCAACAAAAGATCTGTTATAAAGATGGTAGAGATCGGTCCACACCTACTGGTACCTCCCCCACAAAGGGTTAAAATTTTGAATAACCAAAACAGTCATAACATCTGAAATATTCATCCGGTTCTTTTTATATTTCACAAATCCCATTGTTTCTACTAGTACAAGATCTGCTGTGAAGATGGGATATATAGGTGCACTCCTTCTGGTACCTCCCCCACAAAGGGTCGAAATTTTGAATATAAAAAACGAACATAAAATCCGAAATAAACATCCGGTTCTTTTCAAATTTCACACATTCCATTATTTTTACTAACACAACATCTGCTGTGAAGATGGAATATATCAGTCCACTCCTTCTGGTAGCTCCCCCACAAAGGGTCAAAATTTGGAATATCCATGAAGTTCATAAAACCCGAAATAAACATCCGATTCCATTCAGACTTGGCTGATCTCATTATTTCGATCAACACAAGATCTGTTATAAAGATGGTAGAGATCGGTCCACACCTACTGGTACCTCCCCCACAAAGGGTTAAAATTTTGAATAACCAAAACAGTCATAAAATCCGAAATAAACATCCGGTTATCTTCAAATGACACACAACCCATTATTTCTACTTCTACACGCTCAGCTGTGAAGATGGAATATATCGGTCCACTCCTTCTGGTACCTCCCCCACAAAGGGTCAAAATTTGGAATATCCATGAAGCTTATAAAACGCGAAATTAACATCCGATTCCATTCCGACTTGGTACATCTCAATATTTCCATCAACACAAGATCTGTTATAAAGATGATAGAAATCGGCCTATTCCTTCTGGTACCTCCCCCACAAAGGGTCAAAGTTTTGAATAACCAAAACGAACATAAAATCCGAAATTAGTATCCGGTTCTCTTCATATTTCGAACATCTCATTATTTCTATCAACACAAGATCTGCTGTGAAGATGGGATATGTCGGTCCACTCCTTCTGGTACCTTCCCCACAAAGGGCCAAAATTTTGAATAACTATGAAGCTCATAAAACGTCAAATTATGAACCGATTCCATTCGGACTTATCACATATCCATACTTCTATCAGCAAAAGATCTGTTATAAAGTTGGTAGAGATCGGATCATTCCTTCTGGTACCTCTCCCACAAAGGGTCAAAGTTTTGGTTTTTCATATTTTACCCATACCTTTATTTCCACTAAAGCAAGATCTGTTGTGAAGATGAAATATATCGGTCCACTCCTATTGGTACCTCCCCTGCATGTTTTTAGCAAAAACCTGCGTTCACCTACTTATTTTCTTATCTTCTTTAATTCCGTCCTTAAAGTATGCCATAAAAAAATTCAAAAATTTAAATTCAATTGCCTACTTCAAGGGATAGCAACACAGGTTCAAAATAAACATTATTTGGCCAATGATTCCCCGGCATATCCCACACACACAAAGAAAGGTTAACACATTCCACTCGCCATTACAAATGAATTAAATGACTCCTCGTAGCCAACAACTATCGGTTGATATCCATCCCTTTTTTAGTTTTATTTTTAAAATTTCCATTTGTTTTGTTTATCTACGAAATAGTTCAGCGACATTAGTCTAGACTTTAATGGCGGTCCCATCATCGTCAAGTGATGACTGTTGGCCACACAAAAAGTCAGCTCCGAAGAAATTTGCATATTTCCCAAACAAATGACTGACTCATGGCTGGCTATGGCAGGGAAATGTTTAAATTCTTTAGATGAATTTTTAATGGTCCATACAATTTGGGAGAGAGAGAGGGGGTTGAAAATTGTGAAAATTCTTTGAGTAAATATTTAACTACTGCCAACTAGCAGTGCAATTTGTCACTGTCAATATTTTTTTGTTGGCCAGCAAATTGAAAATCCAAATAAACGAAATACCTGACTGACTGGATGACTTCCTTGTTTTCCAACATTTTACACGACCATTGAATAATAATTTACTCCTGAAAATATGCAACATCTGTTACATGTTTCCCATTTGCTCGAGGAACATTTACATTCGTATCCTGCCAGAGGATTATTTTAATTAAATTCCCAAATTCATTCATTTCAAATGCCCTAAAGTTTGGCCAACGTACATACATACAGCCTGAAAGTATGCCCCACAAAAATTGATATTGGGAATTCAAAAACATTTGTGTGTTTGTGAGCGGCAAATATTGATTTATGATTTCAAAACAATTAAATTCAATGGCAATTAACTTTTTGGCCAAAGAGCAATTGAAAAGGTAAGTGGCAAGGAAGGGGGTGGAGGTGGGGGGTGTTGGGTTTTATAATTAGAAATTGTGGCAGAAATTTAAGAAATTGAGATCTTTCAAAGGAAAATTTAATGGGAATTTTTGGGGAAAAAAATATTAAAAATATTTTTTTCTGAAAAAAGTTATTTTGGGGAAGAGGTACCAGAAGGAATGTTCCGATCTCTACGATTTTTAAACCATATCTTGCGTTTATGAAAATATTAAGATGTGCCAAGTCTGAATGGAGCCGGATGTTAATTTTGCGCTTTATGAGCTTCATGGGTATTCAAAATTTTGACCCTCTGTGGGGGAGGTACCAGAAGGAACGGGCCGATCTCTACCATCTTTATAACAAATCTTGTTTTGACCGAAGTATTGAGATGTGCCAGGTTTGAATGGATTAGGATGTTAATTTTGCGTTTTATGAGCTTCATGGATATTCAAAATTTTGACTCTTTTGTGGGGGAGGTACCAGAAGTAGTGGACGGATATACCCCATCTTTACAGCAGATTTTGTGTTAGTAGCAATAATGAGATGTGTGAAATATGAAGAGAACCGGATGCTTATTTCTGATTTTATGATCGTTTTAATTATTTAAAATATTGCCCCCTTTGTGGGGGAGGTACCAGAAGGAATGGTTCGATCTTTACCATCTTTATAACAGATCTTGTGTTGATGGAAATATTGAGATGTGCTAAGTCTGAATGGAATCGGATGTTAATTTCACTTTTTATGATCTTCATGGATATTCAAAATTTTGACCCTTTGTGGGGAAGGTACCAGAAGGAGTGGATCAATATATTCTATCTCCACACCAGACCTTGGGTTAATAAAAATATTGTGATGTGTGAAATATGCAGAGAACCGGATACTTTTTGGATTTTATGATCATTCTGGTTATTCAAAACTTTGACCCTTTGTGTGAGAGGTACCAGAAGGAATGGTCCGATCTTTACTGACTTTATAACAAATCTTGCATTGATGGAAATATTGAGATATGCCAAGTCTGAGTGGAATCGGATATTAATTTTGCGTTTTATGAGCTTCATGGATATTCAACATTTTGACTCGTTGTGGGGGAGGTATCAGAAGGAGTGGACCGATACATTTTATACTCACAGCAGGTCTTTTGTTGGTAAAAATAATGACATGTGTGAAATATGAACAGAACCGGATACTTATTTCGGGTTTTATGATCATTCTGGTTATTCAAAACTTTGATCCTTTGTGGGGGAGGTATCAGAAGGAATGGTCCGATCTCAGCCATCTTTATAACAGATCTTGTGTTAATGAACATATTAAGATGTGCCAAGTCTTTATGGAATCGGATTTTAATTTGGCGTTTTATGAGCTTCATGAATATTTAAAATTTTGAAGCCTTGGGGGGAAATACCAGAAGGAGTGTACCGACACTTTCCATCTTCACACCAGACCTTGGGTTAATACAAATATTGTGATGTGTGTAATTTGGAAAAGTTTTTTGCGAATTTATTTTTTTTTTGCTATGGAAAAACTTTGCTGAGGTTAGTTTTTCCCTTGGAGAATCTCTACCAAATTGGGTATTTTCCGGAAAAAAGACTTTTGTTGAATTGAAATTTTTCGGGCAAAGCCTTGGGGAACTTAGTTTTTTTTTTCTATGAAAAAAAAAAACCTTGCTGAGGTTGGTTTCTCTTTTGAAAAATCTTTGCCGAATTGGGTATTTTCCGGATTTTTTTTTAAATTAATTTTTCCTCTAAAAAAGCTTTTTGGGATTTGAGTTTTTCTCGTTGGAAAAGCTTTGCTGATTTTAGCTTTTCCTTTGAAAAGTCCCTGACAAATTGTGCATTTTCCGGGGAAAAAATTATTTTGTGGAGCTGATTCGCTATGTTTTTTATACCCTCCTCCATAGTATCTTTCGGGAAAAAAAATATTAAAAAATTCTATGTCGATTTAGGAGGTCCATACGTCCGTCCGTCTGTGGAAATCACTCTAGCTTCCGAACGAAATGAAGTAGGTTGATAAAATTTTACTCAAATGTGTATTATGTCTGCAGGACTTTTGGTATTGAAAATGGGCCATGTAGGTCCACGTCTTCGTATAGCCTCGACATAACTATATCTCCCTATTTTCGGTATTTTAATGATTTTTGCGACATTATTTACCGGAATTGTTTCAAATTTGGCATTTGATGTTCGTAACGGATGCTACAGCCTATGACAGAACATTGTCTGTGCAGATCCACGTCTTCGTATAGCCCTCATGTAACTGTACCTTCCGATATTCGGTATTTTGATGATTTTAGGCACATTATTAGCCGGAATTCCTTCAATTTTGGTATTTGAAGTTCGTAATGGATACTAGAGCCTTTGACAAAAAATTGTCTATGCTGGTCCACGTCTTCGTATAGCCCCCATAGAACGATACCTCCCGATATTCGGTATTTTGATGATTTAGGCGACATTATTCACCGAAATTCTTTCAAATTTATTACTTGAAGTTCGTAATGGATACTACAGCTGGAGACAGAAAATTGTCTGTGTAGGTCCGCGACTTCGTATAGCCTCCATATAACAGTACCTCCCGTTGTTCGGTATTTTGGTGATTTTAGGGACATTATTCAGCGGAATTGTTTAAAATTTGGTATTTGATGTTCGTAGTGGATACTACAATCTATGGCAAAAAATTTCGTATTCAGGTCCACGTCTTCATATAGTCCTCATGTGAGGGTACCTCCCGATATTCCGTATTTTGATGATTTTAGCGACATTTTTCACCGGAATTTTTTCAAATTCGGTATTTGAAGTTCGTAACAGATAGTACAGTATATGAAAGAAAAATTGCCTGTGCAGGTCCACGTCTTCGTATAGCCCCCATATAACGCTACCTCCCGATATTCGGTATTTTGATGATTTTAACGACATTATTAACCGGAATTGTTTCAAATTTTGTATTTGAAGTTCGTAACGGATGCTACAGCCTATGACAGAACATTGTCTGTGCAGGTCCTCGTCTTCGTATAGCTCCCATATAACGGAACCTCCCGAAATTCGGTATTTTGATGATTTTAGCGACATTATTCACCGGAATTGTTTCAAATTTGGTATTCGATGGTCGTAGTGGATACTTAAGCCTATGACTAAGTTCTGTAATTTTAAGATTTTAACAGAATTTTTAACGAATTATTTTTTTTTTTGGAAAATTGCCAAATTCTTTCCAGATGTTGAAGGGAATTTAAAGTTCGGCCTGGCCGAATTTACAGGTTTTTTACTTTTTTTTTTTTTTGTAGAAAAATGTTCTTCTCTCTTGCAAATCTCCTTTATGCCTTGCAGAATTTAGTCATCACCAACTTTTTTCATGTAACAGATACATTTTCAATTATCCGTTTTTCTTTGCTTCCATCCACACTGGCTAAATGAAAATCCTCTTGTCCTACATTATCATTTTCTAGTTTTGCATATTAAGTGGTTGGCTGGATGGCTGGCAGGACCAGCTGCATGTGAAGTTGCCATAGATGACGGTTTAGCTGGTTTCAGTTACCCATACTCCCATCCCTGCATTTATATTGTAATTCACTTGACTGGCTTGGCATAAATTAAGTGGAACTATAGTTTCTGCGAAAAGTTAAATTAATTTATTGCCGGCGAGATAATTATATGGCAGTGATTAGTGGGGGAAATAGAGTGGAATATAAGTCTTGGAAAATCAGGAAAAAAATCGCAAAAAGTTACTACTTCTCCTTGGAATTTAACTTTGTTTTGATTTAATTCCAGATTTATTTGCCGAGTGTTCCTCTGGGGCGTATGATTAATTCTATTCAACACAATTTCCCATTCACAACACTCATACGCTCCCAGTAACCAATTAATAATAGTTATACGCCACATTGGCCCATGTCTTCGTAATTTCATTGAATTTGATAGCATTTTACCTTCCCCCCTCCCCTGAACTTAAGAAAACATAAATCTCCTTAACACCCTTCAATAGCTTGACACAAATCCACATAAGCGCCGCATTGAAACTTCTTGAGAACATACCTCAAACAAATTGTCTTAGTTAAGAGTTCGTTGGGAAGAAAGAATCTCTTTGGCGGAACTTTTTCTTGTTCGCAATCTTGGCATACACAATTCCCAAGTTTATGCATATCAACTGATTTGTGGAGCTTGGCAAAAGGATATGAAAGCCAAAAATACAAATTCTACAAACTCAGGTTATTCTATTCCTTTTACTGAGGAGGTTGGGTTTCACATTCTGTCTCCCAAAACACCCAAAGGATGCACACACTCACACCCACACCCACACATTTAAATGCTAGTTTGGTTACAAAACTTTTTGACTTAGATATTCATGTTCGTAAAAGAACATTTCCATTGCGCCTGCAAGGCATCCAAGAGCCCGGGTGGGGGAGGTGTAGTGGTAGTGGGAAAAAAATTTTCTGCTTATGACTTCAAATGCAGGCATACGTGCTAAGTGCACGCTCCGTAACGAGAATGCAAAGTTAGTTCGCTGATGTTTTGGATTGCTCCAGGGAAATGTATTTTTTTCCCCCATCTTGACTGGCATTGCTGAAAAGCTGTAGTCAAACATGTTGCTTAACAACTCGAACATATTACATGCAACAATGACTTTCAAATAATCGCATAAATTGGAAGGTAGAGCAAAAAAAAAAAAAAAAAAAAACAGGAAATAGAGGAACATTTTTAAGCAGAGACCAAACAGGAAGGGAGGAGGAGCTGCAGCTCTTCTGTGGTCTATAGAAGAGCTATGAGCACTTCTACAGGCTATAGAAGAGCTGGAGCTCTTCTATGGTCTCTAGATGAGCTATAGCTCTTCTATGGCCTCTAGAAGATCTATAGCTCTTCTATGGCCTCTAGAAGAGCTATAGCTCTTCTATGGCCTCTAGAAGAGCTATAGCTCTTCTATGGCCTCTAGAAGAGCTGTAGCTCTTCTAATGGTCTCTAGAAGAGCTGTAGCTCTTCTAATGGTCTCTAGAAGAGCTGGAGCTCTTCTAAGGTCTATAGAAGAGCTGGAGCTCTTCTAAGGTCTATATAAGAGTTGGAGCTCTTCTAAGGTCTATAGGAGAGCTGGAGCTCTTTTATGGTCTCTAGAACAGCTGCAGCATTTCTATGTTCTCTAGAAGACCTATATCTCTTCAATGGTTTCTAGAAGAGCTGGAGCTCTTTTATGGTCTCTAGAAGAGCTGGAGCTCTTTGATGGCCTATAGGAGAGCTGGAGCTCTTCTATGGTCTCTTGAAGAGCGGGAGCTCTTCTATGGTCTCTAGAAGAGCTGTAGCTCTTCTATGGCCTCCAGAAGAGCTGTAGTTCTTCTATGGCTTCTAGAAGAGATGTAGCTCTTCTATGGCCTCCAGAAGAGCTGTAGCTCTTCAATGGCCTGGAGCTCTTCTATGGTCTATAGCAGAGCAGGAGCTCTTCTAGGATCCACAGAAAGAAACACTCGTGAATTACTAAACTCTACCCCTCTCATATCCTCCGTTCGCCTCAGATCTCTTCTGCCCTTCCCTAAAATGTCACCGCAAACAAAATCCTCCAAAAACTTGCCCTCCATTGTTGTTTTAAAGGATGGAAGGGAAAAAGTTTAATAGAAAATATTTGCGCACTTTGTCACTAAACTAAACAAGCAGCGGCAACAACAACAACGAAGGCAACAACAACAACAAAATTCCGAACATACATGCCATGGGGAATGCGAAGAAAAATGCGATTATGTTTGATAACTCCGAACCATAAACGCATTGGGTATTTTCTTAAAAGCGTTATGACGTGGCAGTCAAATAGGTAAATGGTGTGTTGAGTGGTTATTTTTTTGCTCGGGGGAGATAGAGCAAATGCCATGTGACTTAAGTGATGGTTTTTGAGGAGAGAGAGGGAAATTTTGTTTTTGGCAATTTTTTTCTTCAGTTTTAAAATTCGGAATAAATCAAAGTTTTTATTTTTTTACTTATGTTAATATTTTTTGTGAAGTTAAGTTATTTTGCTTTTTATCTGTATGAAATCCTTGCTCTTAACATTCCATGCCATTAGGTATTTTGCTCCATTCGCCTTCCATGTGAAAATAGATGTATGGCCAAAGTTTTAGGTTTTCGAGGGTTCTTTTGTCTTTGTTCAACTTGTGTGAATTAGGCCTTGTTAGGAGGACACAAAACTTTCAAAATTTAAAAAATACTGGAACAAAAAAAAAAAAAAAAAAAAAAAAAAAAATTTCAAGATTATTAAAAAAATATTTTGAAAACAAAACGGAAATTTGAAAAACTATTTTCAAAAAATGATCGATAATTTGCAAAAGTTTTTGGGGGCAAATCTGCGATTATTTAAAAAAAAATCCACTATTATTTGAATTATTTTTTGAATTCTGATTTCTTGAAAATAAAATAGAAAATATCGAAAAAAATTGATAAAATCCAAGATTATGTTGTCCTAATATTTTGAAAAACTTTAAAAATTATTCTAAACACCTACCGTTATTTGTCGTTTTAAGTTATTAACTGTTTGCCATTTAAATATATTCTATTGCATATGTTAAGGCTCACTTAAACAAAGAAAAAAATCTACTAAATCTACTTAATGTAATCGCGATGATGTTTAAATGTAATAAAACAAGTAAAAAAACTGTTAATTTCGGCCGGACCGAACTTTGTATACCCTCCACCATTTGGAACGAATTTGGCAATTCTAAAAAAAAAATAAATAAATAAATAAAATAAAATAAAATCCGTTGAAAATTCTGTTATAATCTTGGAAATAGCGAAGTTATATTAGGGTCAATACGACGTCTTGGACCTGCATAGGTAACTTTTGTCATAAGCCATTGCAATATTCAAATGCGAAACTTATAAAAAATTTGTGAATAATGTGGCTAAAGTCATCAAAATACCGAATATCGGGAGTTATCGTTATATGGGGGCTATACGAAGACGTGGACCTGCACAGACAATTTTCTGTCTTAGGCTGTAGAATTCATTACGAACTCCAAATAACAAATTTGAAACAATTCCGGTGAACAATGTCGCTTAAATCATCAAAATACCGAATATCGGGAGGTACCCTTATATGGGGGCTATATGAAGATAAGGACCTGCACAAACAATCTCCTGTCATAGGCTGTAGCATCCATTACGAACTTCAAATACCAAATTAGAAACAATTCCGATGAATAATGTCGCTAAAATCATCAAAATACCGAATATCGGGAGGTGCCTTTATATGGGGGCTATACGAAGACGTGGACCTGAACAGACAAATTTCTGTCATAGGATGTAGTATTCCTTGCGAACTTCAAATAGCAAATTCGATACAATTTCGGTGAATAAAGTCGCTAAAATCATCAAAATACCGAATATCGGGAGGTACCTTTATATGGGGGCTATACGAAGATAAGGACCTGCACAAACAATCTCCTGTCATAGGCTGTAGCATCCATTACGAACTTCAAATACCAAATTAGAAACAATTCCGATGAATAATGTCGCTAAAATCATCAAAATACCGAATATCGGGAGGTGCCTTTATATGGGGGCTATACGAAGACGTGGACCTGAACAGACAAATTTCTGTCATAGGATGTAGTATTCCTTGCGAACTTCAAATAGCAAATTCGATACAATTTCGGTGAATAAAGTCGCTAAAATCATCAAAATACCGAATATCGGGAGGTACCTTTATATGGGGGCTATACGAAGATAAGGACCTGCACAAACAATCTCCTGTCATAGGCTGTAGCATCCATTACGAACTTCAAATACCAAATTAGAAACAATTCCGATGAATAATGTCGCTAAAATCATCAAAATACCGAATATCGGGAGGTACCGTTATAAGGGGGCTATAGAAAGATGTGGACCTGAAGAGACAAACTTCTGTCATAGGCTGTAGCAACCATTTCGAACTTCAAATACCAAATTTGAAAGAATTCTGTCAAATATTGTCGCTAAAATCATCAAAATACCGAATATCGAGAGGTACCGTTATATGGGGGCTATACGAAGACGTGGACCTGCACAGACAATTTTCTGTCTTAGAATGTAGTATTCATTGCGAACTTCAAATATTAAATTTGAAACAATTCCGTTGAATAATGTTGCTAAAATCATCAAAATACCGAATATCGGGAGGTATCCTTATATGGGGGCTATATGAAGACGTAGACTTCCACAGAAAATTTTCTGCCACAGACTGTAGCACAGCAATTTGAAACAATTCCGGCGAATAATGTCGCTACAATCATCAAAATACCGAATATCGGGAGGTACCGTTATATTGGGGCTATACCTGGACCTTCATGGCCCATTTTCAGTACTAGAAGTGCTGCAGACATAATTTACATTTGAGTAAAATTTTATCAATCTACTTCAATTCGTTCGGAAGCTAGAGTGATTTCCACAGACGGACAGACGTACGGTCATCGCTAAATCGACATAGAATTTTATGCTGATCAAAAAGGTATATTGTGGGGTCAAAAATATATATTTCGAGTTGTTACAAACGGAATGACAAACTTAATATACCCTCCATACTATGGTGGAGGGTATAAAAAGCAGCTATGATTTGTGCCACATATTTTTGTCAAACATTCTCCATTCGCCGAAAGACATGTCTTTCTCAGCTGAAATTTAAGTAACATTCGGGATGCTGTCAAAAAATAAAAGGCGAACCCCATGTGTTCTTTGGATTTTTTTTTGTTGGCCTTATGCAAATGAGGTGCCAAATGTAATCAAACTCAAATTCTTGAGAGGCTCATAACAAAAAACAGCAGCAGCAACAACAACATTAACAATAAAAGAGCTTTTTTGTTCATGTTTGTTTTGTGTCACTGACGTCTACTCCCACTTGGCGGAATATATGTGGCCTTATGCAAATATGACATTTCATGAGGGGCCAGGGGAGGGGCGGATTGTAATTTCTTGACTTACTTGACACGGTAGTCGAGGTTTGTTTTTGGGGGAGATAAAAAATCAAAAAAAATTTATGAAAAAGAAGAGGAAGTAGATTTATCGAAATTAGGCCACCGCGGAATTTAATTTTGAATCTGAAAATAATCTATGGGAATTTCAAAGAATTTTTCTTCTAAACTACGAAATATGAGACTTACAAGGCACCGTTGCGCCTATTTGTATGCTTTGTTTTAATTAAATTTCAAAATGTAAATAATCGTCGAAACCTTGCATGCGAACTTATTGCCAACTATTATTACTGCCACCTTCTCGGTTGGCCATAGAAACCCAAGTAGTTATTGCCTACCTTTAGGCACATGTCATATTTGCGAATCATCACCACTACCACTTCCCTCACCATATACTTAAGCCTACTTTTAGGTTGTTCATATAAATTAAATATCATGTTTAAGTGCCTGGCTGACTGGCTGGCATCGTATTTTAGCCGTTCGGCTTTGGCATCTAAGTCGCTGAGCTGCGGGCACTCATCTTTGGCATTAAAACTAAGCATACTTTTAGGAGTGTATTTTCGAGAGTATTACACAAACACACAAAGAGTAATAAAGTAAATTAAAGCCTATATTTAGGTGTGTTCTTTGCTATTTCAAGGGTCATGGCAAATGAACTGCTGGTATGTCATGCTTGTTGTTGGGACAAAATAAAGAATATATTTTTTTTTTAATTAAAAAGGGCTGCAGTAACCTTGAAGAGGGTAGGTATGTTCCATGAAGAAATATTTTTGAAAATAAAATACTTTGTTAATTTTGAAAATTGACGTACCTTATTCGAGTTTATGCTGAAATCTCCTACAAATCGTCATTTATGAGTGATGACGTCAAAGACGGAAATATTCTTCATCAAATTTCACTATTTGTCTCCAAAGAAAAGAAACCTCTATTCTCACTGCATATCAAAAAAATCTTCACATCAATGTTGAAAAAAAGCGAAAATATTCCTTAATTTTTTTGATACATTTTTTCTTCTGACTTTTTTCGAGTTGATGTATGAAAGTAACATAAAATCTCGATTTATCCACAAAGTGTTAAAGGAAGAAATATTTTACACAAAATTCCACTATAAGTCCCCGAATAAACCATATACCTAGGCTGAATGGTTTTCAAGGAAATTCCTTTCGAAATGCATATATTACAAAAGAAAATTACGTGTTTTACGTTTTTTACTCCAAATTCAAAGCGATTCCATACTAAGTCAAAATCTCACTTTTCCCTTAATTTTTTGGGAAAAGTGTTAAAGGAAAAATTGTTCAGAATCGAATTTCATTGAGAGTCTCCGAACAAAAGAAATTTGTATATTCAATATGTACCATGAAAAAATATCATCAGCTTTTGAAAATAAAATACTTTTCTAATTTTTGAAAAATTGATGTATGCCGTACTTCATTGTGAGTTTATGCAAAAATCTCTTATAAAACATTATTTTAGAATTAAGATATCAAAGACGGAAATATTCTTCATCAAATTTTACTGTTTGTCTCCAAAGAAAAGAAACCTCTTTTTCCACTGCATATCAAAAAAATCCTCACATCAATGTTTCCAATAAAATCGCGAAAATATTTCTTAATTTTGTTGACCAATTTTTCTTCAGACTTTTTTCGTCTTCATGCATGAAAGTAATATAAAATCCCGATTTAGCCACAAAGTGTTAAAGGAGGAAGTATTTAACACAAAATTTCACTACAGATCTCTGTATCAACCATATACCTAGATTTAATAATTTTGAAGGAAATTCTTTTCCAAATTCATATATTACAAGAGAAAATTATGGGTCTGCGTTTTTTACTCCTACTTTAATGTGATTCCATACCAAGTCAAAATCTGCCTTTTCCCATCATTTTTTGAGGAATGTGTTAAAGGAAAAATTGTTCAGAATCGAATTTCATTGTGAGTCTCCGAAGAAAAGAAATTTGAATATTCAATATATACCATGAAAAAATGTCATCAGTTTTTGAAAATAAAAAACTTTGTTAATTTTTGAAAAATTTACGTACCTTATTCGAGTTTATGCTAAAATCTCCTACAAATTGTCATTTATGAGTGATGACTTCAAAGACAAAGATATTCTTCATCAAATTTCACTATTTGTCACCCAAGAAAAGAAATATCTAATACCACTACATATCAAAAAAATTTTCACATCAATGTTCCCAAAAAATCGCTAAAATATTCCTTAATTTTTTTGATCAATTTTTCTTCTGACTTTTTTTGACTTGATGCATGAAAGTAATACAAAATCTCAATGTAGGTACAAAGTGATAAAGGAGGAAATATTTAACACAAAATTTCACTAGAAATCTCTGAATAAACTATATACCTAGGTTTAATGGTATTTAAGGAAATACCATTCGAAATGCATATATTATAAGGGATAATTACGGGTTTTGCGTTTTACTCCAAAATAAAAGCGATTCCATACCAAGTCATAATCTCACTTTTTCCTTCATTTTTTGGGAAAAGTGTTAAAGGGAAAATTGTTTAGAATCGAATTTCATTGAGAGTTACTGAAAAAAAGAAATTTGTATATTTACTATATACCATAAAAAAATATCATAACATTTTGTTAATAAATTTTTTTTTTTTTTGAAAATTTATCGCCTTTTCCCAATTCGCTCCAAATTTTCTTATAATTTCATGGTACAATAGTCATTCTGGGTTGTAGAAAATTCCAAGTTTATTTGATAGTACCTCCTTTGTAGATCAAAACCCTAAAAGAGTTCCGGATTCTTATTCAAATTTAAATTTAAAATTTATTTCCATGACCCCCCCCCCCCACCACCATGTTTTTCATTTAACTATAAACGCTCATTGTATTTTACCACAATTCATGCAAGCCATTAACACATTTTGAAAACTACTGCTGTTACATTGTAATTCAATTGTTAACGGAAGTATACTACCTGCCTACGAGAGAGATAGGGGACTAAAAAATGGGGCGTTATACAAACCTGAACAATGTGAATAAATATAATTTGCACAAAACCAAAATTCACTTCTCAGGCGGAATATCGACAAAATAGAAAATAGGCTCCATTGAGGTAAAAGGAAAATTGTCTATTGTTGGGGAAAATATTTAAATCATGGCGGAATTCATCCATTCATCCATTGTTGTATTCAAGGGGGGAAAACAGCTATTACTTAAAAGAAAAATACAAGGTAATACTTTTATTCATCAAGTCCCTGGAGGCAGGTGTTATACAAAGAAAGGCGGGGAGGGAGGGTGATAAACAATAACATTTCACTCCTTTCATCTTTCCCCCACGCCCCATTTGTTCCAACGATGATGATATATTGTTTGCACCGAATAATGGAATTTAAAATACATTTTTTCTTCCCCCCCCCTCCCCCCCTTAAAATGTAAAATACAAAGAAGTGTAGCATACTTTTAGGAGTTATGAAAGAGATGGGGGCTTTCAAGGATATTTGCAAAAGACATTGTTATGCCAAAGATGTATGCACTCACACACATTTGCTTGTTGTTGTAATTTGTAATGTTTATTATCATTATCGCTTGTAAAATACAAGCTTTTTATTACACCCCCAAAAGTCCCTTGGAAGGCGGTCCCTGCACTTACGCACTTAAATTCATGCATGATTGCTTGACACGAAAGAAAAAGAGCAGAATCTTTCAAATACAGGGATGGTATGGCAAATTCGCACATACACACACATGAGCAAAGAGAATTACTAAAAATAACCTTTGAATGGATTTTCTTATTCACTTTACTTCTGGAAAGAAGTAGATTATGTGTGCATACTTTTAGGGATATAATTTTGCTTTGTATGAATGTAAAATTATTGGTTGCTTTTAGAGAAATTATTTGGGATTTTTTAACTAACTAAAAATAGAATTTATTTTAAAAAGATTTGGAAAAAATATTAAAAAAAATCCACGATTATATATTCTTTGGAAAAACAATAAAAAAAACTGAAAATATAAATTTTTTGTGATCCTTTGTGGGGGAGGTACCAGAAGCGGTACGCCAATATGTCTCATTTTCATAACAGATCTTGAGTTAATAAAAATATTAATGTGTGTGAAATTTGAAGAAAATCGGATGCTTATTTCGCACATTATAAGCATTTTGATAATTCAAAATTTCGACCCCTTTGTGGGGGAGCTACCAGAACGAGTGCTCCGACGTAATCAATTCTCCCACCAGATCTTGTGTTAATAAAAATATTGGGAAGTGTAAAATTTCGAGAGAATCGGATACTTATTTCCCATTTTATGATCGTTTTGATTATTCAGAATTTTAACCTCTTTGTGGGGGAGGTACCAGAAGGGGTGAGCCGATATTTACCATCTTCGAACCAAATCTTGTCTTTGTAAAAATATTGAGATTCGTGAAATTTGAAGACAATCGGATACTTATTTCGTACTTTGTAAGCGTTTTGGTTATTCAGAATTTTAACCTCATTGTGGGAGAGGTATCAGAAGGGGTTAGCCGATATTTACCATCTTCGCACCAAATCTTGTCTTTGTAAAAATATTGAGATTCGTGAAATTTGAAGAGAATCGGATACTTATTTCGCACTTTTTAAGCGTTTTGGTTATTCAGAATTTTGACCCCTTTGTGGGGGAGGTACCAGAAGGGGTGCTCCGACATAGTCCATATAAATGCGAAATTTGAAGAGAATCGGATACTTATTTCGCACTTTTTAAGCGTTTTGGTAATACAAAATTTGAACCCCTTTGTGGGGGAGGTACCAGAAGGGGTGAGCCGATATTTACCATCTTCACACCAGATATTGTCTTTGTAAAAATATTGAGATGCGTGAAATTTTAAGAGAATCGGATACTTACTTCCCATTTTATGAGCGTGTTTGTTATTCAGAATTTTAACCCCTTTGTGGGGGAGATACCAGAAGGGATAAGCCGATATTTACCATTTTCGCACCAGATCTTGTGTTAATAAAAATATTGAGATGCGTGAAATTTTAAGAGAATCGGATGCTTATTTCGTACTTTATAAGCGTTTTGGTTATTCAGAATTTTAACCTCTTTGTGGGGGAGGTACCAGATGGGGTGAGCCGATATTTACCCTCTTCGCGCCAGATCTTGTGTTAATAAAAATATTGGGATGTGTAAAATTTCGAGAGAATCGGATGCTTATTTCGCACATTATAAGCATTTTGGTTATTCAAAATTTTAACCCCTTTGTGGGGGAGGTACCAGAAGCAGTGCTCCGACATAGTCCATTCTCGCACCAGATCTTGTGTTAACAAAAATATTGGGATGTGTAAAATTTGGAGAGAATCGGATACTTACTTCCCATTTGAAGAGCGTTTTTGTTATTCAGAATTCTAATCCCATTGGGGGGGAGGTACCAGAAGCAGTGCTCCGACATAGTCCATTTTCGCACCAGATTTTGTGTTAATAAAAATATTGAGATGTGTAAAATTTCGAGAGAATCGGATGCTTATTTCGCACTTTATAAGCGTTTTGGTTATTCAAAATTTTGACCCCTTTGTGAGGGAGGTACCAGAAGGGGTGAGCCGATATTTACCATCTTCGCACCAGATCTTGTCTATGTTACAATATTGAGGTGCGTGAAATTTTAAGAGAATTGGAGGCTTATTTTGTTCTTTATAAGCGTTTTGGTTATACAAAATTTTGACCCCTTTGTGGGGGAGGTACCAGAAGGGGTGAGCCGATATTTACCATCTTTGCACCAGATCTTGTGTTAATAAAAATATTGGGATGTGTAAAATTTCGAGAGAATCGGATATTTATTCCCCATTTTATGAGCGTTTTTGTTATTCAGAATTTTAATCCCTTTGGGGGAGAGGTACCTGAAGGGGTGAACCGATACATTCCATTTTCGCACTAGATCTTGTTTTTATAAAAATATTGAGATGTGTGAAATCTAAAACTAATCGAACTCTAATATCACACTCTATGAGCGCCATAATTATTCAAAATTTTGACCTGTTGTGGGAGAGGTACCAGGAGGGTTGGTCGTCCATATTCCATCTTCTCACCAACTCTTATGTTGATAAAAAATATTGGTATGAGTATAATTTTGAGACAATAGGACTTTAATTTTACATTCTATAAGAGTTATAATTATTCAAAATTTTGACCCCTTGTGTGGGAGGTACTGGATGCTGTGGTCCGATATTGCTCATTTTCGCACTTAACATAGCACTGACAGAAACATTGAGATTTGCAAGGTTTGCATAAAATTGGACGATCCTTTCCCTTTTTTATGACGTATATTATTTTCTATGTAAATTTCGAACTTTTGTGGGGGAGGTACCAGAAGGAGTGGACCGATATTGCCCATTTCCGAACTTGATCTAAGTTTGTTAATAATATCACAAAGTAGCAAGTTTGTACCTATTCGGATACTCCATTCGTGAGTTATCTTGCTCACAAGCCAAACAGACCAGCGGACGGACACACCAAAATCGACTCCAAATGTCCTAAAACGATTTTGTTAAAAGAGACCTATGTCCAAAATCGTTATTTTCATGAGACACGTTTTGGTCGTATCAAAATGTATATACCCTCTGTAGTCATATGGCGGAGGCTATGAAAAATCCATGAGTATATATTCTTTGGAAAAAAATTATTTAAAAATCCACGAATATATTTTGTTAGGGTTGGCGCCTAAAAGTATGCTTTAAGTTTCATCTCTAAAAATTTTTTCCAATGAAATGAGTCAATCATCAAAAAATACCACACGCAAATCTAAATTTTTAATGAATTCCAAACGAAAAACTTACACGCCTAAAGGTATGCTCTAAAATATGACAATACAACATTGTTAACTACACCTACCGTTTTTTTTTCTTTCAAACATACATAATCATTTACATTTTCCAACACAATTCCTCATTTCCTGCACACAATTGTCTACCTATCACCATTTGGGTGTTCTCGCTCAGAATCCGCCTCAAAGTATGCCATTATTTTGTAATTGCCACTTTTTGTGGCATTTTATGTTTTTATGTTCTTTTGCCGAGTGTGGGGCAACAATGTAACAACATTATATGATCATTAAATTACCGCTTTTTTGACACCGTCATGTCTCTGTTTTCTGAACCACAAGTAGCTGCTGGCACACAATGATGAAGTCTGACGCCTCCAGGTAGGTAGAATTGATGCTTTTTACTTTTTGTTGTTGTCGTTTTACACAAAATATGGCATTTCGATGGCATGTTAAATATGTTATAATTAGTTTTTGGGGGGAGGAAATTTTGGAAAAATTTAGAAAAATACTTTTTAGTAAGTTTCAGTGTCACGTAGGGAAATTATGGAGGGGGGGGAGGTAATGTGAGGAGATTGAATGTTTTCCTGTTTGGTTGGTTGTTTTGATTTTTCGAATACCTGAAATGTGGAGGGGGAAAGGAAAAGGAGAAAAAAATGGTATATCCATAGTTTTTTTTTATTTTTTCAATTTTTACAGATTTTTTATAAAAAAAATAGGTTTTTGGAAAATAATTTAAACAACCAATTTTTTAAAAAATAATTTTTTAAAAAATAATTTTTTTAAAATTTTTTTTTTTAAATAATTTTTAAAAAATAAAATTAAAAATAATTTTTTAAAAATAAAAATAATTTAAAAAATAAAAAAAATTTAATAAAAATAATTTTAACAAATTTTTAAAAATAATTTTTTAAGAATATTTTTTTTAAAATATTTTCTTAAGAAAAAAAATTTTAAAAAATAATTTTTTAAGAAAAAATTTTTTAAAAAATAATTCTTTAAGAAAAAATTTTTTAAAAAATAATTTTTTAAGAAATTTTTTTTTTAAATATTTTTTTTTTAAAAAATCGCCAATTAATTAATAAGGTACCAATTGATAATTTGCATTCTAATTCTCCTTAAATTTATGCCAACTTACCTTTTCAATCGCCCTTCCCCATTCCCAAGTGTATCCTGCCAAACAATACCTCATTTATATATAAAATATGAACATATTTTATTGCCTTTCTCCGCCATGAATTCTATACCTAAATTTATGCAATTAGGTGTGATGCCTGAAATTATGCAATGATTTGTTTTTGTTTTTCTTTTTGTTTTTGGTGTTGGCAAGGAAATCAATTATGCGAACAACAGCCAAAGTTTTGTGACACTCATATAAATTACATAATTATTCATGAAACGTGTGCCAGATTTCCAAATGGTGTCTGTAATTAGGCAAATCGTGGCTTCCTTTTCGCCATTTGTTGTTACTTTTCTTCTTCTTCTTGTTCTTCATCCTTTTCGGCTACATTAATGAACTATAAATTATAAATTGTGTCAAAAACGTGCCCGATTCGGAGGGGGAAAATTATTGCTGTGCCACATTTGCAGCGCCAAACATTTAAAAATGGAATTCGTTGGAAAAGAAAGAAATTTAAATGAAACTCCTAAAAGTATGCTGTTAAATTGATAACTTGTTTAGCTTTAATTTTCAATTACAACCTATGGAATTAATTATAATATATGCCTATTTGGAAGGCGAAAATTAAGTGGAATTAAAGGAAACATTATTAAATAGCTCCTAAGAGTATGCTTTAAAATTTACCTCCCGATATTCGGTATTTTGATGATTTTAGCGACATAATTCACCGGAATTGTTTGAAATTTCGTATTTGAAGTTCATAAAGGATACTACACCCTTTGACAGAAAATTGTCTGTGCAGGTCCCCGTCTTCGTATAGCCCCATATAACGGTACCTCCCGATATTCGGTATTTTGGTGATTTTAGCGACATTATTCACCGAAAATATTTCAAATTTGGTATTTGAAGTTTGTAATGTATATTACAGCCTGTGACAGAAAATTGTCTGTGCAGGTCCACGTCTTCGTATATCCCCCATATAACAGTACCTCCCTATTTTCGGTATTTTGATGATTTTAGCGACATTATTCATCGGAATTATTTAAAGTTTGGAATAGATAATACAGCCTATGGCAGAAAATTGTCTGTGCTGGTCCACGTCTTCGTAGAGCCTCCATAGAATGGTACCTCCCGATATTCGGTATTTTGATGATTTTTCCTACATTATTCTACGAAATTGTTTGAAATTTGGTATTTGAAGTTGGTAATGGATACTACAGCCTATGGCAGAAAATTATCTCCGCAGGTCTATGTTTTGGTATAGCCCTCAAATGATTGTACCTCCCGATATTCGGTATTTTGATGATTTTAGCTACATTATTCAATGACTTTTTTTCAAGTTTCGCATAGTCCACGTCGTCGTATAGACCCTAATATGACGGCTATATTCAGTATTTAAAAGATTTTAACAGTATTTTCCACGGAGTTCATTTTTTTTTTTGATGGAAGGTATTCAAAGTTCGGTCTGGCCGATTTTATTTAAAATTGCATGCTATTATAAATGCTTATTAAGAGCCCCCTAAAATGGAATGTATTTATCAAAACATGTAAAAAAATATGAGGATTTTTCTGGCCTAAAAAAAATCCTAAAACCTGGCCTGAGACGATTTTGTTGTTGAAAAAAAAAAAAAAAAATAGAGAAATTGTCTAAGATTTTCTCTGGCAGAAAAAATTTCAGATCCCTATTCTGTCTACGGATTTAAATTATTTTTCTTATTAACAGTCGCCTAAAATGGGCAAAATTTAGCAAAAGGTCTGACAACTCTAAGGATTTTTTTCGCCCAGAAAAAAAATCCTGAACCCTGGCCTGAGACGATTTTGGCGTTGCAAAAAAAAAAAAAATTCAGAGAAATGGTCTGAAATTTTCTCCGGCATAAACAATTTCAGACCCCTGTCTACGGATTTCAATTCATTTAAGATCCCATTTGGAAAGCAAAACATAAATGGAATTGGAGAAAGATTATTAAACTTCCCCTAAAAGTATGCTTTTTTTTAATAAATACAATTAATATTGGGTGTAAATGCATATTGTTATTGAGTGCTCCTTAAAATAGGCAGTATTTAGAAAAAGATCTGAAAAAACTCTGAGGATATCTGGCAGAGAAAAAAATTCCAGAACCTTGGTCTTAACAGTTTCAGACAAATGGTCTAAAAATTGTTTTTTTTTTTTTTTGTAAAAGAGTCTGAGTTTTTATCCAGTAAAAGAAAAATTTCTGTGGATTAAAATCAAATCTAAACCTATTTGGAGTCCAACAAATAAATGAAATTGATGGAAAAAATATTAAATATCTCCTAAAAATATGCTTTAAAATTGCTTTATAATTAATATTGCAATAAATATAAATTCCAATAAAATATAACTTATCTTATAAATATTAATTGATATTATGAGCGCCCTAAAATAGGCCGTATTTCACAAAAGCTGAGAAAATCTTTGAGGTTTTTTTTTGTACAGAATAATAGACCCGACCCGTGAAGTTTTTTGCAGTAGAAAAACTTTTCAAAAATGTTTTCGAGTAAAAAAAATTAGATCCCTTGTCTGAGGATTTTCACAACCCTGAGAACATTGGTCTTGAAAGTTTTTGGCGTTGCAAAAATTTTTTTCTTCCGACAAATGTTTTGAGATTTTTTTTCAGACCCCTTTTCAGTCTATGGATTAAAAATCATATCTATAGGACATTTGGAGAGCGAAAAATTAATGAAATAAAGAGAAAAAATATTAATTTGCTCCTAAAAGTATGCTTTAAAATAGATTGATTCAGAGCGCCTTAAAATAGACAGTATTTACCAAAAAATGTGAAAAGAACCCTGGTCTGGGAAGTGTTTGACGTAACAAAAAATTTTCAGGCAAATGGACGGAGAATTTTTTCGAGTAGAAAACAATTTCTGATCCTTATCCAGAACTCTGATCTCAGAAGTTTTTTTGCCGTAGAAAAAAATTTCAAATTTTTTTTCGAGTAAAAAAATCAAATTCCCGATCTGAGGATTTTCACAACCCTGAGTAAATTATTATTTTTTCACTTTATTTTTATTATTTTTTTTTAATTTTAAAATTACACAACTGAACTGCTCCTGAAATTTGTGCTAAAAACAATTACAAACAAAATTCTCATTTCAAATTTCCTAGAAATTTCATTTCAATAATTTTGGAATCTCATAATGAGCAGCTAATTTCAAATTCATTTGTCATCGCCTCAGGGCATTTGAAAATGAAATTTCCCAAACTTTCTTGTTCCCTTGTCGCCAAAAAGTTCAAGTCACCAGCAGGTCAAAGGTCATGCCGACAAAGGTAATTTGTTATGTCCACAGTTTGTGCTCTCTTTGGCACCGGCCTCGGAGACATTCATTGTTTAATACCCTGCACGTTCAACAAATGACAAAAGAAAATTTATTTCACCCTCTTTGCGCCCTCTGGGCCAACAATCCTTCCTAGCTCTGTGGAAAATCGTTGATCACATTTTCACCATTTGTTTTCTGTGGGTTTTTGCCAACTTGGCTTGTTTTCTTCCTTTGTCCTGCAATTTATTAATAATTTTTCCCTGGCATCGTAGTAGGGGTATGATGTTTGTGTGTGGAAGCATAAACAAATTACAGATTGAAATTAAGGCATGCCTAAGCATGCTTGGACATGTTTTTGCTTTAACAAAACCGTGTCCAGCAGAATATATCATTGGGTGGCGTGAAGATGGACATAGGAAATAAATTTCAGTTTGACGGAAAGTAGGAGGGTAGGCAACGAATTTGGAAGTGAGCTATAGAGGCCAGATTAAAAATGATTTTAGCATCTGTAGAATTTTCATAGCATACTTTTAGATGCTCCCCAGAATTTTCATACTAAAAACAAAGCCTTTATAGCACAAAGTCAAACGTCATAATTTTAATGATTTTTTTAAATTTTTATTGAATGAAAGCAAAAAATGTCGGAAATAGCATCAAATTTTAGAATAAGTTTAGATTTGTTCGAATTGGTCACCTTTGGCACGAATTTTGGCCTTCAAACGGCCAATTGACCGTCACACGCTGCCCGAATGTTGCTCTGCGGTATTTTGGCACATTCCCGGCGAAGCGCATGCTTGAGGTGATCGACACTTTGGTACTAATATAGCCATGAAAAAAATATTTTTTAAAAAATCCGAAAAAAAATATTTTTTTTTTAAAAAATCCGAAAAAAAATATTTTTTAAAAAATCCATGCTAAAATAGGCATCCAAAAATATTTTTAAAAAATCCACATTTATATAGGCATCCATAAAATATATTTTTTTTTAACTCTACGTATATATAGGCATCCAAAAAATATTTTTAAAAAATCCACGCTTATATAGCCATGAAAAAATATCTTTAAAATAATTAACGCCAAAAAAAATATTTTTAAAAAAATTAAAAAAATTATTATATAGCCATGAAAAAAAAGTATTTTTAAAAAATCCACGCTTATGTAGGCACCCAAAAAAATATTTTTTAAAAAATCTACCCTTATATAGGCATCTAAAAAATATTTTTTACAAAACTCCACGATTATAAAAGCGTACGATTTTTTTAAATCCTCGCTTATATAGCCATGAAAAAAATATTTTTTAAAAAATCAAAAAATCCGAAAAAAAATATTTTTTTAAAAATCCGAAAATCCAAAAAAATATTTTTAAAAAAATCCACGCTTATATAGCCATGAAAAATTATCTTTAAAATAATTAACGCTTATATAGGCACCCAAAAAATATTTTTAAAAAAATTAACGCTTATGTAGCCATGAAAAAATATTTATTTTAAGACATACACGCCATGAAAAAATATTTTTTAAAAAATCTACGCTTATATAGGCATCCAAAAAAAATATTTTTTTTTAAATCCACGTTTATATAGGCATCTAAAAAATATTTTTTACAAAACTCCACGATTATAAACGCGTACGATTTTTTTTAAATCCTCGCTAATATAGCCATGAAAAAATATTTTTTTTAAAATCCGAAAATCCAAAAAAAAATTTTTTTTCAAAAAATCCGAAAATCCAAAAAAATATATTTTAAAAAATCCACGTTAAAATAGGCATCCAAAAAATATTTTTAAAAAATCCACATTTATATAGGCATCCATAAAATATTTTTTTAAAAATCTACGCTTATATAGGCACCCAAAAAAAATATTTTTTTAAAAAATTAACGCTTATATAGTCATTAAAAAAAGTTTTTTTTTAAAAATCCACGCTTATATAGGCACCCAAAAAATTTTTTTTAAAAAATCCACCCTTATATAGCCACGAAAAAATATTTATTTTAAGAAATACACGTAATGAAAAAATATTTATTAAAAAATCTACGCTTATATAGGCATCCAAAAAAATATATATTTTTTTAAAAATCCACGTTTATATAGGCATCTAAAAAATATTTTTTGCAAAACTCCACGATTATAAACGCGTACGAGTTCTTTTTAAATCTTCGCTTATATAGCCATGAAAAAAATATTTTTTTAAAAATCCGAAAAAAATATTTTTTAAAAAAATCCGAAAATCAAAAAAATATATATTTTATAAAATCCATGCTAAAATAGGCATCCAAAAAATATTTTTAAAAAAATCCACATTTATATAGGCATCCATAAAATATTTTTTTAAAAATCTACGCTTATATAGGCACCCAAAAAAAATATTTTTTTAAAAAATTAACGCTTATATAGTCATTAAAAAAAGTTTTTTTTTAAAAATCCACGCTTATATAGGCACCCAAAAAATTTTTTTTAAAAAATCCACCCTTATATAGCCACGAAAAAATATTTATTTTAAGAAATACACGTAATGAAAAAATATTTATTAAAAATCTACGCTTATATAGGCATCCAAAAAAATATATATTTTTTTAAAAATCCACGTTTATATAGGCATCTAAAAAATATTTTTTGCAAAACTCCACGATTATAAACGCGTACGAGTTCTTTTTAAATCTTCGCTTATATAGCCATGAAAAAAATATTTTTTTAAAAATCCGAAAAAAATATTTTTTAAAAAAATCCGAAAATCAAAAAAATATATATTTTATAAAATCCATGCTAAAATAGGCATCCAAAAAATATTTTTAAAAAAATCCACATTTATATAGGCATCCATATTTTTTTTTTTTAAATCCACCCTTATATAGCCACGAAAAAATATTTTTTTAGAAAAAATTAACGCTTATTATAGCCATGAAAAAATATTTATTTTAAGAAATACACGCCATGAAAAAAATATTTTTTAAAAAATCTACGCTTATATAGGCATCCAAAATTTTTTTTTTTTAAATCCACGTTTATATAGGCATCTAAAAAATATTTTTTTACAAAACTCCACGATTATGAACGCGTACGATTTTTTTTTAAAATCCTCGCTTATATAGCCATGAAATTTTTTTTTTTTTTAAATCAAAAAATCCGAAAAAAAAATATTTTTTTTTAAAATCCGAAAATCCAAAAAAAAATATTTTTTAAAAAATCCACACTTATATAGGCATCCAAAAAATATTTTTAAAAAAATGCACATTTATATAGGCATCAATAAAATATTTTTTTAAAAATCTACGCTTATATAGATACCCAAAAAAAAAGTATTTTTAAAAAAGTTTTTTTTTAACATATTTTTTTAATAGGACATTTAAGAAAGGATAATTTTAGAAATATTTTTGAAAGGATTAATTAAGCTAAGAATATTTTTGAAATATTTTTAAAGTTGGAGAGCCTTCATACATACAGGGTGAGATAAACAACCTGCAAGAAAGTCAAACGCCATAATTTTTACATTTTTTTTTTAATTTTTTTAAACCAAAGCAAAAAATGTCGGAAATAGCATCAAATTTTAGAATAAGTTTCGATTTGTTAGAATAGTTCACCTATGGCACGAATTATTGCCTTCAAACAGCCAATGAAAACGCCACAAGCTGCCCGAATGTTGCTCTGCGGTATTTTGGTCCATTCCCGTCGAAGCGATCAACACTGAAGTGATCAACACTTTGGTATATTTTAGATTCCCCTTATGGTACGAATTTCCAAAAATCCAGCCATATCTGACACCTTCGCACCAAGTGGGTCACCTCACCCAAAATTTCAGGATTCTAGCTTCAGCCGTTTCGTCTGGGCATTGATGAATCTTGTTGGAAGCTCCTTAAAGTATGCTATAAAAATATAAAATATAAAAGACCAAAAACCTCACTTTACATGTGACCCTCACATAATGTGTAACGGAGCCTTAAGTAAAAAAATCCTAAAGTCTTTTCAAAAATATCCACTGCCAGATAGGCGTCCTCCTATCACTACCCCAATCCACATGACCTCTCCCATCGAGTGTAGCGCCCATCCGTCATATATATAATGTGTCAAAAATGGCTAAGCTACACACTATTGTGTTGACATGCAATTATTCTCTGGTGGGTTACCCCGCACCACTAGCTCTGCAAAAATCCTTTATCGTTATAATGCTCTTTGTTTTCATGCCACATTCTGCGATGGCTGACAGTGGTTGTGGTGGCATCAAGGCGATAATGGTAGCTGTCAAATGTAGCTGCCGCTGCTTTGCCAACTGTTGGTTTTTATGGTCACATGCAGACACACACACACGCACACTACCACTACATAAGCCAAGTACGTGTCGAAGCCTAATACATGTTTACAAATCTAGTAGGACATATAAATATCTACATATCTTCGCACACACACATAGATATGACAACAAATTTGATGTGAAATGAATTATAATCTGGTGGAGAGTTCGCAGGCACCACCACATACATGCATATATGTGTGTATCCTTATGGAAGCGGAAATAGACCTCTACTCTATTCCAATCACATTTTTACCGAACACAATTCATTTATATGTATGGGTGTGTGTGTGCGTGCCACCAATGTTGGTAAGTTTGTTTGTTTGTCCTCCCAATGACATTATTATCTTTTCGCATGCCGAACAAACCAAAAATTGTTGGCATAGATTCAAAGCCCAATGTTTATTAAGCAAGTGAAGGAGTCCGAACAACCGAGTGAATGAATGAGCGCCTCAAGTACCAGGAAGGGATAGCGTGCCGTTTGTTTCTTATCGCAATAAAAGGAGGTTTCGAGGGCTTAGTGTTGCTGTCCTATTTTTGTTTTGTGGTAGTAGCAACAAGTCGCAGAGGCTTATGGAGATAAGAGAAGGGAGAGGAGTGATAAAAGAGGAAATATTTTATGGATGCCCATATAAATGTGGATTTTTTAAAAAATATTTTTTGGATATGTAGGCATCCAAAAAATATTTTTAAAAAAATATTTAAGCGTGGATTTTTTAAAAAATATTTTTTTTTGGATTTTCGGATTTTTTAAAAAATATTTTTTTTCGGATTTTTTACTTTTTTAAAAAATATTTTTTCGGATTTAAAAGAAAATGATTTAAAAGAAAATTCATGGCTATAAAAGCATTTTGCAAAAAATATTTTTTAGATCCCTAAATAAACGTGGATTTATAAAAATTTTTTTTTCGGTGCCCATATAAGCGTAGATTTTTTAAAAAATATTTTTTCATTGCTATATAAGCGTGTACTTCTTAAAAAAGGTATTTTTTCATGGCTACATAAGCCTGGATTTTTTAAAAATTATTTTTTGGATGCCTATATAAACGAGGATTTTTTAAAAATACTTTTTTTCATGGCTATATAAGCGTTAATTTTTTAAAAATATTTTTTCAGTGGATTTTTTTTTTAAATACTTTTTTTCATGGCTATATAAGCGTTATTTTTTTTAAATATTTTTTTAAGGTTGCCTATATAATCGTTAATTTTTTTTAAATATTTATTAGGTGGCTATGTAAGCATGGATTTTTTTAAATACTTTTTTTCATGGCTATAAAAGCGTTATTTTTTTTAATATTTTTTTGGGTGCCTATATAAGCGTGGATTTTTTTTGTGTGCCTATATTAAAAATTATCCTTGCTCAAGTATATTCAAGTATTATCCTTCCAAAAAATATTCCTAAAACTATCCTTGCTTCAATATCCTTTCAAAAAATATTTAAAAAATTATCCTTGTTTAAATAGCCTTTCAAAAAATATTTTTAAAATTATCCTTGCTTAAATATCCTTTTAGAAAATATTAAAAAAATATTTTACTTAAATACCTGTTGGATTTTTTTAAATACTTTTTTTCATGGCTATATAAGCGTTATTTTTTTTTTAAAAAGTATTTTTTTGGGTGCCTATATAAGCGAGGATTTTTTAAAAATACTTTTTTTGGTGCCGATATTAAAAATTATCCTTGCTCAAATATCCTTTCAAAAATATTCCTAAAACTATCCACGCTTCAATATCCTTTCAAAAATTATTTAGAAAATTATCCTTGCTTAAATATCCTTTCAAAAAATATTTCTAAAGTCATCCTTGCATATCCTATTAGAAAATATGTGAAAAAATTATTTTACTTAAATATCCTTTCAAAATATCATTAAAAAATTATCCTTGCCTAAATATCCTTTTAAAAAATATTTCTAAAGTTATTCTTGATTAATTATCCTATTAGAAAATATGTAAAAAATTTATTTTGCTTAAATATCCTTTGAAAAAGTATTATAAAAAATTATCCTTGCCTAAATATCCATTCAAAATATTTCAAAAATTATTCGTGCTTAAATATCCTATTAGAAAATATTTAAAAAAAATTTAAATAATTTTGGAAAGGATATTTAACCTTTCCAAAATTATTTAAAAAATTATTCTTGCTTAAATATCGTTTCAAAAAATATTACAAAAATTATTCGTGCTTTAATAACCTTTCAAAACATATTTCAAAAATTATCCTTGCTTAAATATCCTCTTAGAAAATATAAAAAAAAATATTTTACTTAAATATCCCTTGGAAATTTTTTTAAAAAATTATCCTTGATTAAACAACCTTTCAGTAATCATTTAAAAAATAATCCTTGCTTAAATATTCTTCAAAAACTATTTCTAAAATTATCCCTGCTTAAATATCCTTTTAGAAAATATATAAAAAAATTATTTTGCTTAAATATTATTTAAAATATTTAAAAAAATATTTTGCTTGAATATCCTTTGGAAAATTATTTAAAAAATTATCTTTGCTTAAGTATCCTTTCAAAAAAATTATCTTTGCTTAAATATCCTTTCAAAACATATTTCAAAAATTATCCTTGCTTAAATATTCTTTCAAAAAATACTTCTAAGATTATCCTTGCTTAAGTATTCTATTAGAAAATATCCTTTCAAAAATTATTTAAAATATTATCCCTGCTTAAATATCCTATTAGAAAATATGTAAAAAAATTATTTTGCTTAAATAACCTTTCAAAAATTATTTGAAAAAAAATATCCTTTCTTAAATATTCTTTCAAAAAATATTTCTAGAATTATCCTTTCTTAAATATCTCTTAAAAAATTATTTAAAAATATTATCCTTAAAAATTATTAAACAAATTATTCTTCCTTAAATATCCCTTCATTTTTTTTTCTAAAATTATTCTTGCTTAAAAATTATCTCTAAAATATTTGAAAAAAAAAAAAATAATTTGGCCTAAAAATCTTTCAAAAAAAAAAAAAAAAAAAAATTAAGTTTTGCTTATTGCAATATGTTTTTAAATAAATATTTTAGGTTTTTTGTTACAAAAATATGCTTTCAATAATATTGTAAAAAATTTCCATGCACCCAAATAATACCCACATCAACTTGAATAATATTTATTTATACTACCACCAATTTGTTTAATAAACTCAACAACAATGTGATTGAAATTGAGCAGCATCGAAGGAATACGATGAAGACCAACTATATTAATGTCATTTTGTTTATCAAACATACTGACACTTCATATTTCCACACAAACTCATTCATCATTTGCAAGTCCGCATGGTTGGGTTCGGTTGCTTGGCTCGGGACATGGGCTATCTATCAGCCGGGGCATGACTTGTAACAGAAAATCATCATCAGCAGCAGCAGCCACAGCAGCCAACACCAGCATCATTATAAGCTTCATTATTAACAACACCAGTAGTGTACTGGGAATTGTGAATCCGCATGCATCTCTATGAGTGACAGACATATTCAATTTACCCACACCACGGCGAAGGACGTGTTTTTGTTTATCCCTCATCATCGTCATCATCAGAGCCTGACTTCTGTTGTTGCTCTGCGTTCGGGTTTTTTTTTTTTTTTTGCTCGCATAACAGGCATGTAGATGGTATTTTTTCTTTCAATTTATTCACAATTTCCATTAAATATACTTGATGTCCTTTTATGTTTATATTCACAGGCAATTCATTTATCATCAGCCATGGGAAGACAAGGAAATGAGGAAAATGAAATATATATATAAAAAAATAAAATAATAAAAAAAAAAAAAAAAATAATCATGGGAGTGCTTTAAATAAAAATATTTTTTGGATGCCTCCATAGGTCTGGATTTAAAAAACAATTTTTTTTTGAATTCATACAAATATTTTTGGATTCGTTTATGAGCGAGAATTTATGAGAATTTTTGAAAAAAAAATATTTTTTTTTGGATGCCTATATAGGCGTGGATTTTTTAATTTTTTTCATGGTTATATAAGTGCGGATTTTTAAAAAAAATATTTTTTAGATGCCTATAAAAGCGTGGATTTTTTAAAAAATATTTTTTTTTGCATGCCTATATAGGCGTGGATTTTTTAAAAAAATATTTTTTGGATGCCTATATAGGCGTGGATATTTAAAAAAAAAAATATTTTTGGATGCCCATATAGGCGTGGATATTTAGAAAAAAAAATATTTTTGGATGTTTTTATAGGCGTGGATTTTTAAAAAAATATTTTTTGGGATGCTTTTATTGGCGTGGATTTTTTAAAAATATTTTTTTGGATGCCTATGCCTAAGCGCCGAATTTTTAGAAAAATATTTTTTAGATGCCTATATAAGCGAGGATTTTTTAAAAAATATTTTTTTGGATTCCAATATAAGCGGGGATATTTAAAAAAAAATTTTTTGATGCCAATATAAGCGTTGATTTTTTAAAAAATATTTTTTTTGATGCCAATATAAGCGTGGATTTTTTTTAAATATATTTTTTTGGATGCCAATATAAGCGTGGATTTTTTAAAAAATATTTTTTTTGATGCCAATATAAGCGTTGATTTTTTAAAAAATATTTTTTTTGATGCCAATATAAGCGTGGATTTTTTAAAAAATATTTTTTTGGATGCCAATATAAGCGTGGATTTTTTAAAGGATATTTTTTTGGATGCCAATATAAGCGTGGATTTTTTGTGGATTTTTTAAAAAATATTTTTTTTGGATGCCAATATAAGCGAGGATTTTTTAAAAAAATATTTTTTTGGGTGCCTATATAAGCGTGGATTTTTAAAAATACTTTTTTTGGGTGCCTATAGAAGCGTGGATTATTTAAAAAATATTTTCCTTGGATGCCAATTAAGCGTGGATTTTTTAAAAAATATTTTTTTTGGATGCCAATATAAGCGAGGATTTTTTAAAAAAATATTTTTTTGGGTGCCTATATAAGCGTGGATTATTTAAAAAATATTTTCCTTGGATGCCAATATAAGCGAGGATTTTTTAAAAAAAATATTTTTTTGGATGCCAATATAAGCGTGGATTTTTAAAAAAAATATTTTTTTGGATGTCAATATAAGCGTGGATTTTTTAAAAAAAATATTTTTTTGGATGCCAATATAAACGTGGATTTTTTAAAAAATATTTTTTTTGGATGCCAATATAAGCGTGGATTTTTTAAAAAATATTTTTTTTTGGATGCCAATATAAGCGTGGATTTTTTAAAAAATATTTTTTGGATGCCAATAAAAGCGTGGATTTTTTAAAATATATTTTTTGGATGCCAATATAAGCGTGGATTTTTTAAAAAATATTTTTGGATGCCAATATAACCGTGGATTTTTTAAAAAATATTTTTTTTTGGATGCCTATATAGGCGTGGATTTTTTAATTTTTTTCATGGTTATATAAGTGCGGATTTTTAAAAAAAATATTTTTTAGATGCCTATAAAAGCGTGGATTTTTTAAAAATATTTTTTTTTGCATGCCTATATAGGCGTGGATTTTTTAAAAAAATATTTTTTGGATGCCTATATAGGCGTGGATATTTAAAAAAAAAAATATTTTTGGATGCCCATATAGGCGTGGATATTTAGAAAAAAAAATATTTTTGGATGTTTTTATAGGCGTGGATTTTTAAAAAAATATTTTTTGGGATGCTTTTATTGGCGTGGATTTTTTAAAAATATTTTTTTGGATGCCTATGCCTAAGCGCCGAATTTTTAGAAAAATATTTTTTAGATGCCTATATAAGCGAGGATTTTTTAAAAAATATTTTTTTGGATTCCAATATAAGCGGGGATATTTAAAAAAAAATTTTTTGATGCCAATATAAGCGTTGATTTTTTAAAAAATATTTTTTTTGATGCCAATATAAGCGTGGATTTTTTTTAAATATATTTTTTTGGATGCCAATATAAGCGTGGATTTTTTAAAAAATATTTTTTTTGATGCCAATATAAGCGTTGATTTTTTAAAAAATATTTTTTTTGATGCCAATATAAGCGTGGATTTTTTAAAAAATATTTTTTTGGATGCCAATATAAGCGTGGATTTTTTAAAGGATATTTTTTTGGATGCCAATATAAGCGTGGATTTTTTGTGGATTTTTTAAAAAATATTTTTTTTGGATGCCAATATAAGCGAGGATTTTTTAAAAAAATATTTTTTTGGGTGCCTATATAAGCGTGGATTTTTAAAAATACTTTTTTTGGGTGCCTATAGAAGCGTGGATTATTTAAAAAATATTTTCCTTGGATGCCAATTAAGCGTGGATTTTTTAAAAAATATTTTTTTTGGATGCCAATATAAGCGAGGATTTTTTAAAAAAATATTTTTTTGGGTGCCTATATAAGCGTGGATTATTTAAAAAATATTTTCCTTGGATGCCAATATAAGCGAGGATTTTTTAAAAAAAATATTTTTTTGGATGCCAATATAAGCGTGGATTTTTAAAAAAAATATTTTTTTGGATGTCAATATAAGCGTGGATTTTTTAAAAAAAATATTTTTTTGGATGCCAATATAAACGTGGATTTTTTAAAAAATATTTTTTTTGGATGCCAATATAAGCGTGGATTTTTTAAAAAATATTTTTTTTTGGATGCCAATATAAGCGTGGATTTTTTAAAAAATATTTTTTGGATGCCAATAAAAGCGTGGATTTTTTAAAATATATTTTTTGGATGCCAATATAAGCGTGGATTTTTTAAAAAATATTTTTGGATGCCAATATAACCGTGGATTTTTTAAAAAATATTTTTTGGATGCCAATATAACCGTGGATTTTTTAAAAAATATTTTTTTTGGATGCCAATATAACCGTGGATTTTTTAAAAAAAATATTTTTTGGGAGCGAATATAAGCGTGGATTTTTTAAAAAAAATATTTTTGGATGCCAATATAAGCGTGGATTTTTTTAAAAATATTTTTTGGATGCCAATATAACCGTCGATTTTTAAAAAATATTTTTTGGATGCCAATATAACCGTCGATTTTTAAAAAATATTTTTTTTGATGCCAATATAAGCGTGGATTTTTTAAAAAATATTTTTTTGGATACTAAAAAAATTTAAAAAAATATTTTTTAATGCCAATATAAACGTGGATTTTTAAAAAAATATTTTTTTGAATACCAATATAAGAGTGAATTTAAAAAAAAAATATTTTTTGATGCCAATATGAGCTTGGATTTTTTAAAAAATATGTTTTTGGATGCCAATATAAGCGTGGAGTTTTTAAAAAATATTTTTTTGGATGCCAATAAAAGCGTGTAGTTTTTTTAAAAATATTTTTTTTTTGGATGCCAATATAAGCGTGTAGTTTTTTTTAAAAATATTTTTTTTTTGGATGCCAATATAAGCGTGGATTTTTTAAAAAATATTTTTTGGATGCCAATATAAGCGTGGATTTTTTTAAAAATAATTTTTGGATTTTTTAAAAAATATTTTTGATGCCAATATAAGCGTGGATATTTTTAAAAATAGTTTTTAGATTTTTTAAAAAATATTTTTGATGCCAATATAAGCATGGATTTTTTAAAAAAATATATTTTGGATGCCGATATAAACATGGATTTTTTAAAAAATATTTTTTGGATCGCATATGTGGGTGAATTTTTTAAAAAATAATTTTTTTGGATAGCATATGAGGGTGGATTGAGTCCATTTTTTTTATAAAATTAAAATATATTTAAGAATTTTCATTAATTTTTAATTTAATTCCATTCCGAACAAAAATAATTTCCCTTGAGGTGGTGTCACACCAATGCTTTTGAAAGAAACTGGCATTTATGCAGAAAAATTCTGGCTGGCACACACTCTTAATTAATTAAATATCCCTGTAGTCCTTTGTGTATTTGTATACGTGTGTGTGTGTGCATAATTGTGTTGTGTACAGACGCCTTTGTCCGTTTTCTTTTTCTCTTTTTTCTTTTCTTTAGTCTCTCATTAAATTATGTATTTTCATGCTTTACTTGCTTTATGGTTAATTCAAGTGAAAAGTTTTCATAGATTTAAAAGTTGGGGTTTTTCTTCTGTTGAGTCTTCTTCTTTCCTCTGGTTGTCCTTTGGCATCTGCCGAACAGAAAGTTGATGTCTGGTTTCTTTGGAAATTTTCATTTTCAAGTGCGAGAGAGTGGGAAACAATTTCTTTCAACTGCTAAATTTTTGTGTCAGAAACTTAAACCCTTTTCTGCCATCTGTTTTCTGCTGTTTGGGCTAAATGTTTGATTTAATTTTTAAATTTATGTTTCCATCCACTTTCCTCTTTCAGAAGTCCCTTTGAATTAAATGTAGCTGTTAAATTAATTAACACAATTAAATTTATATAGTTGTTGGCGAACATTTTACATTTTTCTGGAATGGATGAATGAATGATGAATGACCGTCAGCTGAAGGAAGGCTGGGCAAAATAAAAATAATAATGAGTATGGTCTTACTTTAATTGGTGTTAATGCAAATAATGTTGCCGATAATTATTTTGGCGAAATTTAATTTTCATCTTTTGAAGGACAGGCTGGAAGGGTATTAAATTTTGAATGAGAAAGGGAAGGGATTTTTTTTGAGGAAAATTTAATGAATGCGGTTATTTTATGGAGGAAAGGACCAAAAGTGGATTTTTTTAAAGTTTTTTTTTAAGGACCAAACAAGGATTTTTAAAACATTTTTTTTCAAGGACCAAACGTGGATTTTTTAAAGAATTTTTTTCAAGAACCAAACGTGTATTTTTTTAAATAGATTTTTTCTCAAGGACCAAACGTGGATTTTTTAACGATTTTTTAAGGATCAAACGAGGATTTTTAAATGAATTTGTTTTTTCAAGGACCAAACGATGAGTTTTGAAAGATTTTTTTTCAAGGACCAAAGTGGATTTTTTTAAAGAATTTTTATCAAGGACCCAAGCGTTAATTTTTTAAAGAAATTTTATCAAAAACCCAAACGTGGATTTTTTAAAGAATTTTTCTCAAGGACCAAACGTGGATTTTTTAAAGAATTTTTTTCAAGGACCAAACGTGGATTTTTTAAAGAATTTTTTTCAAGGACCAAACGAGGATTTTTAAAAGAATTTTTTTCAAGGACCAAATGTGGATTTTTTAAAGAATTTTTTTTTCAAGGACCAAACGAGGATTTTTAAAAGAATTTTTTTCAAGGACCAAACGTGGATTTTTTAAAGAATTTTATTTCAAGGATCAAAGGTGGATTTTTTAAAGATTTTTTTTTCAAGGACCAAACGTGAATTTTTTAAAGATTTTTTTCTAAGGACCAAAAGTGGACTTTTTAAAGCTTTTTTTCAAGGACCAAACCAGGATATTTGAAAGATTTTTTTCAAGGAGCAAACGTGGATTATTTAAAGAATTTTTTTCAAGGACTAAATGTAGATTTGTTAATTTTTTTAAAGGACTAAACGTGGATTTTTTAAAGAATTTTTTTTTAAGGACCAAACGTGGATTTTTTTTGAAGAATTTTTTTTAAGGACCAAACGTGGATTTTTTTTGAAGAATTTTTTTTAAGGACCAAACATAAATTTAAATTTTTTTTCAAGGACTAAACGTGGATTTTTTTAAAAATTTTTCTCAAGGACCCCAAGATTAATAAATGCGGATTTTTTAAAGAATTTTTCTCAAGGACCCCAAGATTAATAAACGTGGATTTTTTAAAGATTTTTTTTTAAGGACCAAAAGTGGATTTTTAAAGCTTTTTTTCAAGGACCAAACCAGGATATTTGAAAGATTTTTTTCAAGGAGCAAACGTGGATTTTTTAAAGAATTTTTTTCGAGGACTAAATGTAGATTTGTTAATTTTTTGGATTTTTTAAAGAAATTTTTTTTAAGGACCAAACGTGGATTTTTTTTGAAGAATTTTTTTTTAAGGACCAAACGTGGATTTTTTTTGAAGAATTGTTTTTAAGGACCAAACATAAATTTAAATTTTTTTTAAGGACCAAACATAAATTTAAATTTTTTTTAAGGACCAAACGTGGATTTCTTTTGAAGAATTTTTTTTAAGGACCAAACATAAATTTAAATTTTTTTTCAAGGACTAAACGTGGATTTTTTTAAGAATTTTTCTCAAGGACCTCAAGATTAATAAACGTGGATTTTTTAAAGAATTTTTCTCAAGGACCTCAGGATTAATAAACGTGGATTTTTTAAAGAATTTTTCTCAAGGACCGCAAAATTAATTTAAAACCTTCTCCCAATCTCCGGCCAATAACTGCCTTTGAATCCTTTCTCAATATTCTTGTTACGGAAATGTTTCTAATTAAGCCAACATCTCAAAGGGCTTTCCTATGGAGTTTATATTGAATCTGCATGGGTGTTATACCCATGTGAGTTCTAATTCCAGTTACGTATTCAGATATTGGCATTGTTTTCCAATTTCCTCCATACGGAGCATGACTTGTGAAGAAGTACTTCTCAGCATTGTGGAGAGGGTATGGAAGTCCTTTTCTGTTTACAATTGGCTTTTGGTTTATTGTTGTGTTTGTTTTTGTTCGTTTTTTTCACAAATCCTTAGGCAGCTGAGCCATCGAGGAAGTTATGTGGCCACTGGGTAGTCTTTCATGATTTTATCCAGTCAAAGTTGAGTGATGATGGTCTTTGGATTGAAAAGTAATAATAACAACAACAACAATAACGACAACAAGAACAATGCTAAGAATAATTACTGCTGGCATCATGGACAAATGGAAAAAGGGGCTAGAGTTGCCAATTTTGTAAAAACCGATCAATATTAGAAATGTCCAAAAAATCGTAATATTTTCAAGAGATAAACATGAATTTGTTACAGATTTTTTTGAAGGATCTGTAGGACAAAACGCGAATTTTTAAAAGTATTTTTCTAAGGACTAAACCTGGATTTTTTAAAGATTTTTTTTCAATGACTAAACGTGGATTTTTTAATGAATTTTTTCAAGGATTTGGAACTTGGATTCTTTAAAGAAATTTTTTCAAGGATCATCAGATCAAGAAACTTGGATTTTTAAAGAAATTTTTTCAAGTACCATCAGACCAACAAAAGTGGATTTTTTAAAGATTTTTTTTCCAGGATCATCAGACCATGAAACGTGGATTTTTTAAAGAATTTTTTCAAGGATCATCAGACCAAGAAACGTGGATTTTTTAAAGAATATTTTTCAAGGATCATCAGACCAACAAACGTGGATTTTTTAAAGAATTATTGACAAGGATCATCAGACGTGGATTTTTTAAAGAATTATTTTCAAGGATCATCAGACCATGGAACATGGATTTTTTAAAGAATTATTGACAGGGATCATCAGACGTGGATTTTTTTAAAGAATGTTTTTAAAGGATCATCAGACCAAGAAACGTGGATTTTTTAAAGAATTATTTTCAAGGATCATCAGACCATGGAACATGGATTTTTTAAAGAATTTTTTTCAAGGATCATCAGACCAAGAAAAGTGGATTTTTAAAGAATTTTTTTCAAGGATCATCAGACCAAAAAACGTGGATTTTTTAAAGAATTTTTTTCAAGGATCATCAGACCAAGAAACGTAGATTTTTTAAAGAAAAATTTTCAAGGATCATCAGACCAAAAAACGTGGATTTTTAAAGAATATTTTTCAAAGATCATCAGACCAAGAAACGTGGATTTTTTAAAGAAAAATTTTCAAGGATCATCAGACCATAATATATAAATTTTCATGGACCCTCAACCCTAAAACTTGGACTTTGTAGAAAATATTTATCAGGGATCATCAGACCATAAAGTATAAATTTTCAAGGACCCTTCGGAACTTAAAGTGTTTTTTTAAATGAATTTTTTTTAACGACCCTCAGACCAAAATACTTTATTTTAAGAATTTTTTTCAAAGACAAAGCCTGGATTCTTGGAAAAGAAAATGAAGGACAAAACGTGAAAGAATTTCTTCAAGGACCAAACTTGGATTTTTTTAGAAATTTTTGAAGGACAAAATGTGAAACAATTTCTTCAAGGACCAAACGTGGATTTTTTTAGACATTTTTTGAAGGACAAAATGCAGAATAATTTCTTCATGGACCAAATGTGGATTTATTTTGAAGGACGAAACATGGAAGAATTTCTTCAAGGACCATACGTGGAATTTGAAAAGCATTTGTTTGAAGGAAGTGGATTTTTTATAGATTTTTTTTTGAAGGAGCAACAGTGTTTTTTTATTGTTTTTTTTTTTTTTTTTTTAAGGATGGATTCTTTAAAGAGTTTCGTCATAGACCTAAAATTAATCCTTTAAAAAAATTCTTCAAAGACCAAACGTGGATTAAAAAAAAAAAAATTATCGGAAATTTTTTTAGGGAGTTTTGTTATGGACCTAAAATGGATCCTTTAAAGAATTTCTTCAAGGACCTAAAATGAACCCTTTACAATTGTTTTTCAAGAACCAAACATGGATTTTTGTATATTATTTTTCAAATACGTTATAAAGAATTTTCTTAAAGGGCCTATAAGAGATACTTTAAAGAATTCCTCCAAGGACCTAAAGTGAATCCTTTAAAAAAATCTTTAAAGACCAAACGTGGATTTAAAAAAAATTATAGGGGATTTTTTAGAGAGTTTTTTTTTAAGGACCTAAAATGAATCCTTTAAAGAATTTCTTCAAGGACCTAAAATGGATCCTTTTAAAAATGTTTTCAAGGACCAAACGTAGATTTTTAAAGATATTTTTTTTTGGAAATACGTTATAAATAATTTTCTTAAAGCGCCTATAAGAGATCCTGTAATGAATTTCTTCAAGGACCTAAAATGAATCCTCAAAAAAAATCCTCAAGGCCCATAGATTTTTAAAGATTTTTTTCAAATACGTTATAGAGAATTTTCTTAATGTACCTAAAATAGATCCTTTTAAGAATTTCTTCAAGGACCTAAAATAAATCCTTTAAAATTTTTTTCAAGGACCAAACATGGATTTTCGTAGAATTTTTTTCAAATACGTTATAGAGAATTTTTTTGAAGGACCTAAAATGGATCCTTTTAATAATTTCTTAAAGAACCTAAAATGGATTCTCTAAAAAATTTCTTTAATGACCCAAAATGCATCCTTTAAAAAAATATCGAAAATTTTTAAGAGAGTTATTTTTTCAAGGACCTAAAATGGATTCTTCTTTATTAAAGGACCTAAAATGGATCCTTCAAAAAATTTCTGCAAGGAACAAACGTGGATTTTTAAGGAATTTTTCAAAGACCAAACTTGTTTTTTTAATTTCTTTTCAAGGACCAAAACAAGGATTTTTAACTATTTTTTTCAAGCAAACATAGACATGCATTGATGAAAGTTTTTTTTTCCCAAAAATCTCCAAAAAATGGCAACTCCCATGCCTTTAGCTTTTCGGCTCAGTTGGAAGTTGATTATTGTTTGCATTTGTCAGGCACGAATCGTTTAGTTTGTTTGTGTCTAGCTGCCAACATTGACGCCATTGGATTATGGGGAGTCATGACCAACCTAGATTTTTTTTCTTTTTTTTTTGGTTTGGCTGCCATGGTAATTTTGTATTAATTTTCGATGGCTGTGCACGCTGTTGGGCCTAAGATGGAGATGAAAAAAGAAAAGCCAAACAACAAACAATGAAAAGACGTCAAATGTTAAATCTAATTTAAAGACGATTTTTCTTCATTTAAAGGATAATGATGTTGTTATTAAATCAATGTTGCTGCCTGGGAAAATGAAAAATCCAGATTGGATATTTTTCCCATTAGGAAAAGATTTTGCCAAAAAGTAGGCAATATTTTTGTAATACTATTAAAGTAGTTAAAGGTTGTTTGCCTTAAAGTATACAAGAAGTTATGATTTTTGTTATTAAAGATTGTGAGATATTTTTTTTATTGGGGAAAAATATTTGCCTAAAAGTAGGCAACAATTTTATGATATTAAAATTTCCTAAAAGTAGGCAACATAATTTAAGTTTAAGAATTTTTTTTAACCATTTCCTTTTATATATTTTTTAAAGATTTTCCCTAATACAGCCTGAAGGTATGCAGCAAATTTAAATTATTTAAACTTCCAAATTGAGTTTAAAAAGCGGAACCTTGAAAAAAGAGGATTTCATTTTAACATTTCCTTTTCCCTGGATCCTTCGTGTTTTCATAAAGAAATATTTTCAAAGAATACTTTCCTTTTTCTTTGTCTTCTGTTTTCTAAACCAGTTAAGAGGATAATGGCTATTGGAAAAAAAGGAAAGATTTTGTTTGGTTGTCTTAAACCCTGACGTTGGTATAACAACAAATTGCTGTTATTACCCCCAGCATGAAGTGCAAAACGTAAACTTCGGCGTTTTTTTCTCGCCCCTCACTTCATTACATGCCGTTTAGATATTTAAAGTTTTTGTATTGTTATAGGGCTGCTGAAAGGACTACCGGGAGTCCTTGGATTCGTTTCGGAGCGTAATTATGAAAAAGTTTTCAGTTTGTGAAATTGTGTGCCGGCATTATCATTAAACAGCTGTTAAAAACTAATAGACTATGGGGATTTTACACGCGATGAGTTCAGTTAATTAGCTGGGAAATTTTCATTAGTGAGTTGCCTAAAAGTAGGCAACATTTTCTATAGATAGCAAAGGAAACACCACATCATACGGGAAAAAATATATATAAGGATTGCTTTAAGGAACATTATACCACAAAATCTGGATTTTTTTCAGGATTTTTTAAGGATCTTCAGACCACAAAACTTGGATTGTTTAAATAATTTTTGGAAAGATTTTTTTAAGTAAATTTTTTTAGAGAGAAAAAAAAATAAAAAAATAATTATTTCAACAATTTAGAACCTATTTTGTAAGATTTTTTTTAAGTCTGGAAATTTTGTTTCTTTGGAGACTTGTGGTGAAATTTGGTGTAAAAAATATTTGTCATTGGCAATCATTTTCGAAAATTAATTTTGGGCCACTTTTGGCCGACTATATATAAGGATCCCAAGTTAGACCCAAATAATATTTTTACTCTTTTACTCTTAAATATCCGATATTTGAGGGGTATATGTTATATCTACCGATTCTGTTTCTTTGGAGACTTATAGTAGAATTTGCTCTAGAATATTTTTGTCATTGACATCAAAGCTCTAAAATGAAGTGTTACACCATTTTTGACCAAAATTGAAAAAATATACTAAAATGGACCCAAAATAAACTAATATTTTTATTTTCCCAACTTGATGACTTTATTTTGTTATTAAACATTTAATATACCGACATACCTTCTTTGGAGACTCCTAGTGAAATTTAATGTAGATTAAATTCTCCATTGACATCTATTGAAAAAAATTGTGTCTTGTTGAATTTTTGGGCGATTTTTGAAAAAGGTCTAAAATTACGCTGCAAAAAATGTAGTCAAATTGAACTAAATTTTTTATTATTAAATATTAAATGAAGAGACTCCATTTCTTTGGAGACTTGTGGTAAAATTTGATGTAGAGCATATTCGCCATTGACATTTAGAACGTAAACTGAGGTCTTGTGGGAGTTTTGGGTAAAAATTTAAAAGGGATTTGAAAATAGACCCAAAAAATTTGTTGTTTTATATTCTCATTTTAGAATCGATTTATATTGCTTTGTGATATATTTACAGATTTTGTGTAATTGGAGACTAATAGTAAAATTTGATGTAGAATATATTTTTCTTTGCAACTGATCTTCTAAAATAAAGTCTTGAGGGAGTTTTGGCCATGAATTAAAAAGTGGTCTTAAGTTAGACCCAAAAAATTATTTTTTTTTATTTTCTAATTGAGAACCCTTTTTTTTATAGATTTTTATTATTCTAACAGATTTTTTATTTAAGAGAATTATAGTGAAATTTGACATAAAATATAGTCTCCTTTAATATCAGTCTTCTAAAATTAAGTCTTATGGCACTTTTGAATAAAATAATTGATTGTCTTTAAAAATATATTTTAATAATCCACCAAATTCGGCCCTTGAAAAAATTCATTAAAAAATCCAAGTTCGGCCCTTGAAAAAATTCATTAAAAAAAATCCAATTTCGGCCCTTGAAAAAATTCATTAAAAAAATCCAAATTGGGCCCTTGAAAAAATTCATTATAAAATCCAAGTTCGGCCCTTGAAAAAATTCATTAAAAAATCCAAATTGGGCCCTTGAAAAAAAAAAAATCTTTAAAAAATCCAAATTGGGCCCTTAAAAAAATACTAATTGGGCCCTCGAAAAAAAATCTTTAAAAAATTCAAATTGGCCCTTAAAAAACGTTAAAAAACACTAATTGGGCCCTTGAAAAAAATCTTTAAAAAATCCAAATTGGGCCCTTGAAAAAAAAAAATCCACGTTTGGCCCTTAAAAAAATTCTTTAAAAAATCCAAGTTTGGTCCTTAAAAAAATTTATTAAAAAAGTCCTTAGAAAAATTTATCCAAAAATCCACGTTTGGTCCTTAATTTTTTTTTTTTAAAATCCAAGTTTGGTCCTTAATTTTTATTTAAAAATCCACGTTTGGTCCTTAATTTTTTTTTAAAAATCCACGTTTGGTCCTTAAATTTTTTTTTAAAAATCCACGTTTGGTCCTTAAATTTTTTTTAAAAATCCACGTTTGGTCCTTAAATTTTAAAAATCCACGTTTGGTCCACGTTTGGTCCTTAAATTTAAAAATCCACGTTTGGTCCTTAATTTTTTTTTTTTAAATCCACGTTTGGTCCTTAAAAAAATATATTTAAAAATCCACGTTTGGTCCTTAAAAAATATATTTAAAAATCCACGTTTGTTCGTCAGATGGTCCTTGAAAAAAATTGTTTAAAAAATACACGTTTGTTGGTCAGATGGTCCTTGAAAAAAATTGTTAAAAAAAATTCTTTAAAAAAATCCACGTTTGATCCTCAAAAGAATTTCTTAAAAAATCCACGTTTGTTGGTCAGATGGTCCTTGAAAAAAATTCTTTAAAAAAATCCACGTTTGATCCTCAAAAGAATTTCTTAAAAAATCCACGTTTGTTGGTCAGATGGTCCTTGAAAAAAATTCTTTAAAAAAATCCACGTTTGATCCTCAAAAGAATTTCTTAAAAAATCCACGTTTGTTGGTCAGATGGTCCTTGAAAAAAATTCTTTAAAAAAAATCCACGTTTGATCCTCAAAAGAATTTCTTAAAAAATCCACGTTTGTTGGTCAGATGGTCCTTGAAAAAAATTCTTTAAAAAATCCACGTTTTTAATCTTGAGGTCCTTGAAAAAAATTCTTTAAAAAATCCACGTTTATTAATCTTGGGGTCCTTAAAAAAAATTATTTAAAAATCCACGTTTGGTCCTTAAAAAAATTTATTTAAAAATCCACGTTTGGTCCTTAAAAAAATTTATTTAAAAATCCACGTTTGGTCCTTAAAAAAATTTATTTAAAAATCCACGTTTGGTCCTTAAAAAATTTTACCTAAAAATCCACGTTAAAAAAATTTATTTAAAAGTCCACGTTTGGTCCTTAAAAAATCCACGTTTGGTCCTTAAAAAAATAATTTAAAAATCCACATTTGGTCCTTAAAAAAATTTATTCAAAAATCGACTTTTGGTCCTTAAAAAAATTATTTAAAAATCCCCGTTTGGTCCTTAAAAATTGGCATTTGAAAATCTACGTTTGGTCCTTACAAAATTTTATTTAAAAATCCACGTTTGGTCCTTAAAAATTTTACTTAAAAATTCACGTTTGGTCCTTAAGAAAATTTATTTAAAAATCCACGTTTGGTCCTTAAAAAGATTTATTTGAAAATCCACGTTTGGTCCTTAAAAAATTTATTTAAAAATCCACGTTTGATCCTTAAAAAAATTACTTAAAAATCTACGTTTGGTCCTTAAAAAATCCACGTTTGGTCCTTAAAAAATTCATTTAAAAATCCACGTTTGGTCCTTAAAAAAATTTATTTAAAAATCCACGTTTATTAATCTTGGGGTCCTAGAGAAAAATTCTTTAAAAAAAATCCACGTTTATTAATCTTGGGGTCCTTGAAAAAAATTCTTTAAAAAATCCACGTTTATTAATGTTGGGGTCCTGAGAAAAATTCTTAAAAAATCCACGTTTATTAATCTTGGGGTCCTTGAGGAAAAATTCTTTAAAAAATCCACGTTTATTAATCTTGGAGTCCTTGAGAAAAATTCTTTAAAAAATCCACGTTTATTAATCTTGGGGTCCTTGAAAAAAATTCTTTAAAAAATCCACGTTTATTAATCTTCAGGTCCTTGAGAAAAATTCATTAAAAAATCCACGTTTATTAATCTTCAGGTCCTTGAGAAAAATTCATTAAAAAATCCACGTTTATTAATCTTCAGGTCCTTGAGAAAAATTCTTTAAAAAATCCACGTTTATTAATCTTCAGGTCCTTGAGAAAAATTCTTTAAAAAATCCACGTTTATTAATCTTGGGGTCTTTGAAAAAAAATCTTTAAAAAAATCCACGTTTATTAATCTTGGGGTCCTTGAAAAAAATTATTTAAAAAACACACTTTTATTAATCTTGGGGTCCTTGAGAAAAATTCTTTAAAAAATCCACGTTTATTAATCTTGGGGTCCTTGAAAAAAATTCTTTAAAAATCCACATTTATTAATCTTGGGTTCCTTGAGTAAAATTCTTTAAAAAATCCACGTTTATTAATCTTCAGGTCCTTGAGAAAAATTCTTTAAAAAATCCACATTTATTAATCTTGGGGTCCTTGAGACAAATTCTTTAAAAAATCCACGTTTATTAATCTTGGGGTCCTTGGGAAAAATCCTTTAAAAATCCACGTTTATTAATCTTGGGGTCCTTGGTAAAAATTCTTTAAAAAATCCACGTTTATTAATCTTAGCGTCCTTCAGAAAAATTCTTTAAAAAATCCACATTTATTAATCTTGGGGTCCTTGAGAAAAATTCTTTAAAAAATCCACGTTTATTAATCTTGGGGTCCTTGAGAAAAATTTTTTAAAAAATCCACGTTTATTAATCTTGGGGTCCTTGAAAAAAATTCTTAAAAAAATCCACGTTTATTAATCTTGGGGTCCTTGAGAAAAATTTTATTTTTATTCCCAAAAACATTGCCTAATTTTAGGCGTCTCTAACAAATATTTCAATTGTTTTTATTTATTTTAATGGGATAAAAGTTACAGCTATTTACAGGCATTTCAATTAAAAATAGTATATTTTTTTTAATTATATATACATTAAAATTATTTTTCTTATAACAAAAAATTAAAAAAAAATTATACAAAATAAAATTTAACTATTTTTTATTAACTATTTTTTTTTTGACATAACAAAATTTACCGTTTACCACTTAAAGACAACATTTTCAATATTTTTTTTTTTTTTGTTTAACAATATTTAACAGTCACTAGATTTTGCTTATAACAAAAAATGGTATATAAAAACTATTAAATATATATTTTTATTTTTTTTTCCTATTATTTATGAAATACTATTTTCAGAAGCCGTATGACTGGGGCCTCAAAGGCCACCGATATGAAGAAGGCGGCTATGAACGACACAACGGCATTGCCGAAAAAGATGACGGTTATAAAAATGGCATTCAAATGAATGGTGCCATCCATTTGATAGCCGGTGATTAGCATTATAACGGGATGTATGAGATAGGCACAATAGGTGAGGCGCGACAGGGGCCAAAGGCAGCGATAGGAGAGTATGCGATTCAGGGTGGGTGATAAATTCCAACAGCATGACAGCACAAGCCATATGAGAGCGGCACCAAAACCTGTAACACAAAAATAAGGGAAAAATTAAGAAAAACAACAACACCAACAACAACAATGTGCCAAATTCCTACACACCTGTGTGAGCTATGCTAACATAAAATGCCGTGGATACCTCGCTCAGCTCCCCCTGCCACACGCCACAAATTATGAGAATTAATAAGCCAAAACTCAATGAGCACAGCAAGGCATTCAGGCGTCCCGAAACTTTGGGTGCTGTACGCACTTTGCTCATAATATAACCGGTTAACATACCTGCAGGGTGAGAAAAGGGGAAGGAAGGTGTTTTATAAAATTAAATATAAACCCATTAGCATTTCAAAGTTACCCATGATATAGGGGCCCACTCTCTGCCAGGGTTTGTCATACAAAAAGTCAAAGGACTCAAAGGGATTGGAGACCTTGTGGGTGTAGTGGTAGCGCAGTGATATCATGCCCGACACCGCCCAGGAGGAGGCCAAAAATGTGGCCAAAGTTAGCAAGACGGCCTTGGAATATCTGAAAAAAGAAACAGAAAAAATTACAATTCCCATAAACCGCCAGTTTGACTTGTGTCCTCCCTCCTCTCACCTGGTGGAGAACATCAGCAGTATGGAGGCCATAATGAAGAACTGCATATCATTTGCCATATACCAACTCCAAATCATGCAAATCTCACTCAGCGGATAGAAATTGTTGATGAACAAAATGTTGCGCCACCAGTATTTGCCACAAGTGTTGGGTGGCACGGTTGGCTGGAACACCGAATTGTCAAAGGTTTGTCTAAAAATAAATAAAAAAATGGAGGAAAGAGGAAACGGATTAAAAAATGATTTGTGACAAATTGTGTTTGTGTTTGAGTTTTGCGGTAGATAAAACACACACACACACAAACAAACAATCAATTCTAAGCATGATTGATTGATATTTGTATTGACTTGATTTAGGGTTCATTTAAAACACAAGATTGATGGGTTTATTCATAACAGGGTCATAAGGGCGTATGATTATTGGCGGTAATCATACGCTCCAATGGATTTCTTTTGAAAATTATGGATAATGGAAATTGGGAGCCCACTCTAGCTCCAGCGAAAAATTCAAATGATAAGGTAAATTTTTTCTGTTAAGGAAAAATATATTCCGGAAAAATTCGTTATTTAAAATGTATTTATTTATACCCAGTTTGATACCCATTTTTTCTTGATCCATGTCATAGCTACAGATTTCATTTCCTCAGTGACTTATAGTGAAATTTGATGGAGAATATTTTCTTCTTTGACACCATTTTCAAAAAATTACGTTTTACATGATATTTTGGGTCAAATTTAGAAAAACGTTAGAAATCGACCAAAAATGACACATTGGTATGCCAAAATTGAATTTGCTATTTCAGGGTTATGTATCGAATTTACGGATTTCTTTTGCATGGTGACCCATAGTGAAATTGCCTGCGGAATATTTTTTCCATTGACAGTTTTCCCCTAAAGTAAAGAGAATCGGGAGATTTTGGTTCATAGTCAGACGTATACCAAAATGAAACCTTAAAATCTTGTCTAGAAACATACCAAAATTGATGCATCAGTTTGACTGAGATATTGCACAGATACAGAATCTTGGTCTTTGGTGAGTTATAATAAAATTTGATGGAGAATATTTTTTCCTTTAATATCATTTCCAAAAAAGTAAGTTTTACATGATATTTTGGGTCAAATTCAGAAGAAATGTAAAAATCGACCAAAAAATGACACATTGGTATGCCAAAATTGAATGTTCTATTTTTGGGTTATATATTGAATTAACAGATTTCTTTTGCATGGTGACCCATAGTGAAATTGTCTGTGGAATATTTTTTCCATTGACAGTTTTCCTCTAAAGTGAAGAGAATCGGGAGATTTTGGCTCATAGTCAGTCATATTCCAAAAATGAAACCTTAAAATCTTGTCTAGAAACATACCAACATTGATACACCTGTTTGACTGATATATTGTACAGATACAGAATTGTGGTCTTTGGTGAGTTGTAATAAAATTTGATGGAAAATATTTTTTTCTTTGATATCATTTCAAAAAAATTGAGTTTTAAGTGATATTTTAGGCAAATTTAAAAAAACTTTACAAATCGACCACAAAATGACACATTGGTATACCAACATGAATCATGATATTTATGGGTCACGTATCAAATCTACAATTTTCTTTTTCAAGGTGACTCATAGTGAAATTGTCTGCGGAATATTTTTTTCATTGACAGTTTTCCCCTAAAGTGGAGAGAAGTGGGAGATTTTGGGCCATGTTCACACTTAATTTCAAACTATCAAAAAATTTTTTTTTTTTTTTTTTTTTTGTCAGACCCAATTTTGTGGGTGTGTTTGACTGATATATGGTGCAGATACAGAATCTTGGTCTTTGGTGAGTTATAATAAAATTTGATGAAGAAAATTTTTTCCTTTGACATCATTTCCAAAAAAATTAAGTTTTAAATGATATTTTGGGTCAAATTTAGAAACACTTTACAAATCGACCAAAAAATGACACATTGGTATACCAAAATGAAACATGATATTTTATGGTCACGTATCAAATTTACAATTTTCTTTTTCAAGGCGACTCATAGCCAAATTGTCTGCGGAATATTTTTTCCATTGACAGTTATCCCCTAAAGTGGAGAGAAGTGGGAGATTTTGGGTCATGTTCACACTCAATTTCAAACTAAGTCCAAAAAATCTTTTTTTGTCAGACCCAAATTTGTGGGTGTGCTTGACTGATATATTGTGCAGATACAGAATTTTGATCTTTGGTGAGTTATAATGAAATTTGAAGGGGAACATTTTTCCCTTTGACATTATTTACCAAAAATAAAATATTACTTGAAAATTTGGGTCAAATAAAGAACAAATAATAAAAAATAGAATAAAAATTTTATTTTTGTGTACCAAAATTGAACATGGTTTTTCAGGCTCACATATCGAATTTTCAGATTTCTTTTGCAAGGTGACCCATAGTGAACTTGTCTGCGGAATATTTTTTTCATTGACAGTGTTCCCCTAAAGTGGAGAGAAGTAGGAGATTTTGGCCTATGTTCACACTTAATTCAAAATTATGTCTAAAAAAATCTTTTTTTTTGTCAGATCCAAATTAGTGGATGTATTTGACTGATATATTTTACAGATACAGAATCGTATTCTTTGACGGGTCACTACAGAATTTGATGGAGAATATTTTTCCCTTTGACATTATTTACCAAAAATTAAATATTATTTGAAATTTTGGGTCAAATTGAAAAATAGACCAAAAAATTTTTATTTTGGTATACTAAAATTGATTATGGCATTTCAAGCTCAAATATTGCATTTTTATATTTCTTTTGCAGGGTGAACCATAGTGAAATTGTCTGCGGAGTATTTTTTTCATTGACAGTTTTCATCTAAAGTGGAGACAAGTAACAGTTTTGGCCCAAGGTTGAAGTACAATAAAAATTTTACCAAAATATTCACTTTTTTAAACTATACCAAAATTGATGAGGATTTTTAACTGATATATTGTATAGGTGCAGAATCTTGGTTTTCGGTGACATATAGTGGAATGTTCTGTAGAACATCTTTTCGTTCTACACCAGTTATCAAAAATAAAATAAAACATAATATTTTGGGTCAAATTGAGAACAAATGGAAAAATGGACCAAACATTTTATTTTTATATACCAACAATTAATTTGGTATTTCATGCTCATATATCAGATATAGAGATTTCTTTTACAAGATGACCCATAGTGAAATTATCTGTAGAACATCTTTCTCATTGACACTTTTCCCCTATACCATAGATAAGTTTGTGTTTTCGACCAAAAGTTGGATTATTATATTAAATAGCACAAAAATGACTTTTTCAAACATTCCCAAATTGATAAACGTTTTTGAGTGCTATACGGTAACGATACAGATTTTCATATTGAGGTTACTCATAGTGAAATTTCATGGAAAATATTTTTTCTTTTTGCAACAATTCTGAAAAATTCAGTTTGGTACGAATTTTTGGGCCAATTTCAAAAATTCCGAAAAACGTTCAAAAATTTAATTTTTTCATACCAAAATGAATATTGATATTAAAGGGTTATATAAATAAGCTACAAATTTCCTATGTATGGTGACCTATAGTGGAATTCTATGTAGAATATTTTTTTCCTTCACACCTCTCCCTTAAATTAAAGAGATGAGGGAGTTTTGAGTCGAAATTCAGGCTCAAGTCGAAAAATCATGTTTGTGGAATATCCCCAAATTGGCATTTGAATTTGACTGATATGTGGTACAGGTTCATTGATAAGTATTCATAAAAATGCCGAAATATAGGAAATTTTGGAGTAAAGTCAAAAATGTCTAAAATATAATTCTGAAAAATTCAGTTTTGTACGAATTTTTGGGCCAAAATCAAAAATACAGAAAAATGTCCAAAAATTTAATTTTTTTATACCAAAATTAATATTGATATTTAAAGGTTATATAAATAAGCTACAAATTTCCTATGTATAGTGACCTATAGTGGAATTCTATATAGAATATTTTTTGCCTTGACACCTCTCTCCTAAATTACAGAAATTTGGAGTTTTGATCAAATCAAGTCGAAAAATCACGTTTTTGGAATTACCCCCAAATTGGCACTGAAATTTGAGTGATATGTGGTACAGGTACATAAATTTGTACTTTAGCGACCCATAGTAAAATTCGAAGTAGAATATTTCTTTCATTGATAAGTATCCCCAAAAATGCCGAAATCTATGAAATTTTGGGGTATATTCAAAAGTGTTCAAACAATTTTTTTTTGATTTTATATAAAATTCCCGAATTGGTAGAGGAATTTGAGTGCTATACAGTAACGATACAGATTTTCATATTGAGGTGACTCATAGTGAAATTTCATGGAAAATATTTTTTCTTTTTGCAACAATTCTGAAAAATGAAGTTTTGTATGAATTTTTGGGCCAAACTCAAAAATACTGAAAAATGTCCAAAAAAAATATTTTTTTTTTCATACCAAAATGAATATTGATTTTTAAAGGTTATATGTATAAGCTGCGGATTTCCTATGCATGGTGACCTATAGTGGAATTCTATATAGAATATTTTTTGCCTTGGCACCTTTCCTCTAAATCCCAGAAATGTGGGAGTTTTGGGCCCATATTCAGTTTAAGTACCAAATTAAGTCGAAAAATCGCATTTGTGAAATATCTCCAAATTGGCACTGAAATTTGAGTGATATGTGGTACAGGTACACAAATGTGTACTTTGGTGACCCACGGTAAATTTCGAAGTAGAATATTTCTTTCATTGATAAGTATCTCCAAAAATGCCGAAATCTATGAAATTTTGGCGCAAATTCAAAAATGTACAAATTATTTTTTTTTTTTGATCAAAATTAATATAGATTTTTTAAGGTTATATTTATAATCTACAGATTTTTTTCGTATGGTGACCTGTAGTAGAATTCTATATAGAAAAAAAACTACTCATATTAGCCCGATATTTGTCCAATTTTATTCTTGAAATATATTCCTTCCCCAATTTTTTTTAGTACTCACCTCGTTGCAAAATCATTGAAAAAGATCACAAACAAATATGTGGGCGTCAGGCGTATATAACGATAGATAATCACAATGGATGTGTCCACAAAGCCTTTCTTCATAAATTGGCCAGTTCGATCGGGCACCTTACGTTCTTGTTTCAGATATAGCAACGTAACCAAGAAGCCGCTGATAAAGAAGAATGTATCCACCGAGAAAGTGGCATTGCCAACAAATTGATACCATAGGGTGCGTTCGGTTATGATGCGAGTGAACTGGAAGGAGATGAAAAAAAAAAAAATTAAAATTATTTTAAAAATAATAATAATATTTAATAATAAAAAAATAATTTAAAAATAATATTTTAAAAATAATATATAATTAAATAATTAAAAAATAAGAAAATACTCGAAGAAAATACTTCTTTTTTTCTCATTTCCACTTAAAAAAAGACATTTTAAAGAACACAGACGGTGGCGTATGATTTACGACAGCACGTATACGCCTCCTCTTTCATGATCTAGCAAAGGTATGCAGTGGCGTATGATTTACGACAATAATCATACGCTACAGTAGTCTAGAGTTTGTCATTTTTTTAGCCAAATGATATGAAACACTTCAGACTGCGAATGATTTATGCATTTAGACCCAAAATATGATTCCCCTTTGAAAATATACTCAGGGTGAGATAAAAAAACTGCAACGAAGTCAAATGCCATAGTTTTTATATTTTTTTTAATTTTATTGAAGGAAAGCAAAAAATATCGGAAATACCATCAAATTTTAGAATAAGTTTAGATTTGTTCGAATTGATCACCTTTGGCACGAATTATGGCCTTCAAACGGCCAATGAAACCGTCACAAGCTGTCCGAATGTTGCTCTGCGGTATTTTGGCCCATTCCCGGCGAAGCGCTTGCTTGAGATGATCGACTCTTTGTTAGTTTTTAGTGTCAACCTTACTTTCCAAAAAATTCTCCAGACACAATAGTCCAAGGGATTGGTATCCGGAGATTTTGGTGGCGCCATTGTGTGCTGGAAATGAAGCAAGGAACCTCATTTTGTAATTATTCTTGGGTGGCGCGTGCTGAGTGCGATGGTGCTGAGTGCTGTTGGAATTTCTAAGGTCTGCGGCCAAGATGTTTGCGTGCCCAAGGCTCTAATACACCCTCCAGAATATTTTCACGGTGCCTTCCAAAATACTCCAGATAAAATAGTCCAATCGATTAGTATCCAGAGATTTGGCGGCCATTGTGCGCTGGAAATGAAGCGAGGAACCTCCTTTTGTAACCATTCTTGGGTGGCGCGTGCTGAGTGCGAGTCCTGTTGGAATGTCCAATGTCTGCGGCCTTAATAAACCCTCCAGAATATTTTCACGATAATATTCGGCATTTATTCTGATGCCACGGTCGATTAATAAGAGCGAGAGCGACCATCGGCTGTTATGGCGGCCCACATCATCACCGTGGCCGGCGCTTGAGTTCTGGTGGCCACATTTTCAGCTGACCTCTTTGGCAAGTAAACAGGATCATTTTGTTTGTTTACAGACGAATGTTTTCTCATCGGATAAAACCAAATTCGGCAGTTCACCACTTTCGGCCAAGCGAAGAAATTCTTTAGCTCTTTTGAGTCTATTTTCTTTCAGTTGCGGTGTAAGTTCTTGCACTTTTTGGAATTTCAATGGCTTTACCCCGCCCGATCTCATTTTTCTATATTTTCGGAATGCAATATTGCGATATGTTCAGCTCACGAGCCATTTTTCGCCCACTGCGACGTGGGTTTCGATCAAGTCGTTTCTTTACATTTCGAACCATATCTGCTGATGTTGCTGTTTTTTTTTTTTCGTCCACTTCTTTGACGTCGGGCTACGCTACAAGTATCACCTTCACGTAAAGACCCATGGTACAACACACAAAAAATGTATTCACATTTAAATGCTGGAGTGCTCTAACGATACCCACTTGTGGTTTTCCAGCCAAATATAGCGAAATCACACTATCACGCCGGAATTCCATCACAAATAACTTTTTTTCTGGAAAATTCTCAGCAAAATTCTTTTGTACGCTTGTAAACAATATAATGAACTGTCACTGAAATAAGTTTAACAGCTGTCGGACGAGTGGCTTAGAAATGACAGCAGTCTGAAATTGGTTGCATTTTTTTCATCTCACCCTGAATTTGGACTAAAAATATGATTTCCATTTTTAGATGTGTGAAAATTCATAAAAAATTATAAATAAAATATTTTAAAATAAAGTGTTTTGAAAATATATTTATTTTCCATACATTTCTACTTAAATTTAAAGAAACAAGCAACGCATATGGTGGCGTATGATTCACAACATCGCTTATACGCCACATTTCCCATGATTCAGCCAAGGCAACGGGTTGCGTATAATCTACGACAGTAATCATACGCTACAGTGTACTTAAATCATATTACATGTTATTAGACAAATATTAGGAGACTTTAAGCCCTCTGGGGAAACTAAAAAAAACTCTTCATTCTGCTGTCTGTCTACTCAAAATATTTGTCTTCCTTTTGTCACTTTTTCTTGGAAAAAATAAAACTTTGCATCACTCCTTCTAATAACATTAACATAGAATCACATACGCAAATATTTCCATAGCATTTTTTATATGTTCCGGCAACTTATAACGGAAACTACAAACATCTTGCACATTTCCGGCTTAAGGTTGTATTTTTTTGATGATACAAATTTTTCTTCGCTTTATATTTTTTTCTCAAAAAAAAAAAAAAAAAAAAAAAAAAAAAAAAAAAAAAAAAAACAATAGACGAAATATTCATCTGCATACATACCCGATTTTCTCCAATGTTGAATATTTGCAGATATGTATGTACCATTATTGTCCATAGAACGGATATGACGCGTAGTCCATGAACACAGGATGTTTGGGTCTGTAAAGGAAAAAAAAAGAGAAAAATATTTAGAAAAGTAAATGTGTGTTTCTTTTCCCGAGTAAATTAGGCAAATGTGTTGGCGAAATTTTATTGAAATTGTATTTTTTATGGTAGCACTAAAATTATATGGGAATTTTGGACAATTTTCTTTTTTGGAATTATGATATGTATAGATTAGGTTCTGTGCGACTTGAATACCAATTAAGGTGAGCTAATAAAGAGATATTGTAAAACCTGCTCAGACGAGGTCATTGGGAGCGTATGATTATTGTCGTGCATCATACGACCCATGTGACATTGTTCAGTCCTATTTTAGTTCGACGACAGAAGTTAATGCTGACTAGAATTTGTGTTGATGCTTTGAAAGTCTCTGGACTCCATTGGGCTAAGAGGAAAATAACTTCTTAGAGATCCTAAAAACAGGGAATTTATTTAATGAACTTCAATTGGCCTATAATGGAATTTCAATGAAATGCCTTAGAGCGTATGATTGATAACAGCAGCCATACGCCATATACTGCAAACTGAAAATATAAAAATTAAACGATTCCTCATTCTAAGGGCCATAATTGAGGCCCTGGTCCGATTTTATGGCTCTAAAACATATTTTCTAGAAGAAAGAGAATCCTATCTTGATGTTAAATAAAATTTTGTAGATATAGCTTAAAAAATGTCGGAAATATATTGCAAAGAGCATCATTACTTAAAATCGAGAGATTTTTGTAAGTTTTGCGCATATCCCTTCCATGAGCCATAACTTCTGAGGTAGGCCATATATTTTTGTGAAATAAACTGAATGTGAAAGCTTGGACCATGGGCTAAATAACATATAACCTAAGCAGGAAACACTGTTTGATAATATTCGAATAAAATTCAAAATAAAATTCAAGTATGCCGAAAAAAACTGCAAATATAAAAATTAAACGATTCCTCCATCTAAGGCCATATTTAAGTTCTTGGTTCGGGTTTATGGATCTAAAATATACTTTCTAGAAGGGAGAAAAACCCATCTTGATGTTAAATAAAGTTTTGTAGATATAGCTTCAAAAAATACCCGAAATATATTACAAAGAACAACATTACTTAAAATCGAGAGATTTTTGCTAGTATTACGTATATCCCTTTCATGAACCATAACATCTGAAGTAGGCCATATATTTTTGTGAAATAAACTGAATTTGAAAGCTTGAAACGTGGTCTAAATAATATACACCCGAAGCAAGCAATAACATTTGATAAGATTCGAATAAAAGTCCAAGGACTAAGCTTGCTTAAAAACCTGAAAATATAAAAAATAAAGGATTCTTCACCCTAAGGGCCATATTTAAGTTCCTGATCCGGCTTTATGGGTCTAAGATATATTTTCTAGAAAAAAAGGGAATCTCGTCTTGATGTTAAGTTAAATTTTGTAGATATAACTTAAAACAAGTAAAAAAACATTAAGTTCGGCCGGGCCAAACTTTTAATACCCTCCACCCTAGGGTAAAAGAACATTAGAAAAAATGTGGCAAAAAACATTAAAATGCGAATATCGGGAGGTACCGTTAAAAAGGGGGCTACACCAACACGTGCACCTATAATTACAATGTTTCGCCACACGACCTAGGACCCATTATGACCCACAAATACCAACTTTTACACAAATCAGTGAAAAAATATGGCATAAATCATCAAAATACCGAATATCGGGAGGTACCGTTATATGGGGACTATACCAGAACGTGGACCTATACATGCAATGTTTTGCTACACGCTCAGGGACCCGTTGTGACCTACAAATACCAATTTTCAGACAAATCCGTGAAAAAATGTGGCATAAATCATCAAAATACCGAATATCGGTAGGTACCATTATATGGGGGCTATACCAAAACGTGGACCTATACATGCAATGTTTTGCCACACGCTCAGGGACCCGTCGTGACCTACAAAAACCAATTTTCAGACAAATCCGTGAAAAAATGTGGCATAAATCATCAAAATACCGAATATCGGTAGGTACCGTTACATGGGGGCTATACCAAAACGTGGACCTATACATGCAATGTTTTGCCACACGCTCAGGGACCCGTCATGACCTACAAATACCAATTTTCAGATAAATCCGTGAAAAAATGTGGCATAAATCATCAAAATACCGAATATCGGGAGGTACCGTTATATGGGGACTATACCAGAACGTGGACCGATATATCTCATTTTCAATACCAACCATCCTAGGGACAATACACACACTTGTGCCAAATTTCAAAGGTCTACGTCAAATAATGTGTGCTCTATCGTGATTTCAACAGACAGACAGACAGACGGACAGACAGACAGACAGACAGACGGACAGACAGACAGACAGACGGACATCGCTAAATCGTCTTAGAAATTTATGCTGATTATGAATATATATACTTTATGGGGTCTACGACGAATATTTAGAGGTGTTACAAACGGAATGACAAAGTTAATATACCCTCCTACCCATGGTGGAGGGTATAAAAATATCAGAAATATACTGCAAAGAAAACCTTTACTGAAAATCGAGACATATTTGCAAGTTTTGCGTATCCCCCTTCCATGGGCTGTAACTTCTTAACCAGGCCACATATTACTGTAAAATAAACTGCATTTAAAAGCATGGATCACGGGCTAAATAATATAGACCATAAGCAAGAAATAATATTTTATAAGAACCGAATAAAATTCAAAGGACCAAGTATGCTGAAAAAAAAAAACTGAAAATATAAAAATTGAATGCATCCTCTTTTAAGGGTCACATTGTAGCTTCCCGACCAGCTGTGTGCATGGAATTCATATTTTCTGGAATGTAGAGAGCCTAAGCTCAATAATAAAAACAAATTGTAGACTTACTTTAATAAATACACGTGATATACTGAAATAAACACATGTTCCCAAAAGCGGCAAATTTTTGGCTATTTTGCGTAACCATCAACCCATAGACCAATAATTCCGGATTTTTAGAGAAGTTTAAAGCGAATGGTTTTGTATTTTTAAAAAAAAAAACATTTTTGGAAGATCCTTCGGCCTCTGTCCGTGTTTTTGCTTAACTATTTTGAATACATTTTGGAATTTCTTTAAAATCAAATAAATAAAGTGCTTTGGTGCGTATTATTGACAACAATAGTAATACGCCCCAAGGGACCAGGAGTAATTTGATCATATATTCAAAACAAATTGAAAATTTCCAAAGAAAATTATTTTTTTGAGGAACCCACAGATCAATTTTTCGGGATTTTTAGAGAACTTTAAGCCAATAGTTTTGTATTAAAAAAAAGCTTATTTTGGAAGATCCTTAGGCCTCTGTCCAAAATATTTTGAATAAATTTTAGAATTTCTTTAAAGTCAAAAATATAGTGCTTTGGTGCGTATTATAGACAACAATAGTAATACGCCCCAAGGGGTCAGGAGTAATTTGATCAGATATTCAGAACAAAATACAAATTTCAAAAAAAAAAAAAAAAAAAAAAAAAAAAAAAAATGGGGAACCCATTGACCAATGTTTCCGGATTTTTACAGAAATTTAAGGCCAATGGCTGTGTATTTAAAAAACAGATTATGGATGATCCTTAGGCCCTTGTCCGCGTTTTTTACAAAATATTTTGAATACATTTTAGAATTTCTTTAAATATATATAATATTAAATATAATATATTGCTCAGTACAGTGCTTTGGTACGTATTATTGACAAAAATAGTAATACGCCCATAGGGACCAGGAGTGATTTGATGAGATATTCAGAAAAAATTGAAAGTTTCAAAAGAAAATTATTTTTTTTTGGGAAACCCATAGTTCAATGATTCTGAATTCTTAGAGAACTTTAAGGCCAATGGTTTTGTATTTTAAAAAAACATTTTTGGAAGATCCTCAGGTCCTTGTCCGCGCTTTTTTTAACAAAATATTTTGAATAAATTTTAGAATTTCTTTAAAGTCAAAAATATAGTGCTTTGGTGCGTATTATTGACAACAATAGCAATACGCCCCAAGGGACCTGGTGTAATTTGATCAGATAATCAGAAGAAATTACAAATTTCAAAAAAAAAAAAAAAAAAAAAAAAAACGAGGGAAAAATGGGGGACCCATAGACCAATGTTTCCGAATTTTTAGAGAAATTTATGGCCAGTTTAAAAAACAGTTTTGGCCCTTAGGCCCTTGTCCGTGTTTTTTTTTACCAAAATATTTTAAATAAATTTTAGAATTTCTTCGAGTAAAAAAATATATTTTTAAATAGAGTGCTTTGGTGTGTATTATAGACAACAATAGTAATACGCCCCAAAGGACCAGGAGTGATTTGATGAGATATTCAGAACAAATAACAAATTTAAAAAAAAATTGGGCAACCCATAGACCAATTATTCCGGATTTTTAGAGGACCTTACGGCCAATGGTTACGTATTTAAAATAAACTTTTTTTGGAAGATCCTTAGGCCTTTGTCCGTATTTTTTTTAACAAAATATTGGGCAACCCATAGACCAATTATTCCGGATTTTTAGAGGACCTTACGGCCAATGGTTACGTATTTAAAATAAACTTTTTTTGGAAGATCCTTAGGCCTTTGTCCGTATTTTTTTTAACAAAATATTTTGAATAAATTTTAGAATTTTTTTGAAGTCAATAAATATATTGCTCAATATAGTGCTTTGGTGCGTATTATTGACAACAATAGTAATACGCCCCAAGGAACCAGGAGTAATTGATCAAATATTCAGAACAAATTGAAAGTTTCAAAAGAAAATAATTTTTTTTGGGAAACTCAAAGACCAATTTTTCGGAATTTTTAGAGAATGGTTTTGTTTAAAAAAAAAAACATTTTTGGAAGATCCTTAGGCCAAGAGTAATTTGATCAGATATTCCGAACAAATTACAAAAAAGAAAAAAAAACATTTTGAAAGATCCTTAGGCCTCTGTCCGTATTTTGTTAACAAAATATTTTGAATCAATTTTAGAATTTCTCTAAAATCGATAAATATACTTTGGTGCTTTGGTGCGTATTATTGATAACAATAGTAATACGCCCCAAGGGACCAGAAGTGATTTGATCAAATATTTCGAAAAAATGAAAATTAAAAAAAAAAACTCTACCCACCTCCTTGGCCTCATCCACATTCAAAATGCTGGTGGCATTCGTTTGAAATGCAAAACACAATAAGACCTGTTCATGGAAACCTAAAAAAAAAATACCAAAAAAAAAAAAACGAATCAATTTTTATGCTCAATAAAGAATTTGTGTCCATATTTACCCAACTGCTGTTTGGCCTCATAGGTTTCCGTGGCTCCAGCATTGCTGGTGGTCTCTATGCGATATTCACTGTCATGTGGGGTATGTCTGCCATTATTGCTGCCATTTGTGTTACCTGCTGCTACCTCCGAATTTCTATTGGAATTAATATCTAAATCCTGTTGGCCATTCGAATAGGGCGATTTTTTGCCATTAACATCACCGGCTGCCGGTGCCTCCAAAGGGTTTCCGTTATTATTGTCATTCAACGAGGACATTTGATACAATTCAAAGGATTTGCCATTATCCGAAGAGGGCGAGATGTGCTGCATATTTGCCGAGTCAACCTTAGAGCCGCTTATCACCGCAATATTGGGATGTTTGAGATATTGCTCATTCAAATGGGACTGATACCAGGTGGCGGCTATTATCAGGACAATCAAGGTCAAAAGGAAGCTCCTGGAAATGGAAAGAGGATTTTATGTTTTTTTTTTTAATTAAAAAAAAATGTGATATTTTCTGAACTCACGCAAATATCTGAAACTTCAGCTCCCGCCAATAGCTATACAATCCCGGCACCGTCCTGACCCTCATGATTTTCACCATCGCCATTTGTGTGTGATTTAGCGTGCTCAACATATTGGCATGTGGATCCAGTTCCAACAAATGCTGGACATCCTGGGCCGTACAGGATTTCGGCAAACACTCACCAATTTGTAAATTAGCCACAAACTTTTCGGGCAGCTGTAATCTGAAGGCAATCAGGGCCACATAGAATTCAAATTCGAAATGTTTGCGTTTTTCAGGATCCAGCTGGCGATTGAGTTCATAGCAGAATTGTCGTTGACCCAGCCATTTGTCATTGCCAAACAATAGCTGGCCTCGATAACGGGCAGAGGCATCATAGGCTGTTAAAAGAAAAGAATAAAAAATTGAAAAAAAAATGATGGCAAAGAATTCCAAATTTCCACTTCAGTGAGTTTCTCTTGGGTTTTAAAGAAAAAAAAAATTCCTAAATCGAATTATATGCCTCATTTCCATTTAATGTTGCTCTGTCTGTTGTTCGGATTTTTTTTTTAACTGCCAGCCATTGTCTTGTCCATTGAAGCGTAGTAATTGTCTTGTTATAAGCCGCAAACTATTAATTGACCGTTAAATGTATTGTCTTTTGGTTGCGAATTGTGCCAACTGAAAGATAGGCAGGAGAGAGAGAGAGAGAGAGAGAGCGAGAAACTGCTGATGATTGAAAAGCCACCACGAAGTAATGAAGCGGAAATAATTACTGGGATTTAAACAAATAAATTATGAAGACAATGGGAAAAATCACAAAACTGAAAATATAAAAATCATCACTGATTGAAAAAATTATATTTGAGATTTTCAGGGTCAACAAGGAATTCAAAAATAAATTTTGGGAAAAATTTGAATGAAATAATAGACCACTTTGAAATTCATTGGTGAAATTCTCAACAATAACTTGTTGGCATATTTCAAGTATTTTAAGAGACAACTTTTTATAATTTTTTGTCAATTTAAATTTCAGATGTTCCTCTGACAAAATCTAAACGATTTGTTAAGAAACTTTCAGATATTTACCTGATTATGAACCTTTCAAGTAAAAGCGGATTATTTCATATGAAAAATTGGATTTTTGCGTCAATGGTTCCTAAAATTTTAAAAAATTATCTACAAGAAATTTCTCACTGATGTAAGGCCTGAATCAAGCTTAGGAATTCTTGTTTCAAATAAAATTTATTTCACTCAAATCCCTTAGACCATTCCAAAGTTATGGGCACTTAAATACGGTTCCGAAAAAAATTCATTATGAGTAGAAAAATGTGCTTTACATAAAAATGGTGCCATATCTCCAGTATTTAAGTGGCACCAAAACATAATTTGTTGTACATTTGAAGATCAGATACTCCTCCGGTAAAATCTTAACGATTTTGTTGGAGACTTTCAAGAATTGGTCAGATTGTGAACCTTTCAAATGAAATCCTATTTTCTCATATGAAAATTTGATTTTTGCGTCAATGGTTCCTAAAATTTTTAAAACAAGTTCTATGAGGAATTTTTCTCTGAATTTGCACCTAAGTAAAGTTTAGGATTTCTAGTTTCAAATAAAATTTATTCCACCTAAATCCCCTAGACCGTTCAAAAGTTATAAACACTTCAACATGATTACGAAAAAATTCATAAAAGTAGGAAATTGAGTGAAAAGATTCTGATTTTTTTTTTTAAATTAAAAAGGAAATAACAGAATAAGTAAATAAATTGAACTGGACGAAGAAATCGCATCGAAAATTGTGTTCTAATATCTCCCTGCGAAATATGTAGAGGCGTATAAATAACGATATTACTCATACGCCCCATCCAAAAAATCATTAAAAATCGGGCAGACATTGTGTTCTTAAATATCTGAACGCAATATGTGAAAGCGTATAATTGACGATAGTACTCATACGGCCCTCTGCCTTAATAAAATCCTAAAAAGTAGAGGGAAATCTTAGAAAAAAAAAAAATAAATAAAAAGTCGTTAAAAGGTATTGAAAAAAATCCAGAGAGGACCAAATTGAAATCAATTTTTTCTAATGGCCTTTCGTTGTGTAAGGGGAGTATCATTCGCCAGAGATTCTAAAAAAAGTGGAATTTGTTTAATAAATGTTTAATAAACAGCGAAATTCCATCAAGCGTATGATTAACGGCAATACTCATACGCCCCATAGAAATTAGTTGAAAATTGGGTAATATCTTTGAACTTTTGAAAATTCTTAGGGAAATATACGAATAAATGGGTAAATTGGACTTGAGGAGGAAATCGAATCGGAAATTGGGTTTTAATATTTCCCGACGTAATATATTGAAGCGTATAATTGACGACAGTACTCATACGCCCCATTTCCAAAAATAAATAATTAAAAATAGGGGGGGGTATCTTAAAAAAAAAAAAATAAATAAATAAAATAAATAAATAAATAAAATAAATAAATAAATAAAAAATTAACGTATTTTAGAAACAAATCGTTTGAAATTAAAATCAAAATTAATTCACAATTTTCCTTATGGTCTGCAAACCTTTGAAATTCGTTTGGTAAGGGAAGAATCACTCGCCAGAAACTCTCGAAAAAAAATAAGTTTTTTTTTAATACATTGTCATTGTCTTGCTTTTAAATTCCATCGGCAGTTATTGGAGCGTATAATTGACGGCAGTACTCATACGCCCCATTTCCAAAAATAAAATCATTAAAATAGGGGGATATCTTAGATAAATTTATAAAAACGGCGTATTTGTTAGAAAAATAATCCTTGAAGGGTCTTAAAATAATTTTAAAAGAAAAGACCAATGAAACAATTTTAAAAGAAAATACGAAATTAAAATCAATGCCAATAGCAATTTTCCCCATGGTTTGCAGGTCTTTGGAATTCGTTGGTGAAGGGAGAATCATTCGCCAGAGTCTACCTAAAACAAGACATTTATTTAATATACTGTCATTGTCCAGCTGGGAAAATCTATGAAAAAATCTGGAAGCGTATGATTGACGACAATACTCATACGCTCTATAGAAGTTAGTTGAAAATGGGGTAATATTTATGAAAATTGATCTACGAAGAAATCAAATTGAAAATTGTTTTCTTTTATTTTCGAACGCAATAAGTGAAAGCGTATAATTGACGAGGGTACTCATAAACTCTCTCACCAGAAACTCTCAAAAAAAAAAAACAAGTATTTTTTTTAAATAAATTGTCATTGTCTTGCTTTTAAATTCCATAGGCAATTATTGGAGCGTATAATTGACGACAGTACTCATACGCCCCATTTCCAATATTAAATCATAATAAAATGGGGGGATATTTTAAATAAATTGATAAAAAAGGCGTACTTGTTAGAAAATAATCCTTGAAGGGTCTTGAAACTGAATTTTAAAAGAAAATACCAAATTAAAATTGAATGCAAACTGAAAATTTTTCCCAATGGTTTGCAGGTCTTTGGAATTCGTTGATAAAGAGAGAATCATTCGCCATACTCTTCCTAAAACAAGACATTTATTTAATATACTGTCATTGTCCTGCCGTGAAATTACATGGAAAATTCTGGAAGCGTATGATTAACGACAATACTCATACGCTCTATAGAAGTTAGTTGAAAATGGGGTAATATTTATGAAAATTGATCTACGAAGAAATCAAATTGAAAATTGTTTTCTTTTATTTTCGAACGCAATAAGTGAAAGCGTATAATTGACGAGGGTACTCATACGCCTCCTACCAAAAATAAAATAATTAAAAATTGGGGTATATCAGAGAAAAAATTATTAATAAAAAGGTGTATATATCAAAGAAAAATAAATAAAATAAAATAAAATAAATAAATAAAATAAAAAATAAATTAAAAAAGGAACGTATTTTAGAAACAAATTGTATCAAATTCAAATCAAAATTAATTCAAAATTTTCCTAATGGTCTGCAATCTTTTGAAATTCGTTTGGTAAGGGAAGAATCACTCACGAGAAACTCTCAAAAAAAAAAAAAAAAAAAAAAAAAAACAAGTATTTTTTTTAAATAAATTGTCATTGTCTTGCTTTTAAATTCCATAGGCAATTATTGGAGCGTATAATTGACGACAGTACTCATACGCCCCATTTCCAATATTAAATCATAATAAATAGGGGGGATATTTTAGATAAATTGATAAAAAAAGGCGTATTTGTTAGAAAATAATCCTTGAAGGGTCTTGAAACTGAATTTTAAAAGAAAATACAAAATTAAAATTGAATGCAAACTGAAAAATTTTCCCAATGGTTTGCAGGTCTTTGGAATTCGTTGGTAAAGGGAGAATCATTCGCCGTGGTCTCCCTAAAACAAGACATTTATTTAATATACTGTCATTGTCCTGCTGTGAAAATCCATGGAAAAATCTGGAAGCGTATGATTGACGACAATACTCATACGCACCAAAGAAGTTTGTTGAAAATGGGGTAATAAATATGAAAATTGATCTACGAAGAAATCAAATTGAAAATTGTTTTCTTTTATTTTCGAACGCAATATGTGAAAGCGTATAATTGACGAGGGTACTCATACGCCTCCTACCAAAAATAAAATAATTAAAAATTGGGGTATATCAGAGAAAAAATTATTAATAAAAAGGTGTATATATCAAAGAAAAATAAATAAAATAAAATAAAATAAAATAAAATAAAATAAATAAATAAAATAAAAAATAAATTAAAAAAGGAACGTATTTTAGAAACAAATTGTATCAAATTCAAATCAAAATTAATTCAAAATTTTCCTAATGGTCTGCAATCTTTTGAAATTCGTTTGGTAAGGGAAGAATCACTCACGAGAAACTCTCAAAAAAAAAAAAAAAAAAAAAAAACAAGTATTTTTTTTAAATAAATTGTCATTGTCTTGCTTTTAAATTCCATAGGCAATTATTGGAGCGTATAATTGACGACAGTACTCATACGCCCCATTTCCAATATTAAATCATAATAAATAGGGGGGATATTTTAGATAAATTGATAAAAAAAGGCGTATTTGTTAGAAAATAATCCTTGAAGGGTCTTGAAACTGAATTTTAAAAGAAAATACCAAATTAAAATTGAATGCAAACTGAAAAATTTTCCCAATGGTTTGCAGGTCTTTGGAATTCGTTGGTAAAGGGAGAATCATTCGCCGTGGTCTCCCTAAAACAAGACATTTATTTAATATACTGTCATTGTCCTGCTGTGAAAATCCATGGAAAAATCTGGAAGCGTATGATTGACGACAATACTCATACGCACCAAAGAAGTTTGTTGAAAATGGGGTAATAAATATGAAAATTGATCTACGAAGAAATCAAATTGAAAATTGTTTTCTTTTATTTTCGAACGCAATATGTGAAAGCGTATAATTGACGAGAGTACTCAGACGCTTCCTAACAAAAATAAAATCATTAAAAATTGGGGTATATCTGAGAAAAAAATTAATTAAACAAAACATCAAAAACGAAACAAAACAAAAAACCCAAACAAAAAAAAAATTCGTTAATGGTTTTGAAAAAAAATTAATAGAAAAACAAATTTAAAAAAAGTGAAAAAGCTGTAAGTTTGGCCGAATACCCTCCATCATTGAGAACGCATTTGCAATAATAATATTCTGATGCGAAACTTGAAAAAAAATCGGTGAAAATGTTGCTGAAACGATCAAAATATCGGGAGGGATCGTTATATGAGGGCTATACGAAAGCGTGGACCTGCATAGACAATTTTCTGTCATAAGCTCTAGTATCCATTTCGAGCTTCAAGTACCAAATTTGAAACAATTCCGATGAATAATGTCGCTAAAATCATCAAAATACCGAATATCGGGAGGTACCCTTATATGGGAGCTATACGAAGACGTGAACCTGTACAGATAATTTTCTGTCTTAGGCTGTAGTATCCATTACGAACTTCAAATGCCAAATTTGAAACAATTCTGGTGAATAATGTCACTAAAATCATCAAAATACCGAATATCGGGAGGTACGGCTATATGGGAGCTATACGAAAACGTGGACCTGCACAGACAATTTTCTGTCATAGGATGTAGTATTTATTACGAACTTCAAATACCAAATTTGAAACAATTCCGGTAAATAATGTCGCCAAAATCATCAAAATACCGAATATCGGGAGGTACGGCTATATGGGAGCTATACGAAGACGTGAACCTGTACAGATAATTTTCTGTCTTAGGCTGTAGTATCCATTAGGAACTTCAAATGCCAAATTCGAAACAATTCCGATGAATAATGTCGCTAAAATCATCAAAATAACGAATATCGGGAGGTACCCTTATATGGGAGCTATACGAAGACGTGAACCTGTACAGATAATTTTCTGTCTTAGGCTGTAGTATCCATTAGGAACTTCAAATGCCAAATTTGGAACGATTCCGTTAAATAATGTCGCTAAAATCATCAAAATACCGAATATCGGGGGGTACCCTTATATGGGAGCTATATGAAGACGTGGAAGTACATAACCCATTGTCAATACCAAAAGTCCTGCAGACATAATATACATTTGAGTAAAATTTTATCGACCTACTTCATTTCGTTCGGAAGCTAATTCGTGCCAAAGGTGACCAATTCGAACAAATCTAAACTTATTCTAAAATTTGATGCTATTTCCGACAATTTTTGTCGGAACTAAGAGAAATTTGGGAAAAAGAGGTTAAACTTGAATTCATGACACACAAAGTGGCGCCCAACATTGGCTTAAAAAAGATATGTGGGTGTACCGAATTTTGTATGTGGGAAAATAACACATATTTTGAATCGATTTTTTAAAATTGGCGCCCAACGTGGGATTTGCTGAGATATAGTATTTTTGGGTTTCCGTATTGCTAATGATTTTATTTTTTCATTGTTTTTCAATCTAAATACATTTTCGTTGTTAACAAAAATAATTTTTGAATTGGCGCCCAGTTTGGGTTTCCTGATTGTTAAAAATAGAAATCATTTTCATGACCGATTTTCTGTTCCAAATGAATGCTTCTTCTTTTAAAAAGGAAAAAAATCTTTAGAAGGAAATAAATACATCTTTGTGCCATAAGGGACAAAGTGGCGCCCAACGTGGTTTTTATAAATTGATTTTATTTCTGGGCATATTTTGGTTATTAAAATTATTTTGTTTGTCATGAGGACCCTAGGGATCAGTCAATCTACGACTTTGGTCCTCAAATTATTGGAATTTGCGTCTAGTCTAATTTTTCGTGATCTGTAGCAAAAAATTAGTCTTTCAAACCAAAATGTAATCTCTGTTATCTGAAATATAATCTCTACTCACCCGCTTGGGCCCATCGATAATTGCCATGCAGCGCTGTGAGGTAGGCCTGCACCTCCAGACCACAACCGGTGGAGACCTTGTTTCTAATATCCGATGGCTGCCAATAGAAGTGATCGTAGAGATTCGTTATGATCTGGAAGACATTGGCCAATTGCAGACTTTCCGCAGACTGATTATTGCCCCCAGTCGTATCCGCTGGTGTCAAATAATGATTGAGGCTGTTGTGGTTATTCAACTGGCCCTTGGGGTGCAGGTCATCATGCTTTAGAAGCTCTCTGCCTTTTTTGTTGGATTTCATTTTGAAAAGTTTCAAAATATGCGGACTAACAATTGTTGTGGAGGAATATTCCGGGGAGGCGCTAGTACCAGGTGTTGTTGTTGTAGAGATATCAAGAGAGCCTACTTGCTTCTCTGGCGTAGTTGTGGTTGTGACAATATCCACCTGGACGGATAGATCATCTTGCAAAGTTTCCGAATCGGGTATCTTGACATCTTCGCTGTAGGTTAGGGTTGGACCCACCTGAACATTTGCCGCCTCAGTATCTCTGAGTAATAACTTCTCCTCGGCACTTAAATCCTTTTTCTTGAAATTCTCATGTTCCAGATCCTCCAAATCGCCCAAATTGAAATCAAATACCACCGGATGTAAATCGACCTCCTTAATGGGCTTGGGTTTCTCATGGGAATTTGTCGGTTTTTCCAGTGGCAAATAGGGTTTCTTTTTCGAGTTCTTCAGGGGTAAAACATCTGGATTTGGCGGCTTATCCTTTTTCGTGGAAAATCCCTCCTCGTGTACCTCATGGAGTATGGTAATATTGGGATTGTGTGGATGTTGGACAATTTCATCATTGAGCAGGGTGAGATTTGTTGTTGTACCGACAGGGAGTTGACTTAAGATGAAAACTAGATGTAGTATTAAACCGAGTAATTGGAAGTTCCACATTTTGAGGGCCGCTATTAGAGACATATTTTTACTGATTTTTGTTTTTTTTTTTTTTTTTGGTAAGTATTTTATTTTTTGTTTTTAAGTGAAATATTTTTTTTGTTTAAATATTATTTCATTTTCAAAATGTCCATGGTTATCTCCAATATAGCAGTAGCTTGTTCATATCTGGAATTTTATTACTTCTTAGTTGGATTTTTTATTAAAAAAAATTTATTGAAATTGATGATCGCATGCGCTTTCTGTATTTGGAAAAAATAAAAAAAAATTATTTGTTAGTTGAAACACCTGAAAAATAAATAGATATTAAAGTACGACAGTGGCGCCCAACGTGGGGTTGCAAGTTAAAATTCAGGTTTGATGATATTTGTTCCTTCATAGAAAACTATACAAATCGGGAATCTGAATCAGGACGACATAAACTATTTTGTACGTTTAAATTGGCGCCCAACGTGGAACTAACTCATTTTTTGTTTGTATTTATGTAGATGGCTATATGTCTCTGTGGATGTATTTGCTAAAGTTCGCGCCATGTTCGCGCTACCTTGTTTCGACACTTCTCTTCAATATTATTATTTACAAGGACCTGGTCACCAATAAACTTGGATTTTGTACAGAATTTTTTTCAAGGACAAAATGTGGATTTCTGCGGAATTTTTTCAAGGACTAAACGTGGATTTTTTTGAATTTCTTGAAGAATTTTTTTCAAGGACAATTAGACGTGGATTTTTTAAAGAATTTTTTCAAGGACCATCGGACTTGGATTTTTTTAAGGATTTTTTTCAAGGACCATCAGACGTGGATTTTTAATTTTTTTTTTTCAAGGACCATCAGACTTGGATTTTTTTAAAATAATTTTTTTTAAGGACACTCGGACTTTATTCATGGACCAAACGTGGATTTTTTAAAGATTTTTTTTCAAGGACCATCGGACGTGGATTTTTTAAAGAATTTATATCAAGGACCATTAGACGTGGATGTTTTAAAAAAAATATTTCAAGGACCATCAGAGTTGTTTTTTTTTAATTTTTTTTTTTTCAAAGACCATCAGACTTAATTTTTTTAAAAATTTTTTTCAAGAACCAAAAGTGGATTGTTCAAAGATTTTTTTTCAAGGACTAAACGTGGATTTTTTAAAGAATTTTTTTTTCAAGGAACATTAGACGTGGATTTTTTAATTAATTTTTTCAAAAACCATTAGACGTGGATTTTTTATAGAATTTTTTCAAAGACCATTAGACGTGGATTTTTTAAAGAATTTTTTTTAAGGACCACCAGACGTGGATTTTTTAAAGAATTTTTTTCTAGGACCATCAGACGAGGATTTTTAAAGAAATTTTTTGTAGAACCATCAGACGTGGGTTTTTTAAAAATTTTTTTCTAGGACCATCAGACGTGGATTTTTTAAAATTTTTTTGTAGAACCATCAGACGTGGATTTTTTAAAATTTTTTTGTAGAACCATCAGACGTGTATTTTTTAAAGATTTTTTTTTTCAGGGACTAAACGTCATTTTTTTTGAAGAATTTTTTTTTCAAGGACCAAACGTGGATTTTTTAAAGAATTTTTTTTTCAAGGACCAAACGTGGATTTTTTTAAATTTTTTTTTCAAGGACCAAACGTGGATTTTTTAAAGAATTTTGTTGAAGGACCAAACGTGGATTTTTTTAAGATTTTTTAAAGGATCAAACGTGGATTTTTTTAAGATTTTTTAAAGGATCAGACGTGGATTTTTTAAAGAATTTTTTTCAAGGACAATCAGACGTGGATTTTTTAAAGAATTTTTTTCAAGGACCAAACGTGGATTTTTTTTAATAATTTTTTTTCAAGGACCAAACGTGGATTTTTTAATGAATTTTTTTTCAAGGACCAAACGTGGATTTTTTTAAATGAATTTTTTTCAAGGACTATCAGATTTTGAATTATTTTCTGAAGGACCAAATCCACGTTTGGATTTGGAAGTTTTTTTCAAGGACCGTCATACGTGGATTTTTAAAAAATTTGTTTAAAAGACTAAACGTGGATTTTTTAAAAAATTTGTTTAAAAGACTAAACGTGGATTTTTTCAAGGAACATCAGACGTGGATTTTTTAAAGAATTTTTTACAAGGACCAAAAGTGGATTTTTGAAAATTTTTTTAAAGAACCAAACGTGGATTTTTTATGATTTTTTTAAATTTTTTTTGTTTCAAGGACTGAACGTGGATTTTTATTGAATTTTTGTTTCAAGGACTAAAAGTGGATTTTTTTTAACAAATTTTTTAAAGGACTAAAAGTTGATTTTTGACTGACTAAATGTGTCTTTTTTGGAGAAATTTTCAAAGGATTTGAAAATGATTTTTAAATTAATTTTTTTAGTTTTAAATTAATTTATTGAACGACTAAACGTGGATTTTTTCAAGGACTAAACTTCGTTTTTTTAAAGAAATTTTTCAAGAGTAAACGTGGACTTTTAAAGTTTTTTTTTTTTTTTTTTTGACGGATTATATCGTTAAGACGTGGAGAGATTTGTTTGGAGGACTATCAGATTTGGATTTTTTAAATAATTTTTCTTTGGAGAGAATTGTTTTAACCAGAAAACGTTGACTTTCTAAAATTTTTTTTGAAGGACTATCAGATCAGAAAACGTAGACTTTTTAAGGATTTTTTTTGAAGGAGTATCAGAAACGTGGACTTTTTAAAGATTTTTTGAAGGGTTATCAGATCAGAAAACGTGAAAGAAAGAAATTAAAGAATTTTTGAAGGACCAATAGATCGTAAGACATTGAGGTATTTAGAGATATTTTCAAGGACCATCAGACCATCAAACGTAGATTTTTAAAGTTTTTTATGGAACTTCAGACCAATAAACGTGGATTTCTAAAGCATTTTTCTGAAGGACCTTTTGACCAATGAACTTTAATTTTTAACGATTTTTTTCAAGAATATGTTGACCAATAAACGTCAAGAATATTTTAAAGGATCAAACGTAAATTTTTTAAAGGACAAACATGGATTTTTAATGGACCAAATGTGGAAAAAAGAAAATTTCCCAAGGACCTAGAAAATTTCTCAAGGACCTATTGACTAACAAACGTAGATTTTTACAGAATTCTTAAGGACCCGAAGACTTATACGCGTGGATTTTTAAAGAATTTCTTCAAGGACCTGGTGACCAATAAGCATATTTTTTTTAATATTTTTTTCAAGGACCTATTGACCAATAAACGTAGATTTTTAAAGGAGTTTTCTCAAGGACCTGTTGACCAATATACGTTAATTTTTGAAGAATTATTATTAAGGACCTGTGGACCAAGAAACGTGAATTTTAAAGAAATTTTCTCAAGGACCCGAAGACTAATTAACGTGGATTTTTAAAGAATTGTTCTTAAGGACCCGGAGACTAATACATGTGAATTCTTAATGTATTTTTTCAAGCACCTGTTGACCAATAAGAGCGATTTTTTAAGAAATTTTTTTCAACGAACTGATGACCAATAATCGTGACGTTTTTCGAGGACCTGTTGATCAATATATGCGGATTTTTTTTAAAAATTTATGTTTCAAGGACCAGTTGTGAATAAATGTGGATTTTTTCAAACATTTATTTTTCAAGGACCGGTTTCAAACAATTTTTCCAAGGGACCTTGAGACCAACAAACAGGATTTTCTCAAAACAAGATGTTTTCAGGAATCTTCTAAAAAATTGTAGGCAGTTTTTGAAGGTCCGGTTGGTTCTGTAGAACAGTGAAGAACATTTTTAAAAAATTTTATTTTTCGGATTTAAATTTAGATAACATTTATTTTGTAGAACAATTGAGACTTTTTTATATGGAAGCCCTTTATTAGGTCTTCCATTTTTCCGCTCAAATTCATTTCATTATCACCAGCATTTTCAAAACACTTCCTGGTTTGTTTTTTGTTTTTGCACGCATTTTTATGGTATTTCATTATCCGGTACTGGTTTTGTTTTTTTTTTCTACCACTTCTTCTTTGCTTGGCTTCCTGATGGTGTCCGACAAAATCTATTAATGCAAACCTGACCTAAAATAACCTGTTGTTGTTGTTTTCGAATTTTTTTATTCAAAAAAAAAAAAAAAAAAAAAAAAAACTTGAAATTGCGTAACATTAATGGTCGCGTAAAGTGGAAAAACAATGAAAATGTCATGAAAACGCATCACTTTGGTGTTTTCATTTCGCTTGTTTTACTTTCTTTCGTTTCTTGTCACTTTTTGTTACTTGGGTTTTGTTTTTTTTACTCCTTGATTTTCCATTCATTGTTTGTTGCTTTGTGTTGTTGTATGTTTGGGTCTTGACATTAATTTCCATTTAACTTGTTTTCTTTTGAAATTGTCTCCCCTGATTATCAGGGAGTGGAGGATAGGGGGTCTTCTTTTGTTTACCTTTAATCACTGATACTTCAGATCCGTTGAAATCAATTGTCGGTGTTGATTTTTGTTTTGTTATTGTTTCCACTTTCTTTCGGGTCGATTGTCTCATTAACACCAATGACAGGTGAATGATAAAATTCGAATTCGTTGATGGATGATTTGGAATTGATGGAGGGGACATAGGAGATAATAGATGACCTCTGAAAAATATTTGTTTTTATCCACGTTTATGGCTGACCTTTTAAAAATATTTTTTAAGAAATCCACTTCTATGCCTGACTTGGAAAAATATTTTTTTAAAAAATCTACGTTTATGGATGACTTTATAAAATATTGTTTTTAAATCCACGTTTAAGGATGACTTTATAAAAATATTTTTTTAAAAATCTACGTTTATGGATGACTTTATAAAAACATTTTTTAATAAATCCACATTTATGGAAGACCTCTTAAAACTATTTTTTAAAAAATCCGCGTTCATGGATGACCTCTAAAAATATATTTTTTTTAAATCCACGTTTATGGATGACCTTTTAAAAGTATTTTATTAAAAATCCATGTTTTATGGAAGACTTTATTAAAATATTTTTTAAAAAATCTACGTTTATGGATGACTTTATAAAAATATTTTTTAAGAAATCCACTTCTATGCCTGACTTTGAATTTTTTTTTAAATCCACGTTTATGGATAACCTCTTAAAAATATTCTTTAAGAAATCCTGACTTGGAAAAATATTTTTTTAAAAAATCCACGTTTATGGATAACCTCTTAAAACTATTTTTTAAAAAATCCACTTTTATGGATAACCTCTTAAAACTATTTTTTAAAAAATCCACTTTTATGGATAACCTCTTAAAACTATTTTTTAAAAAATCCACGTTTATGGATAACCTCTTAAAACTATTTTTTAAAAAATCCACGTTTATGGATAACCTCTTAAAACTATTTTTTAAAAAATCCACGTTTATGGATAACCTCTTAAAACTATTTTTTAAAAAATCCACGTTTATGGATAACCTCTTAAAACTATTTTTTAAAAATTCCACGTTTATGGATCCCCCTGAAAATTAGTTTTTAAAAAATCCACGTTTATGTATGACTTTATAAAAAATGATGACTTGGAAAAATGTTTTTAAAAAAATCCACGCTAATGGATGACTTGGAATTTTTTTTTTTAAAAATCCACATTTATGTATGACTTTATAAAAAATGATGACTTGGAAAAATATTTTTAAAAAAATCCACATTTATGGACGAGTCTTAAAATATTTTTTAAAAAATCCTCGTTTATGGATGAGCCTTAAAATATTTTTTAAAAAATCCTCGTTTATGGATGAGCCTTAAAAATATTTATTAAAAAAAATCCACGTTTATGGATGAACCTTAATATCTTAATTTTTTTAATATCCACGTTTATGGATGAGTCTTAAGACTATTTTTTAAAAAAACCATGTGTATGGATGACCTTTTAAAAATATTTTTTTTTAAAAAATCCACGTTTATGAATCTCTTATATAAAAATATTTTTTAAAAAATCCACGTTTATGAATCACTATATAAAAAGTATTTTTTTTAAAAAATCCACGTTTATGAATCTCTTTATAAAAAATATTTTTTAAAAAATCCACGTTTATGAATCACTTTATAAAAAATAATTTTTAAAAAATCCACGTTTATGAATCACTATATAAAAAGTATTTTTTAAAAAATTCACGTTTATGGATGGTCTTTTAAAAATACCTTTTTAAAAATCCACGTCTGTGCGTGACCTCTTAAAAGTATTTTTAAATAATCCACGTTTCTAGATGGACTTTAAAAATATTTTTTAAAAAAATCCTCATTTATGGAAGACCTCTTAAAAATATTTTAAAAAAAATCCAAATTTTTTGGTTGACTTGGAAAAATATTTGTTAAGAAATCCACTTTTAAGCGTGACTTGGAAAAATATTTTTTTAAAAAATCCGTGTTTATGGATGGCCTTTTAAAAATATCCCCGTTTATGGATGACGTCTTAAAAATATTTTTTTTTAATCCACGTTTATGGATGAGCCTTAAGAATATTTTTTTAATATCCACGTTTATGGATGAGTCTTAAAAATATTTTTTAATGTCTTAAATTTTAATATCTTAATTTTTTAATATTCACGTTTATGGATGAGTCTTAAGACTATTTTTTAAAAAAAACCATGTGTATGGGTGACCTTTTAAAAATATTTTTTAAAAAATACATTTTTATGGACGACCTTTTAAAAATATTTTTTTTTAAAAAATCCACGTTTATGAATCTCTTTATAAAAAATATTTTTTAAAAAATCCACGTTTATGAACCACTTTATAAAAAATATTTTTTAAAAAATCCCCGTCGTCTCTACAGTCTCTCAGGAATATTTTATTAAAATTTTATTTTATGGATGAACTCTTAGATTTTTTAAAAAAATCCATGTTTATGTATGACCTTTAAAAAATATTTATTAAAAAATCCAAATTTATAGATGATTTGGAAAATATTTTTTAAAAAATCTACGTTTGTAGATGACTTGGGAAAAATAGTTTTTAAAACATCCACGTTTATTGATGACTTGGGAAAAATAGTTTTAAAACATCCACGTTTATTGATGACTTGGAAAAATATTTTTAGAAAAATCCACGTATATGTACGACTTGGAAAAATATTTTTGAAAAATCAATGTTTATGGATGACTTGGAAAAATATTTAAAAAAATCCACATTTTTGGATGCGTGACTTGGAAAAATATTTTTAAAAAAATTCATGTTTATGGATGACTTTAAAAAAATATTTTTTAAAAAATTTACATTTATAGATTTCTTGGAAAAATATTTTTTTAAAAATCTACGTTTGTAGATGACTTGAAAATAAGATTTAGTGTGGTAGATAAAAAAATATTTATTTTTAAAAACATTAAAGTTTATTGGTGTTCCATATTTTTTTTAAACCAGGCTTATATGTGACCTGGTAAAATATTTTTTATATAATCCACTTTTGTGGATGGTCTTTATATTTTTTTTTTTGTAAAGACATCGCTTAATGTTTTTTTAAATCCACATTTATTTATGGCCTACAAAAATATTTTTTTGGACTCAACCTTTTGGATTCCCCATAAAAATATTTCTTTAAAAATCATCGTTCAAAGATGGTCTATAAAAACACTTTCTTTCAAATCCACATTTGTTAATTACATATAAATATATATAATTTTTTTTTTAAATTTCAGAAATTTGATGACCTCTACTATTTTAATGTCATTGCAGCTGCGATTTGTGTACCACTAACCCACACATTAATACACATGGTATTTATGTCACCTGAAAAGTTTTGTTCAATAAACTATCCAAATTTCGTACACTTAATTGAACATCAATATTTTTTTGTGTTTCGTTAAATTCATGTTTCATTCCCACCCCCCTCTTTTCACCGCCACTCCACAACTACTCATAATTTCAGAAATATTTCATTCACATCCTCACCAACTTAATTCGCTTATGGCATCAATCCTGTATAGCATAACTGAGCTATCAAATTCATTTGAACGAAAAATGAATTGAATGGAGCCGTAGGGTGGGGAGGCAGTGAGAGAGTGCGAGAGCAGCACTGCAGAAATCAATAACGCAATGTTATTTTAGTTTCGAATAAAACTTGAAATTCATTTATTAACGGTTATGGCAGACAGGCTGAAAGACAGGGGGACTCACGGACATACAGTCAGACCAACTGACAGATGGTAGCATATAAATTTCATGACATGCCTGAAACTGAAATGCATTAAATGTTGAGTGACATAGAGGAGAGATTTTGTGAAATTTGAAGCAAAAGGAAATTTTGAAACAAAATTTAATTTAAAAAATATAATTTTCAGAATTCTCGTAATTATTTAATTAAAAGAAATTGGAATTAAATGTCACTACCAATTTTATTAGAGTAGCTATCCTTATAGGATAATGCTGTAGTGTTCTTGGAAATATTGCATAATCTAACCGAAATATTCTAAAGTTAGGGCAAATATAAAAGTTTTCTGCAATTTGTAGTTCAAAATTTGAATAGGCGACATCTAGTGGTCATAAATGTGAATATATTTTTATTATAGTAAAAAAAAAACATATTTATGGATTACCTTTATTTTTTTTTTTAAATCCACAATTATTGATGACCTGGAAAAATATTTTTAAAAAATCCACGTTTATGTGTGACCTCTTAAGAATATTTTTTAAAAAATTCACGTTTATGGATAATTTGTTAAAAATATTTTTTTCAAAAAATTCACAATTTTAAAATATTTTTGAAAAAAAAAACACGTTTATGGAGGACCTCTTAAAAACATTTTTTTAAACAATCCATGTTTATGGATGACCTAAATTTTTTTTTTGAAAAAATCCACGTTGTTAGATGATTTGGAAACATATTTATTAAAAAATCCACGTTTTTAGATGACTTGGAAAAATATTTATTAAAAAATCCACCTCTATGGATGACATGGAAAAATTTTTTTTTTTTTAACAGATCAACGTTTATGCATGACCTCTTAAAAATATTTTTAAAAAATCCACGTTTATGGATGTTCTGGAAAAATATATTTTAAAAAATCCACGTTTTTGGATGACCTTGAAATTTTTTTTTAACAGATCAACGTTTATGTATGGCCTCTTAAAAATATTTTTAAAAAATTCCACGTTTATGTGGGACCTCTTAAAATATTTAAAAAAAATCCAAGTTTATGAATGACCTGGAAAAATTTTTTTTAACAGACCAACGTTTTTGTGGCACCTCTTAAAAATATTTAAAAAAATCCATGTTATGGATGGCCCTTTAAAAATATTTTTAAATAAATCCACGTTTATCTGTGACCTCTTAAAAATATTTTTTTAAATCCACGTTTCTGGACGACCATGTTTATGGATGACCTTTTAAAAATATTTTTAAATAAATTCACGTTTACGTATAACTTCTTAAAAATTTAAAAAAATCCACATTTATGGACCTGGAAAAATATATTTAAAAAAAAAATCCAAGTTTATGGATGACCAGGAAAAATATTTTTTAAAAAATCCAGGTTTATGTGTGACTTCTTAAGAATATTTTTCAAAAAATCCAGGTTTATGCGTGACCTCTAAAGAATATTTTTTTTATAAATCCACGTTTATAGATGACCTCTTAAAAATATATATTTTTTTAAATCGAGGTTTATGTGTGACCTCTCAAATTTTTTTTCTTTTAATCTATCTTATGGATGACCCATTAAAAATATTTTTAAAAAAATCGACGTTTATGTGCAACCTTTTAAAAATATTTTTAAAAAATCGACGTTTATGTGTGACCTCTTAAAATGTTAAAAAAACACGTTTATGGATGGCCTGGAAAAATATTTTTTAAAAATCCACGTTAATGGATGAGCTCTTAAAAATATTTTTTAAAAATCCACGTTAATGGATGAGCTCTTAAAAATATTTTTTAAAAATCCACGTTAATGGATGAGCTCTTAAAAATATTTTTTTTTTTAAATCCACGTTTATGGATAACCTAAATTTAATTTGAAAAAATCCACTTTTATGGATGACATGGAAAAATTTTTTTTAACAGATTAACGTTTATGGATGACCTCTTAAAAATATTTTTTTTAAATCCACGTTTATGGATGATCTCTTAAAAATATTTTTTAAAAAATCGACGTTTATGGGTAACCTTATTATTATTTTTTTTCCATGTTTATGGTGATCTGGAAAATTGTTTTTAAAAAAATCCACATTTATGGATGACCTGGAAATTTTTTTTAAATACACGTTTATGTTTGACCTCACGATTTTTTTTTAATTACACGTTTATGTTTGACCTCATAAACATTTTTTTTAAATACACGTTTATGTTTGACCTCATAGAAAATTTAAAAAATCCACGTTTATGGATGAACTCATAAAAATATTAAAAAATACACGTTTATGGTTGACCTGGAAAAATATTTTTTTTAAATCCACGTTTATGGTTGTCCCATTAAAAATATATTTTTTTTTAAATCGAGGTTTATGTGTGACCTCTCAATTTTTTTTTTTAAATCTATACTTATATAAATACACGGACGATCATGCTTATATAAATTCACATTTATGGGTAGAATATAAAAATAAAAAAATAAAAAAAATAAAAAATAAAATTTTGAAAAAATCCACGTTTATGGATGACCTGGAAAAAGTATTTTTAACAGATCTACGTTTATGGATGACCTCTTAAAAATATTTTTTTTTAAAAAAACCAGGGTTAAAATCAAGTATAAAAATATTTTTAAAAAATCCACGTTTTTAGATGACTTCTCAAAAATATTTTTAAAAAAATTCAGCTTCATGAATGACCTCTTCAAAATAAAAAAAATCTACGTCTATGGATGACCTCTTATTTTTTTTAAAGTGCACGTTTATGTGTGACCTTTTAAGTATATTTCTTTAAAAAGTCCACTTTTATGGATGACCAGGAAAATGATTTTTTAAAAAATCCACTTTTATGTTTGACCTCTTTAAAATATTTTTTTAAAAATTCACGTTTATGGACGACCTCTTAAAAATATTTAAAAAACACGTTTATGGTTGACCTCTTAGAAATATTTTTAAAATATGGATAACGTTTATGGATAACCATTTAAAAATATTTTTTTAAAAAATCCACGTTTATGTGTGACCTCTTAAGAATATTTTTGAAAAAAGTCCACATTTATGGGTAGTCCATTAAAAATATATATATTTTTTTAAATTCACATTTTATGACATTTTCAAAATAGTTTTAAAAATCCACGTTTATAAGTGACCTCTTAAAAATATTTAAAAAAAAAATCACGACTATGAATGATCTGGAAAAATATTTTTTTTGAAACCTACGTTTATGGATGAACAGGGAAATTATGTTTTTAAAAATCCACGTATATAATATTTTTTAAAATAAAAATATTATTTAAAAAATCCACGTTTGTGAGTAGTCCATTAAAAATAATTAAAAAAAGACACGTTTGTGGGTAGTCCATTAAAAATATTTTTTTTAAAAATTCCACGTTTGTGGGTAGTCCATTAAAAATATTTTAAAAAAATCCACGTTCAAAAGAAGTCTGCATATTTTTGTGATTTCAACTGATTTTGAAAGCTTGGTCATTATTCTCCAAAATTTTGTGCAATATTGTAAATTGAGACTTCATTAAAATTGTGGCAACATTTCAATTTTTTTTTTTTTCAAAATTCTTCTTCTTCATAATTTCAAGCTTATAAGTCCGCAATTATTTCTTCTATAATCTGCACAAAAAGCCATTATGGTTGCGGCAACAATGCCATTATGGCATTGCAAAACATGACCATTGTGGTTCTGAAATTGTTATTACAAAGTTTTCATGTTTATGTTCCCCAAAAAACCGAAACTACTGCAATATTCCGGTCATAATAAACTGAGACAACTGAAAATTAAGAATTTTATTGCAAAGTTTTCAGTTGTGCTAACTATTCGGAATATGGAACAATTGAATTGTTGGAGTGCAGGCAGAGAGTGGAGTTGTTCGAATGGTCAAGAGGAGGATGTTGGATGGTTGAGAAAAAGAAATAGAACCAAAATAAATGAAAAAATATAAAAAAAATAAATAAATAAATAAAGTAGATATAAAGGGTGTTGCTATTTGCGGACTGTCTTGATGGGAGTTACCTGAATTCTAAAATTGTAAATTTTAAATCAAACTCTAAATAAATTTTAAGTTTTCTTAAGGTCAGAAAATTTTAATATTATTTTTTTTGCAATTGGCATAAAAATCTGTACTATGTGGTCTAAATCGTTATATGTAACCAAATCGTTATATATACAAAATAAACAAGGGCTTAGTGTTGTCGCATATGGGGTATTGAAGAGAGAAATTTACAGAGAGCGAGAGAGAGAGAGAGAGTACGAGGAACCTGTAGGATCATGATGGTGGCTTAAGTCTCTAGAGCAGCCTTGCTCTCACTATATGCTTTGGAAGTGGCAAGAGACTCTCTCGCTCTGCCCAATCTATGGTAAATGAAAATCGAGAGATAATGCGTATGTTTTGTTTACACTTTCTCTTTCGAGGCCACCTATGGAATTATCCTAAAGATTTCCCTCTCTTCAATACCACAGATATGCCAACTCCACGCCCATGACTATTTCTCTATATTTTGTTGTTGTTTTTAATTTTTTTTTTTGTTTTGTTATTTGTTACAGTTGCTCTCAACTTGTTTTGGGGAATTTTTTTTTCAACAACCACCGACCACTGCTTTCAGTTGGCGTTGGCCAATGTGTTGCTGTAGCCGAAACTGGTGCTATGAGGCGTCCAAGTCGTCATCGATATAAAATGCTATAATAGTAAACAGGACATAGATATTACACAATCGACTGGCATAGACAGGTGTTGCAACTGGTCAAACAAGAAAACAATGTAGATAACAAACAAATATACAAATGTTTATGAAGATATGGTGAGTTGAGAAAGAGAGAGAGATCCAATCTGTTAGTTATGAGTGTCTAAAGACACCTACTCCACAAAATTGGCCAAAGGCGCAGTGGGGGTCTCTGAGGCACGTACTCTACAGTAGGGGCCTGTGGGGCCAGCATCTCGACAGTAGAGGCCTCTGCAACTAGATATTCGGCAGTAGGGGCCTCTACGGTAAAGCAATCTAAACTAGTGGCTTCTGAGGTCAGTTTCTAAACAGCAGGGGATTCTGACAATCCGTAAGTTATGGATATCTAAAGACACCTACTCCACAGAAGTGTTCTCTGGGGTCAGCTACTGGGCAGTAGAGGTTTCCGAGACAGTTACTCTACAGTGGGGGCCTGTTGGGCCAGCAACTCGGCAGTAGAGGCCCCTGCAACTAGATACTCGGTAGTACAGGCCTCTAAGGTAAAGCAATCTAAACTAGTGGCCTCTGAGGTCAGTTTCTAAACAGCAGGCACCATTGACACCATTTTCTCCTCAGTAGGGGTCTCTGACACTCTGAGACCAGTTAGTCTATAGCAGGGGTCTCTTTGGCTAGCTACTCTACAGAAGTGATCTCTGAAAGCAGCCACTCTATAGTAGAGGCTTCTGAGGCCAAGTACTCTAAACTAGAGGCATCTGAGGCCAAATATTATAAAGCAGTGACCTCTGACACCAGCTAATCACAGTAGTGGCCACTGAGGCTAAATACTTAACAGCAGCGGACTCTGGGCCAGCTATTGAACAGCAGTGACCTCTGAGACCAGCCACTCTACAACAGTGGCCTCTTAGGCCAAGAACACTAAACTAGTGGACTCTGAGGTTAGTTACTTAACAGCAGCGGACTCTTAGAATATCTTCTCATCAATAGGGGTCTTTGAGGCTATCCTGAGGCCAGCTACTCTACAGTAGCGGCCTCTGAGGTCAGTTACTCAACAGTAGAGGCCTCTGACACCAGCTAATCACAGCAGTAGCCTCTGAGGCTAGTTGCTTAACAGCAGCGGACTCTAGGCCAGCTATTCAACAGCAGTGATCTCTAAGACCAGCCACTCTACAGCAGTGGCCTCTAAGCCCAAAAACCCTAAACTAGTGGACTCTGAGGTCAGTTACTCAACAGCAGCGGACTCTTAGGCTGTCTTCTCATCAATAGGGGTCTCTAAGGCCTTCTACTCCACAGTATAGGCCTCCGAGGCCAGCTACTCTACCGTAGGGGCCTCTAAGGCCCGCTGTTCTACAGAAGTGACCTCTGAGACCAGCTAATCAGAGCAGTGACCTTTAAGACCAAGAACTCTAAACTAGTGACATCTGAGGTCAGTTACTCAACAGTAGAGGCCTCTGACACCAGCTAATCACAGCAGTGGCCTCTGAGGCTAGTTGCTTAACAGCAGCGGACTCTGGGTCAGCTATTCAACAGCAGTGACATCTGAGACCACCAGCTCTACAGCAGTGGCCTGTTAGGCCGAGAACTCTAAACTAGTGAACTCTGAGGTCAGTTAATCAACAGCAGCGGACTCTGAGATCATCTTCGCGTCAGTAGGGGTCTCTAAGGCCAGCTACTGGCCTACAGTAGAGGCCGCTGAGGTTAGCTACTCTAAAGTAGAGGCCTCTGAGGCCAGCTACTGGCCTACAGTAGAGGCCGCTGAGGTTAGCTACTCTAAAGTAGAGGCCTCTAAGGCCAGCTGCTCGGCTGTAGGGGCCTGTGGGGATAGCAACTCGGCAGTAGGGGCTACTAAAGCCAAGAACTTTAAACTAGTGGACTCTGAGGTCAGTTACTCAACAGCAGAGAACTCTGAGACCATCTCCTTGTCAGTAGAGGTCTCTGCGGCCAGCACTCAGCCCTCAAGGGCCAGATAGTAGCCTCTTGGGCCAGTTACCCTATAGCAAAGGCCTCTGGCCCCATCTACTATACAGCATTGACTTCTGGGTCCACCTTGTCGACAATGTTGGTTTCTGATGCGTGCTACTTTATAGGAGTGGCATTTGGGACCGGCCACTCTAAACCAGTGGCTTCAGACGGTGGCCAGGTCCACGTCTTCGTATAGCCCCCACATGACGGTAGCTCTCTATTTTCGGTATTTTGGAAGAAATCAACGTTTGTACAGATCGCCATCTTTTGAAAAATATTTTTTTTTAATTAAAAACAATTAAAAACAATTAAATTTTATGAATTTTTTTTTTAAGAAATCTTTTTTTAGAAATCGATATTTTAAAAAGACAAAAAAAATTAAAACAAGTTTTTTGGTATATTTAGAAATATTTTATAGATCTACTGTTTGTATTATCACATACAGATGGCGTTCTTGTGAATATCATAAAACATTTTAAGAAAAATATAATTTTAATTAATTTTCAATTATTTTTTTAAAAAAAGTGCATATTTTTAGAAAAAAAAGTATTTTTTAATATGTAAAAAATAAATTAAAAAAAATATTTATTTTTTTTTATTAAAAAATATTTTTTTATTAATTTAAAAAGTTTTTTGTTTATTTTTTTTACTGTAATTATTTTAATATTAAAGAAAATAAATTAAAAAAAAAAAAATATTATTTTTATTTATTAAAAAAATATTTTTTTTATTAATTTAAAAATATTTAGTTTTCCGTTTTTTTTACTGCAATTTTTTTAAACATTTAAGAAAATAAATTTAAAAATTATTTTATTGTTTTTATTGATTAAAAATATTTTTTTTTATTAATTTAAAAATATTTAGTTTTTTGTTTTTTATTGTAATTATTTTAATATTTAAGAAAATATTATTGATTAAAAAATATTTTTTTTATTAATTTAAAAATATTTAGTTTTTGTGTCTTTTATTTCACCAGTAATATTTTTTATTCCACAAAAATATTGTCTTGTTTCTAAATTCAGAAATATTTACAAAAATACTATAATTTTTCAAGGACTGTATCGTTTTAAAAATATTTTTTTTTATAAATTTGTTAATATTTTTTTAAATATTTTTTTTAAATATTTTTTTTAAATATTTTTTTTAAATATTTTTTTAAATATATATTTTTTTAATTTAAAAATATGTTTGCAAAGTAAAGAACACTTTTCGATATAGTACAATGTAAAATATTAATTTTTTTATTTGTTTCTTATTATTTCTTACAGTAAATATTTTTTTTTAATTTCTATAAAATTTATATTTTATGACTTCATAATCGGTCTCCAAAAAAAAAAAAAAAAAAAAAAAAAAAAAATTGGATATAGTACAATGTAAAATATTTTTTTTTATTTTTATAGTTTTTTTTTTTTTTTGGCTTGTTTTTCTTATAATTTGTTACAGCAAATATTTTTTTTTATTTCAATAAAATTTATATTTTTTGATTTCATCTTCGATTTGCAAAAAAAAAATCGATATAGTACAATTTAAATTTAATTTAAATTTAAAATTATTTTTTTTATTTTTTTTTTGTTTTGGTTTTATTTCTTATTATTTTTTACAACAAAGATATATATTTTTAAATTTTCAATTTAATTAAATTATTAATATTTTTTTATTTCATCATTGGTTTGCAAATTTTGTTTTTGTTTTCATTTTGTTTTTTTTTATTTTTCACAATCCCCTCAAATGTGGCAACTGGAATTCCAATTCAATTGCAACACTTTATTTCATTTTATGATTCATTTAACGAAAAAAAAAAAAGAAAACACACAAAGCAATTTCCTTAAAGATTTTCATTTTCATTTCGTTTAACACTGCGAAACATGTTTTTGGCTCTTACACACCGAAGTTGATGTTGTTGTTCCCGTTCGAACACTCCAAACACACTTGCCACATACGGGTTTCAAACGATTATATAACACACGTTTAACATCTTTTATCGAAAAAAAATTTACGTAATTAGTTTGATTTGAAATTTTTTTCCAAATTTTAATTTTTTTTATATATTTTGTTTTTTTTTTATATATATAAAAATATATTTGTTTTTTTTTAATATTTTTTTTTAAATATAAAATATTTTTATTTTTAATATTTATTTTTTTATTATAAAAATAATATTTTTTCCTTTGTTTTTAATAAATTCAAATCCTCAACTCTAATGTAAGCTTTTTTGCAAGAACCGCTCGAATGAAAGTAAAAACCGCAACTGATCATGCGCACTGGCTGCAACATTTGCAATAGGCCTGGCTCTTTTGTTGTTTGCCTGTCTTGCCTGGCTGGCTGGCTGTCTGTCTACTTTGACTAGACCAGCCCGTAATGTGCAAGACCAGCCAAAGCAAGCTGTTAACGCTCAACGACAGCTTTTAACCGAAGTTGGCAAAAAAAAAATAAACAAAATAACTAAAGACCTGCAACAAGTACAAATGGTCTTACAATTTGGCAACAAGGAATTCGAAATACCTTACAACAAAAATCTATTGTTCTTAATTAAAAAAAAAAAAAAAAAATTGTCCTGATTTTTTATCACCTGCAACACTATGTGCTAGGGGTTATTATATTTATACCCTACACCCTAAACAAGGTGGCCAGGGTATTTTGTCCTTGGGCATTTGTTTGTAACAGGCAAAAGGAAACGAGATAGACCCATAATTCCTTTTGAAGATCTGCATACAATCGCATTCTGAGTCGATTTATGTATGTCCGTCCGTCTGTGCGTACGCCGTCCGTCTGTCCATCTATTTTTGTGAACAAAGTAGAGTTCGCATTTATTACCCCATTCAGATGAAATTTTGCACAAATCATTTGTTTGGCCCAAGGACGAACCCTATTGAAATTCGAGATAATCGGTAAAAATTTGGATATAGCTCCCATATATAACTTCGTCCGATTTTCTTTTTATTGTGCACCAAACGTGTAATATCAGCCCGAATAGTTTGGAATTTTGCACATGCAACCAAATTAGGCCTGCACATAAGTATGCTAAATTTGATCGAAATCGGTTGAGATATAGCTATAGCTCCCATATATATTATTCCGCCGATTTGTTATTTTAGTCCTTCGCAGCCATAATATGCACTCCGTAACAAAGATATTCAGGGAAATATATCAAATACAGCTCAGAAATACTTTAGCTAAATTTTAATGAGATCGGTTCAGATCTGGATATGGCTCCCATATATAACTTCGTCCGATTTACCTTTTATTATGCACCAAAGGTCTAATATTTGCCCAAATCGGATGAAATTTGGCACATGCGACCGAATTGAGTCTGGAATCTAGTATGCCAAATTTGGTGAAGATCGGTTCAGATTTGGATATATCTCGCATTAGTAACTTTGTCCGATCTACCTTTTATTGTGCACCAAACGTCTAATATTTGTCCAAATGGGATGAAATTTGGCACTTACGACCGAATTGAGTCTAGAAGCTAGTATGCCAAATTTGATCGAAATCGGTTCAGATATAGCTATAGCTTCCATATATATTATTCCGCCGATTTGTTATTTTAGTCCTCCGCAGCCACAATATACACTCCGTAACAAAGATATTCAGGGAAATATATCAAATACAGCTCAGAAATACCTTTGCTAAATTTTATCGAGATCGGTTCAGATTTGGATATATCTCCCATATATAACTTCGTCCGATTTACCTTTGATTGTGCACCAAACGTCTAATATTTGTCCAAATCGGATGGAATTTTGCACTTACCACCGAATAGAGTCTAGAAGCTAGTATGCTGAATTCGGAGAAGATCGGTTCAGATATAGCTATAGCTCCCATATATATTGTTCATCCGATTTGTTATTTTTCTACTCCGCAGCCGTAATATGCACTCTGTAACAACAATATTTGGGGATATATATCAAATAGAGCTCAGAAATACCTTTGCCAAATTTTATCGAGATCGGTGCGGATTTGGATATATCTCCCATATATAACTTCATCCGATTTGCCTTTTATTGTGCACCAAACGTCTAGTATTTGCCCAAATCGGATGAAAATTGGCACTTACGACCGAATTGAGTCTAGAAGCTAGTGCGTCAAATTTGGTGAAGATCGGTTCGGATATAGCTATAGCTCCCATATATACTGCACATCCGATTTGTTATTTTAGTCCTCCACAGCCGTAATATGCACTCTGCAACAACAATATTTTGGGAAATATATCAAATACAGCTCAGAAATACCTTTGCAAAATTTCATCGAGATCGGTTCGGATTTGGATATATCTCCCATATATAACTTCGTCCGATTTACCTTTTATTGTGCACCAAACGTCTAATATTTCCCCGAATGGGATGAAATTTGGCACTTACGACCGAATTGAGTCTAGAAGCTAGTATGCCAAATTTGGTGCAGATCGGTTCAGATTTGGATATATCTCCCATATATAACTTCGTCCGATTTACCTTTTATTGTGCACCAAACGTCTAGTATTTGTCCAAATCGGATGAAATTTGGCACATACGACCGAATTGAGTCTAGAAGCTAGTATCTCAAATTTGATCGAAATCGGTTGATATATAGCTATAGCTCCCATATATATTGCACATCCGATTTGTTATTTTTGTCCTCCGCAGCCGTAATATGCATTCTGTAACAACGATATTCAGGGAAATATATCAAATACAGCTCAGAAATATCTTTGCCAAATTTCATCGAGATCGGTTCGGATTTGAATATATCTCCCATATATAACTTCGTCCGATTTACTTTTTTTTGTGCAATAAACGTCTAATATTTGTCCAAATCGGATGAAATTTGGCACTTACGACCGCATTGAGTCTAGAAGCTAGTGTGTCAAATTTGATCGAAATCGGTTCAGATATAGCTATAGCTCCCATATATATTATTCCGCCGATTTGTTATCTTAGTCCTCCGCAGCCGTAATATGTACTCTGTAACACTAATATTTGGGGAAATATATCAAATACAGCTCAGAAATACCTTTGCAAAATTTTATCGAGATCGGTTCGGATTTGGATATAGCTCCCATATATAACTTCGTCCGATTTACCTTTTATTGTGCACCAAACGTCTAATATTTGCCCGAATGGGATGAAATTTGGCACTTACGACCGAATTGAGTCTAGAAGCTAGTATGCCAAATTTGATCGAGATCGGTTGAGAGATAGCTATAGCTTCCATATATATTGTTCATCCGATTTGTTATATTAGTCCTCCGCAGCCGTAATATGCACTCCGTAACAAAGATATTCAGGGAAATATATCAAATACAGCTCAGAAATACATTTGCAAAATTTCATCAAGATCGGTTCAGATTTGGATATATCTCCCATATATAACTTCGTCCGATTTACCTTTTATTGTGCACCAAACGTCTAGTATTTGTCCAAATCGGATGAAATTTGGCACATACGACCGAATTGAGTCTAGAAGCTAGTATCTCAAATTTGATCGAAATCGGTTGAGATATAGCTATAGCTCCCATATATATTGCACATCCGATTTGTTATTTTTGTCCTCCGCAGCCGTAATATGCACTCTGTAACAACGATATTCAGGGAAATATATCAAATACAGCTCAGAAATATCTTTGCCAAATTTCATCGAGATCGGTTCGGATTTGAATATATCTCCCATATATAACTTCGTCCGATTTACTTTTTTTTGTGCAATAAACGTCTAATATTTGTCCAAATCGGATGAAATTTGGCACTTACGACCGCATTGAGTCTAGAAGCTAGTATGTCAAATTTGATCGAAATCGGTTGAGATATAGCTATAGCTCCCATATATATTGTTCATCCGATTTGTTATTTTAGTCCTTCGCAGCCGTAATATGCACTCTGCAACAACAATATTTTGGGAAATATATCAAATACAGCTCAGAAATACCTTTGCTAAATTTGATCAAAATCGCTTCAGATTTGGATATACCTTCCATATATAACTTCGTCCGATTTACCTTTTTTTTGTGCGCCAAACCTCTAATATTTGCCCGAATGGGATGAAATTTGGCACTTACGACCGAATTGTGTCTAGAAGCTAGTATATCAAATTTGATCGAAATCGGTTCAGATATAGCTATAGCTCCCATATATATTGTTCTGCCGATTTGTAATTTTTGTAATATGCACTCTGTAACAACAATATTTCGGGAAATTTATCAAATACAGCTCAAAAATCATTTGCAAAATTTCATCGAGATCGGTTCAGATTTGGATATATCTCCCATATATAACTTCGTCCGATTTGCCTTTTTTTGTACACCAAACGTCTAATATTTGTCCAAATGGAATGAAATTTGGCACTTACGACCGAATTGAGCCTGGAAGCTAGTATGCCAAATTTGGTGAAGATCGGTTCAGATTTGGATATATCTCCCATTAATAACTTTGTCCGATCTACCTTTTATTGTGCACCAAACGTCTAATATTTGTCCAAATGGGATGCAATTTGGCACTTACGACCGAATTGAGTCTAGAAGCTAGTATGCCGAATTTGATCGAAATCGGTTGAGATATAGCTATAGCTCCCATATATATTGTTCATCCGATTTGTTATATCTGTTACCCATAGACGTAATATGCACTCCATAACAACGATATTCAGGGAAATATATCAAATACAGTTCAGAAATATCTTTGCCAAATTTTATCAAGATCGGTTCAGATTTGGATATAGCTCCTATATATTCCAAATGGGCAATACAAGTCCGGCCCCGCCCGACTTTAAGATTTTCTTTACTGTTTTTTTTTTATAAAATTTTAGAGTAGATCTTAAAAATTTCTTCCTTGGCAGAAACACATGCACTAACAAACCCACAATACCCTCCATCCACTACGAAGTGCATTTTTTAAAAAAAAAACCTGAACGCTCATTTAAACGTCTGGCCAAAAAGAGTCCATTCATTTGTTCATTCATTCAACATGAAGTTGCACAAAAGCCACAAACAACCAGAGTCAGTCACATACAGCCCAAACACACAGCCGCACTCACACACACTCGCACACACATTGTGCGTTGTTGCAGCAACCACACCGCACAACATGAATGCAACACACACGCCACACACTCGCACTCGCACTCACAACCCAAACCAAGTCAAGCCAAACCAACACAACGAGCGTCAAATGTATTTATAAATATTATAATATTGCGTTAGGTGGTGGCGTCTCGTCAAACGGCTGTCCGTCCGTTCGTCCACAACTCAGTTAAGAGCTACTATCAAATCTTCGCCGCTCAAATGAAAACCAAAACTATTTTGTTTTTCCCATTTTATTTTTCCATTTGATGTGATCTTCATTTTCATTAGAGTTTTATTTGTTGTTGCTGTTGGTTTCCGTAATGGCTTTATTTTTGGCTGTGATTATGGTAAGGATGGGTGGGGGGAAGGAAGAGGGAGATGTGAAGAGATTACATTTTATTTAAGTTTCATTTCAATATTTTTATGACCGAATTGATTCTCTTGCAATCCAAGACCACCTCAACCGAATATTTCGGAACCGAAAGAAAAAACCCCAAAAATTTCCGAGCCGACACAACCGAGCTTCGAACCATACATTGCCAACCTCTAGTGCAAACCTCTGAGAAGACAGAAATTCGGATACATTCGAGACGAAAGCCAATTACCCCCAAGTCGGATTCAACCGAGTATTTCTGAACCGAAAGAAAAAATCCCAAAATTTTCGAGCCGATACAAAACCATCCATTTAATTCCTGGCCGACAGCAATTAATTATACAACCGAGCTTCGAAGCATACACTTCCAACCTCTGGTGCAAACCTCTGAGAATACAGAAATTCGTATACATTCGAAACGAAAGCCAATTATTCCCAAGTTGACCTCAACCGAATATTTCTGAACCCAGAGAAAAAACCGTTATATTTCCGAGCCGACATAAAACCGTCCATTTAACTCTAGGCCGACAGCAATGCTTATACGACCGAGTTTCGAACCATACACTTCCAATATCTAGTGCAAACCTCTGAGAAGACAGAACAAACGCTAACCTCCTGATATTTCCGAGCCAACACAAATCCATCCTAGAGTTAGGCCGACAGCAGTCAATTATACAACCGAGCTTCGAAGCATACACTTCCAACCTCTAGTGCGAACCTCTGAGAAGACAAAAATTCGGATACATTCGAGACGAAAGCCAATTACCCCCAAGTCGACCTCAACCGAATATTTCAGCGCCGAAAGAAAAAATCCTAATATTTCCGAGCCGACACATAACCATACATTTAACTTTTCCTTTATACAACCGAACTTCGAACCATACACTTCCAACCTTTAGTGCAAACCTCTGAGAAGACAGAAATTCGGATATTTTCAAGACGAAAGCCCCAAGACGACTTGGGGGTAAGTCGACCTTAACCGAATATTTCTGAACCGCAAAAAAAATTATTTCCAAACCGATATCAAACAATCCATTTAACTCTAGGCCGACCGAACTTTAAACCATACACTTCCCACCTCTAGTCCAAACCTCAGAAAAGACAAAAAATCGGATATATTCGAGACGAAAGCCAATTGCCCCCAGGGCGACCTCAACCGAGTATTTCTGAACCATAAGAAAAAAGCCGAATATTTCCGAGCCAACACAAAACCATCCATTTAACTCTAGGCCGACAGCAATCCATTATACAACCGAGCTTCGAACCGTACAATTCCAACCTCTAGTGCAAACCTCTGAGAAGACAAAAATTCGGATACATTCGAGACAAAAGCCAATTATCCCCAAATCGGATTCAACCGAGTATTTCTGAACCGAAAAAAAAATCCCTATATTTCCGAGCCGACACAAAACCATACATTTTACTCTAGGCTGACAGCAATCCATTAAGCAACCGAGCTTCGAACCGTATAATTCCTCTGAGAAGACAGCAATTCGGAAACTTTTCGACAAGAGGCAACCTCTTGATTACCACCAAACTGAGAGAAATCCCAAATACTTTCGAGTCTAAGCCACGCCTTCGTATTCCCCTCAACTTCTATGTCGATTTAGCGATAAATGAAAGAAAGAAAGAATTGAAGTAGATTGATACAATTTTACTCAAATGTATACTATGTCTGCAGGACTTTGGGCCATGTAGATCCACGTTTTGGTATAGCCCCCATATAACGGCACCTCCCGATATTCGGTATTTGGATGAGTTTAGCGACATTATTCACCGGAATTGTTTCAAATTTGGTATTTGAAGTTTGTAATGGATACTACAGTCTACGACAGAAAATTGCCTGTGCAGGTCCACGTCTTCGTATAGCCCCCATATAACGGTACCCCACAATATTCTGTATTTTGATGATTTTTGCGACATTATTCACCGGAAATCTTCCAAATTTAGTATTTGAAGTTCGTAATAGATACTGCAGCCTAAAACAAAAATTTATCTGTGCCGGACCACGTCTTCGTATAGCTCTCATATAGCGGTACCTCCCGAAATTCGGTATTTTGATGATTTTAGTCACATTATTCACCGGAATTTTTTCAAAGTTGGTATTTGAAGTTCGAAATGGATACTTTAGCCTATGACAGAAAATTATCTGTGCAGGTCCACGTCTTCCATGTCGTCGTATAGGCCCTACAATAACGGCTACATTCGGAATTTTTAAGATTTTAACAAAATTTTTAACGGATTTTTGAATTGTGGCGCGTAGTAAAGACATTAAAAATTCATAATTGGGTGCTTCTCAAAAAAATTTTGGAAATTTTAGAATATATTTTTTTTTAAGAATTTTTAGGAATTGTTCATTGTTGGTTCTCCAAAAAAATCCTTAAAAATGGCTTTTGGAGGATCCTCCAAAAAAATAATAAAAATAAATTAATTGGTGTTTCATAGAATTTATTTAAAGTCTTTTAATATCCCTTTAAAAAACATAAAAAATTGGTTCTAAATAATTTCGTCCACTAAAAACTAAAATGGCGCCCAACGTGGGGTTTATGAGGCAAACCAAAAATTCAATGTCTTGTTTGTTATCCTTACAGCTTTTTTACTTGTTTTATAAGAATTGTTAGCATTTTTAGAAATTGTTCATTGTTGGTTCTCCAAAAAATCCTTAGTAGTGGCTCATGGAGGATCCTCCAAAAAATAATAGAAACAAATTAATTGGTGTTCCATGGAAGTTCTTTAAAGTCTTTTAATATCCCTTTAAAATACATAAAAAACTGTTTCTAAATTATTTCGTCCACTTAGAACTAAAATGGCGCCCAACGTGGGGTTTATGAGACACACCAAAAATTCAATGTTTTTTTGTTAGCCTTGAGTGCACCTTGAAATCTCATAAAAATTACAATTTATGGGTACTTCTAAATATCATTAAAAATTCTCATTTTGGGTCCTTTGTGGGATCCAAAAAAAAAAAAAATAAATAAATAAAAATAAAAAATAAAAAAAATACCTAAGCCTTCAGTCTTTATTTTTTTTTTTTTTTGAATATTTTTGAGAATTCCTAATAAATTAATGATTTTTAGTCAGTTTATAAAAATATTCAAATCTATTAATATATTGTCTAAATGTCCCAAAAAAGACATTTCCACATTTTCTAGAATTTCAAGGAAAAAATTCTTCTTCCAGCCAAGGCCTTGGTTATGAAGTGGCTTTGACGTTCGATAATTTTTTTTGCTAATTTTTCTAAAATGCAATTGGCCGTTTGATTTTAGGTTCAATGCCGCCGCCAATATTCAAACAGTTCAGTGATCTCCATTCCACTTGGCTTGACTCAGAATGACTCCCCCCCAAACCTCACCTTCCTCCCTTTTTAAAGAAGGCCAACCACAATTCAAATTGTATTGAACGAACGATTTAATCACAAAATATTCATGAAAAACCATTTTTCGAAATCATGCTCGAGTTCAGCTGCAGTTTCGAGAAAAATACAACAATTCTGCAAGAAGTTTTATTGCCACAACAACAAAAACAATAATAACAAATTACAAAAATTTAATTTACCAAAGTTTTTTTTTTTTTTCGAAATTATTTCTAAATCCGCCATGGCATGGTAAGCGTATATGTAACATGATTTTCCAGATTTCTTATCGTCGACAGAAAAAAAAAATTGTTCGATTCACATAAAATAGAAGTTGCTCGTTTTTTAACAATCCATACCATGGCTATTTGGTCGCAGCAGAGAATGCAGCGGAGGAAAAAGAGAAAAAAAATCGCCAAATAACTACAAGAAAAACCTGTAGCAACGAATTGTGTTTTTTCTGCTTCTTCTTCTGTAGGCCAACGTAAAGTCCAATAGTTTTGGAAGAGAAAAAAAAAAATACAAAAATGTTATATAATTCAGAATGAGGTATTTTCCTCAGGAAAATTTCAAGTCAGCTGGGTTAAAGAGGTTTCCAAGGAAAACTTCAATTCAGCCTCGCTGGGATTTCTGGGGATCAATTTCATCACACCTTTTCTGAATTAGGATGGGTTCAATTTTTATTATTATACTCTCCGCTATCGTATGGAGGGTATATTAAGTTTGTCATTCCGTTTGTAACACCTCGAACTATACATTTTAGACCCCACAGATATATATCCGAATATCCGTCTATTCGTCTGTCCGTCTGTGGAAATCACTCTAGCTTCCGAACGAAATGAAGTAGGTTAATAACATTTTACTCGAATGCACATTATGTCTGCAGGACTTTTGGTATTGAAAATGGGTCATGCAGATCCACGCCTTGGTATAGCCCCCATATAACGCCATCTCCCGATACTCGGTATTTTGATGATTTTAGCGCCATTATTCACCGGAATTGTTTCAAATTTGGTATTTGAAGTTCGTAATAAATGCCACAGCCTATATCAGAAAATTTTCTGTACAGGTCCACGTTTAGGTACAGACCCCACATAATGGTACCTCCCGATATTCGGAATTTTGATGGTTTTAGCGACATTATTTATCGGAATTGTTTCAAAATTTGTATTTGAAGTTCGTAATGAATAGTACAGCCTAAGGTAGAAAATTGTCTGTGCAGGTCCACGCCTTCGTATAGCCCCCATATAACGGTATCCCCCGATATTCGATATATTGATGATTTTTAACGCCATTAATTACCGGAATTGTTTCAAATTTGGTATTTTAAGTTCGTAATGGATGTCACAGCCTATAACAGAAAATTTTCAGTACAGGTCCACGTCTTCGTATAGCCCCCATATAATGGTACCTCCCGATATTCGGTATTTTGTTGATTTTAGCGACATTATTTACCAAAAATGATTCAAATTTGGTATTTGAAGTTTGTAATGTGTACTACAGCCTAAGACAGAAAATTGTCTGTGCTGGTCCACGCCTTCGTATAGCCTCCATATAACGGTACCTTCCGATATTCGGTATTTTGATGATTTTAGCGATACTATTTACCGGATTTGTTTCAAATTTGGTATTTGCAGTTCTTAGTGTGTACTGCAGCCTTAGGCAGAAGGTTATCTGTGCAGGTCCACGTCTTCATATAGCCCCCATATAACGGCACCTCCCGATATTCGGTATTTTGATGATTTTAGCGCCATTTATCAGCGGAATTGTTTCAAATTTGGTATTTGAAGTTCGTAATGATTACTACAGTCTATGACCGAAAATTGCCTTTGCAGGTCCAACATATAAAGGTACCTCCCTATATTCGGAATTTTGAGGATTATAGCTACATTATTCACCGATTTTTTTTTCAAGTTTCGCATTTGAATATTGTTATGGCTTATGGCAAAAGTTGCTTCTGCAGGTCCACGTCGTCGTATAAACCCTAATATAACGGCTACATTCAGTATATTTACGATTTTAATAGAATTTTCAACGGATTTTATTTTGAAAATTGTCAAATTCTTTCCAAATGGTTCAAAGTTCGGCCCGACCGAACTTACAGCTTTTTCCTCGTTATTTCTGATTTTCTAAGTGCCCAGTGGAGGAAACCACCACCCGCCTATGAAGTTGCAAATATCACCCAGTTCTAGATTGCCACCTATCATGGCACAAGATGCCTCCACGTAATTATTCCTTAACTCCAGGATACTGGGTATATATTTCAACAAATGTTCCGCTAGTAATTCCCATTTGTCATTGTGTGTGTGTGCGAACTTATTCCTGTATGCATGTCGCCGGTGTTACATTTAATGAAGCAAAATCTAATTAACATTATAATCGCTATCAGAATTCCAAGGATAATAGAAATCAACAGGGTGTCAACGGCAATCCACAAATGCAGTGGAAGAAAAGAATGCTGAATATTTTTGAAAATTATTTTCAAGGATCAAATGAGGATTTCTTAATTTTTAAAATATTTTTTTGGCCCAAATATTAATTTTTTTTAAATATTTTTTTCAGGAGTCAAATGTGGAATTTTTTAAGGATATTTTTTAATTCTTTTAGACTAACAGGGGTTTTTCAGGGGTCAAATGTGGATTTTTTTAAGGATATTTTTTAAGTCCTTTAGACTAACAAGTTTGGATTTTTTTTAATTATTTTTTTTTTTTTTTTTAGCAGAGAACGTGTATTTTTTTCGAGATTTTTTTTTCAAACACCTATCTTGGATTTTTTGAGAGTAATTATCTCAGGACTCTTAGTCAAATAAACAAGGTTTTTGGGAGAATATCTTTAAAGGACACTCAGACTACTGAACGTGAAATCTTTGAGAAAATATTTAAAGGACATACGGACTAATAAACGTGTAGTTTTTGGAGAATATTTCTCGAAGCTGGACGAGTAGCTGGCTTTAGAGGCCACTACTATCGAGTACCTCTGCCAGTATCTGGACTTAAGGACCCAACTGTCGAGTACGTAGTCTAATGGAGAATGTTGAAGAATAATTTTAATAACCAGAGTTCAATTTTTTTAGAATGTGTTTAAAGGCCCGATTTTAATTTTTTGGTCCTACAAGGATTTGAAAAGTATTTCTTAATTTTTTTTTGTTTTGGCCCAAATGTTAATTTTTTTTTTGAAATATTTTTCTAGGATCAAACGAGGAATTTTTTGAGAATATTTTTCTAGGACCTTCAAACTAATACAGGGTGAGATAAAAAAAATTGAGGATGGACGAGTAGCTGGCTTTAGAGGCCACAACTGCCGAGTACCTCTGTCCTATTCAGAATCTGGACTTAAGGACCCAACTGTTGAGTACGTGGTCTCAAAGGAGAATATTGAATAATATTTCTAATAATCAGTTTTAATTTTTTTGAGAATAGGTTTAAAGGGCCGATTTTATTTTTTTGGTCCTACAAGGATTATATAATAAGAATATTTTTTTTTTAGTTTTTTTTTATTTTGGCCCAAATGTTAATTTTGTTACAATATTTTTCTAGGATCAAAAATGGAATTTTTTGAGAAAAATTTTTTTAGGACCTTCGAACTAAAAAATGTTGAATTTTTTGAAAAAAAAAAAAACAAATTTTTTTCACCATGAAACGTGGATTTTTGAGAATTATTTTTCAAGCATCTCTCTTGGAATTATTTGAGAATGTTTTAATATAAAAAACAAGGAATTTAGGTGCTTACTTTTCAAAGACCAATGGAAATTTTTGAGAAAATCTTTAAAGGACATTCAGCCTGGTAATCGTGGAATTTTTGAGAACATTTTTCAAGGACTTAGCGAGATTTTTTTGAAGAGTTGCTTGTAAGGATTTCATTGGAAATATTTTTTCAGAATATTGTTCATGGACCCTTAGATCAATAAACGTAGAATGTTTGAGAATATTTTTCAAGGTTCAAATGTGGAATTATGGTGATTATTTTTCGAGATTTTCAGACACACAATTTTTTTCAGAATGTCTTTTAAGGATCCTTATTTGGCATTTTCTTTTTTTGGAATATTTTGGCCATGGACCATCAGACGAATAAACGTGGAATTTTTGATAATATATTTCAGGGATAAGACGTGGAATTTTTGATAATAATTTCCATGTGTCATGTGCAGATTTGTTAACGAACTCACAGACGAATAGATACCTTTTTTTAGAATATTTCTCGAGGATCGAGGATCCTTAAAATATATTTTCAAAAATTTCAAGTTTATTGGTCTGATGGTCCATGGCCAAAATATTCTCAAAAAAAAAAATGCCAACATGAACTTTTTGCAGAATATTTTTAATGATCTAACCTTAAATTTTTCGAAAATTTTTTAGAGGCTCTTAGACTAATAAACATAGATTTTTTAGGATAATTTCCAAGGACCATGAGTAGATTTTTTCATGGACCCTCGGACTAATAAACATGGATTTTTTTAAAATATTTTTCGAATATCAAACATGCAAAATTTTGAAAATATTTTTCAAAGGCTAAACGTGAATTTTTTTAAGGATATATTTTAAGATCCCTCAGACTAAAAAAACGTGCAACTTTTGAAGATGACTTCCAAGGACCACGTGAGATTTTTTTTTTTTGAATTTTTTGAGAATATTTTTCGAGGCTCAAACATGGACACCTTTTGATTATATTTTTGAAGGACTAAATGTGAGTTTATTTAGGAATATTTTCAAGGACCCTCAGACTACAAACTTGAAATTTTTCCAGACTAGTAAACGTGGAATTTTTGAGGATAATTTCGAATAACTATGCGTATTGTTTTCATTAATCCATGGATGAAACATGGGCGAATAGCTGGCTACTACTACTACCGAGTATATGATCTACAAATTTTGGAGAATATTATTTAAGGATCATATGTGCCTTCTTTGATAATATTTTTGAAGGGCTAGATGTGAGTTTATTTAGGAATATTTTCAAGGACTCTCAGACTACAAACTTGAAATTTTTCGAGAATATTTTTCAAATGCCCGCGGACTAATAAACGTAAATTTTTTGAGGATAATATCGAAGGACCATGCGTTTTTTTTTCATGAACCCACGGATGAAACATGGGCGAGGAGCTGGCTACTACTGCCGAGTACATGATCTACAAATTTTGGAGAATATTATTTAATGACCATATGTGGCCACAAAGTGATTGATAAACAAAACCGTGCGATTTTGATACCGTTTTTAAAATTGGCAGAAAACCCCCATCAAATACAGGGTATATGTTTTGGAACCTTTTTGAAATCTTATTTTTTTTTTTGGCTGTTTTCTTGGATCCTTCTGAAAATGTTTAGCGATTTTTTAAGACTGTATAAAAAAATGGTTTCCTGTATCGTTAGAAAAAAATGGCGCCCAATGTGAGGTTCACTAAAAACAATCGAAAATATTAAAAACAATCAATGGTCTCGGATGCTTCCAAAATATTTAACAAACTCGGCGATTTTGATTCCATTAAAGGTTGAATTTAACAGCGGAAAACTTTTAGGCCCTTTAAGAAATCTTAAAATATCCGTTTTTTGAGGTCTTTTGGATGATTCTACAAATGTTGAAGTGGCATTTACGATTACGTGAAAATAATAAATTCCTATAACGATAGAAAAATATGGCGCCCAATGTGTCCAATAAAAAAAATTTAAAAAAAAAATATTCAAAACAATTCTTAGGTGCTCCCAAAGTTTTGAACACTCTCTGCGATTTTTATCCCGTCAAATTTTAAAGCAGAAAACCCCCTTCAAAATATTTAACAAACTTGGCAATTTTGATTTCATTAAAGGTTGAATATACGGCGATTTTGATTCCATTAAAGGTTGAATATACAATGGGAAAACTCTTAGGCTCTCTAAGAAATCTTAAAAAATCCATTTTTTGAGGTCTTTTTGGTTTCGGATGCATCCAAAATATTTAACAAACTCGGCAATTTTGATTTCATTAAATTTTGAATTTAACAGCGGAAAACTTTTAGGCCCTTTAAGAAATCTTAAGAAATCAGATTTTTGAGGTCTTTTGGATCCTTCTACAAATGTTCAAGTGGTACTTCCGATTACGTAAAAATAATAAATTTTCTGTAACGAGAGAAAAATATGGCGCCCAATGTGGAGTCCAATAAAAACAGCAAAAAAAAATATATATATAATCAAAACAATTCTTAGGTGCTCCCAAAGTTTTGAACACTCTTTGCGATTTTTATGCCGTCAAATTTTAAAGCAGAAAACCCACTTCAAAATTTCTATTTTGCGTCCTTTATAAATCGTAAAAAAATAATTTTTTGGGGTTTTATTGGTTCCTAATAGGAAATGTTCAAGTGTTTCTTATAATTGCGCTCCGACAAAAAATGGCGCCCAACGTTGGTTTTCTTGGTTCCTAATAAGAAATGTTCAAGTGTCTCTTAAAAATGCGTAAAAATAAGGTTTATTGCACTCCGACAAAAAATGGCGCCCAACGTGGGGTTCATTAAAAAATTGATTAATAAAAGTCCAAACTTTGCATTTTTCGAGGATATTTTTCAAAAGCCCTCAGAATTAAAATTTGAAATTTTGTTAAGAATATTTTTCAAGGCCTTTTGAGTTTTTTGAGAATATTTTTCAAGGATGAAACGTGAAATTTTTTAACCAAAAAATTTTCAAAGACCTTCAAGCTATTAAACGGAGGTTTTGACAAGAGTATGTTTTTAAGCTCTTAAACGAGGGATTTAATATGACTTTGTTTTTCAAGGACCAAATATGTTTTGTAGAAATTTTTCTTAAATACTCTGGATGTTTTCAACCACATTTTTAAGGAATTGGGGCAATTTTTTGAAAAATTTTCAAAATCCTATTTTTTCTAAGTGTATCTGCAATAACATTAATTGTGCACAACGATTGTGGTTTTAAAAGGTTTCACTCGCTCTCAATATTTTTTTTTATTGCTTTCGACTAGCTTTATTGCCTGTTGGCGCTCACATGTGGTAGTGAATACATGTATCTGTATCACATCCGGCTTAGTTTTCATGTAAAGGATTAGTAGCCCTGTTTTGCCTGAACGGATGCTTTTTATTAGGCCTTTCAAGCATCTGCAACATGTTTGTAATCCAGCTTATGGAGATGTATGCATGAGAACGTGTTTGTGTGTGTGGTTTTGTTTCATATCATAATTAATTTGTTTATATATTATGCTGAGGATATGAACAGATACTGTTACTAGAATCCTTGTGGAGTGGTTGTTACTGTTGTTAGTTTTAGTTTTTTACTCTGGTGAACAAGTTTTCTTTTTTTTTTGGGGGGTGAAGGGAGATTTTTGTGGAAACATGTTATATTATTACATTTAAGGATTATATTCTGGCAAAACGATTTGCATGTGTCAGGGCAGAACTAGAAAGGATTATATTTCAGAGTGTGTAAGTAAGTGTGTGTGGGAAATGTGGAAAATTGAGGGAAAGGAAATTGAAATCCAGGTAATTCAAGTAGAAACCTTAACTAGTATGAAAATGGCATACCATTTTGTAGAGGAGTAAGGTTATACATTAAAAAAATGCATGTGGCGCCCAATGTGGGGATTTCACTTTGGGATATCTTTACTTTTGGAATATTTAATTTTCAATTTTTTGAAAATGATTATCAAAACCCATGCTGGTATCCCATATAGCATCACTTAGCAAATACAAATGGCGCCCAACGTGGGGACTCATCATTTTTTTTCTCAAAGTGTAAAATTACAGGCTGTAGTATCCATTACGAACTTCTTATGGGGGCTATACGAAGACGTGGACCTGCATAGACAATTTTCTGTCATAGGCTGTAGTATCCATTACGAACTTCGAATACCAAATTTGAAACAATTCCGATAAGTAATGTCGCTAAAATCATCAAAATACCGAATATCGGGGGGAACCAATACCAAAAGTCCTGCAGACATAATACACATTTGCAAATACAAATGGCGCCCAACGTGGGGACTCATCATTTTTTTTTCTCAAAATGGAAAATTACAGGTTGAGATGAGAAAAAACGGCAACCAATTTCAGACTACTGTCATTTCTAAGCCACTCGTCCGACAGCTATTAAAATTATTCCAGTGATAGCTCATTATGTTCTTTATAAGCGTACAAAGGCAATTTAGTGAGAATTTTCCAGAAAAAAAGTTATTCGTGTTCGGAATTCATGCGTGATAGTGTGATTTCTGTATATTTGGTTGGAAAACCACAAGTGGCTATCGTTAGAGCACTCCAGCATTTAAATGTGAATAAATCTTATTTGGCTCGTACCATCGCTCGTTACGGTGAAGGTAGGCCGACGACGTCAAGGAAGTGAACGGAAGAAAAACGCCACATCAGCAGAAATGCTTCGAAAAGTAAAAAGGCGACTTGATTGAAACCCTCGTCGCAGTGGCCGAAAAATGTCTCGTGAGCTGAACATATGGCAATATTCCATTCGGAAAATATAGAAAAATGAGCTCAGGGTAAAGCCATTGAAATTCCAAAAAGTCCAAGAACTTACACCGCAACAGAACGAAAATAAACTCAAAAGAGCTAAAGAGATGCTTCGCTTGGCCGAAAGTGGTGAACTGCCGAATTTGAGTTTCTCCGATGAGAAAACATTCGTTGTCCAGCAGTTTGTAGACAAACAAAATGATCCGTGTTTACTTGCCAAAGAGGTCAGCTGAAAATGTGCACCTTCGGAACTAGACCACCAGAAATCAAGTGCCAATGGTGATGGTGTGGGCCGCCATAATAGCCGCTGATCGCTCTCCACTCGTATTAAACGACCGTGGCATCAGAATAAATGTCGAATATTATCGTGAAAATATTCTAGAAGGTGTATCAAAGCCTTGGACAGGCAAACATTTTGCCCGCAGACCTTGGACGTTCCAAGAGGACTCAGCACCATCGCACGCTCAGCACGCGCCACCAATGAATGGTTTCAAAATGAGGTTCCTCGCCTTATTTCCAGCACACAATGGCCACTTAAATCTCCGGATACAAATCCGTTGGACTGTTAGTAGATTTAAATGGCGCCCAACGAGGGGACTCACCATTTTTATACCCTACACCACAAGGTGGTCAGGGTATTATGTCTTTGTGCATTTGTTTGTAACAGGCAGAAGGAAACGAGATAGACCCATAGTTCCTTTTGATGATCTGCATAGAATCACATTCTGAGTCGATTTATGCATGTCCGTCCGTCTGTCCGTATGTCCATGTATTTTTGTAAACAAAGTACAGCTCGCAATTATTACCCGATTCAGATGAAATTTTGCACAAATCATTTGTTTGGCCCAAGGACGAACCCTATTGAAATTGGAGATAATCGGTAAAAAATTAGATATGGCTCCCATATATATCTTCGTCCGATTTACTTTTTATTGTGCACCAAAGGTGTAATATCAGCCCGAATAGTATGGAATTTTGCACATACAACCAAATTACGCCTAAAAATAAGTATGCCAAATTTGATCGCAGTCGGTTCAGATATAGCTATAGCTCCCATATATATTGTTTATCCGATTTGTTATTTTAGTACTCCGCTGCCGTAATATAAGCTCTGTAACAACAATATTTAGGGAAATATATCAAATACAGCTCAGAAATACCTTTGCTAAATTTTACCGAGATCGATTCGGATTTGGATATATCTCCCATATATAACTTCGTCCGAATTACCTTTTATTGTGCACCGAACGTCTAATATTTGCCCAAATGGGATGAAATTTGGCACTTATGACCGAATTGAGTCTAGAAGCTAATATATCAAATTTGGTGAAGATCGGTTCAGATATAGCTACGGGTCCTATATATATTGTTCATCCGATCAGTTATTTTAGTCCTCCGCAGCCATAATATGCATTCTGTAACAGCAATATTTGGGGAAATATATCAAATACAGCTCAGAAATACCTTTGCTAAATTTGATCGAAATCGGTTCGAATTTGGATATATCTCCGCTATATAACTTCGTCCGATTTACCTTTTATTGTGCACCATACGTCTAATATTTGTCCAAATGGGATGGAATTTGGCACTTACAACCGAATTGAGCCTAGAAGCTAGTATGTCAAATTTGGTGAAGATCCGTTCAGATATAGCTATAGCTCCCATATATATTGTTCATCCGATTTGTTACCCACATTAAATTATGATTATAATCGTAGGGTGTCTGATTGAATTCTCCCATAAAAACTTTTAATTGTTGTGTGGAGCTCTACTAAATTAGCAAAGAGGTGTAGGGTATCATAAAGTCGGCCCACCCGACTTTAAGAGTTTCTTTACTCAATTTTTTTTTAATGTAAATAATTTTCGTTTGATTTCAAATTCCAGTGTCTTTGAAAAAACTCCACTTAAATCCTTCAATGTCTGTACATGGTATTATCCTTTAGTCTAATAATCTCCCTATAAGCATACCTTTTGCAACAGACTGTAAAAAGCCGACTTTCTACTACAATATGTGTGAGTATGTCTCTATGTGTAGGTGTAGCACAGAAGCTAATAGGCCCTGCAATAAAATTTGTTGGCCAATAAATTACACTTCATATGACTGAGTTTGCATTTGTTTATAAAACAGCATGGATGGAGAGAGGGAGAGCAATCGGGGAGAGTGAGAGAGCAATTGGTACCGAGTTCGCTGACTTAATTTTTCATTTCGGCATTCAATTTCCATTTAAAATGGATTTTTTTGGGGGATTGTAATTTATATACGGGAAACTCATTTCAATTTCAGGGCAAATATTTGCGTCAACTCAACTTTTTTTTGGCAACACCTTTTTGCTGGTGGGTAATATAAAATTAAAATTCTCAAATCCAACGCAACGCAGCTGGTTAAAATACCAATTTCAGTGACAGAGGCTGCTGTGACAGGAGACTTTTTTTTTGGCCAAAGCTTAAGGTAATCACATATCAAAATAAAAATAAGATTTATTTTTGATACAATTAAGGTCGGCTGGAAACTTCAATTATTCTTTGCCTTTCTTCAAAACTGAAAAATTGACACAAAAAAAAAAATGATAAAAAAATTGATGTGATTTTTTATGATTTTCAAAAAGACCCCTAACTGTTGTCATTTAATAAAAAAAGGCGAAAATAACATTGTCTCCCATAAAATGAGACAATGTTCAGGTTTTTTTTGTGATCACAAAAATTTAGAGAGGGGTGATAGAAATTAGACAAAGGTAAAAAGGGTCAGCCGTCCACAATAATGACAATTTGCAGGAAATTTTTTTGATGAAATATAATAATAATAAAAAATATAATAATAAATATAAAAATATAATAATAATAATAAAATAATAATAATAAAAAATATATAAATGTAAATGGCGCCCAACGTGGGGACAAGATATATAATAAACAGCTAATTCCGCAATTTTCATAAGATAATCAGAAATTTTCTTGGACTATGAGAAACGAAATATTTGAAATCTTCATTAAATAAAAAAAAATCCGGCTCTTTAAGGGTCAAACAAAAAAAAAAGAAAAAATGTGAAACGTCATTTCAAGCTGTCTGTGAAAAAAAAATGGCGCCACACGTAAAGTTCAATAAAAATGAATGAATGAAAGTTCGGCCGGACCGAACTTTGGATACCCTCTACCATTTAGTACAAATTTGGCAATTTTCAAAAAATTAAAATCCATTAGAAATTCTATTAAAATCTTAAAAATACCGAATGTAGCAGTATATCAGGTTCTATACGACGACGTCGATCTGCATAGGCAACTTTTGTCAAAAGCCTGCACAGAAAATTTTCTGTCGTAGAATATCGGGAGGTACCGTTATATGGGGACGTGGACCTGCACAGACAAATTTCTGTCTTAGGCTGTAGTATTCATTACGAACTTCAAATTTAAAATAATTCCGCTAAATAATGTCGCAAAAATCATCAAAATACCGCATAACAGGGGGTAACCTTATATGGGGCCTATGCGAAGACGTGGACCTGCACAGACAATTTTCTGGCACAGACTGTAGTTCCCATTACGAACTCTAAATACGTAATTTAAAACAATTCCGGTAAATAAAATCTCTTAAATCACCAAAATACTGAATATCGGGAGGTACCTTTATTTGGGGGCTATACGAAGACGTGGACCTACATGGCCCATTTTCTGTCTTATGCTGCAGTATCCATTTCGAACTTCAAATACCAAATTTGAAACAATTCCGGTAAATAATGTCGCTAAAATCATGTAAATACCGAATATCGGGAGGTACCGTTATATGGGTGCTGCACAAAGACGTGAACCTGCACAGACAATTTTCGGTCATAGGCTGTAGTATCTCTTACGAACTTCAAATATCAAATTTCAAATAGTTTCGTTAAATAATGTCGCTAAAATCATTTCAATACCGAATGTCGGGATGTACTGTTATATGGGGCCTATACGAAGACGTGGACCTTCACACTCAATTTTCTGTCTTTTCTTCATTACGAACTTCAAATACCAAATTTGAAACAATTCTGGTGAAAAAGTGTCCATAAAATCATTAAAAGTACCGAATATCGGGATGTACAGTTATATGGGGGGCTATACTTAAACGTGGACCTACATGGCCAATTTTCAATACCAAAAGTCCTGCAGACATAAAATATATTTGAGCAAAATATTATCAATCTACTTCATACTTCATAAAGTGGATGAGGCCGTTACATGGGGACCATACCAAACTTCAAATCTTCTTAAATAATTTCGTGGCTAGGATTATCAAAATACCGAATTTCAGTGGGTATCGTTATATGTGCGCCATAGGAAAACGTGAACCTGGATATTCAATGTTCTGCAACCGGAGCTAGAATCCATTACGAACTACAAATACCAGATTTTAGAAAAATCGGTGAAAAAATGTGGGGAAAATCATCAGAATACCGAATATCGGTAGGTATATGATGGCTATATCAAAACGTGGACCTATGATCCACGAATACGAATTTCTAGACAATTCGTTGAAAAAAAAATCAGTGGGGAAAATGATCAGAAAATGTGGACCAATATATCTCATTCTCAATACCAACCATCCTAGACACAATGCAAATGGTTCTGGAATTTTTGAAGCGCTAAGTCACATAATGTGGGCTGTATCGCGATTTCAAGAGACAGACGGACTGACAGACAGACGGACATCGTTAAATCTACTTAGAAATTTATGCTGATTATGGATATGTAAATTTTATGGGGTCTACCACGAATTCGGAGAAAACAAGAATGGCGCCCAACGTGGGGTGTAGTAAAAAATAAAAGTCAAATCTTCAGGCACTCAATTTCGATCCGATACACTCAAAAGATTAAAGAAAATCAAAATTGTGGGTCTTCCGCAAGACCTCATTTTGGATTCTTTTAAAAATCCTAGAAAAGCTACTTTTTGGTCGCATTCAAAAATCTCTTGGGGGGGCCACAATATCTATGTTCTTGTCCATTTCTAGACCCTTTGTTTTTCATTCTTTTTTAATTCCACCTCTTTTAGGTCTTATGATTTTTCTTCAAAAATTCACATTTTCGGTTCCGATTTGTTATTCTAAAAATCTTTAGAACATACATATATTTTGTCCCTTTCGAGACTTCATTAAATCGTGGAGGAATCCGAAGTTTTTGTTGTTTTGGATCTTTCTGAGAATTGTTTACAAATCCACGTTTTGTCCCTGCATAAATTCATTTAAATTCCGCGTATTTCTTCTTAAGGACGTCCTTCCATTAAATCCAGATTTTTTTTTTTGATTATTCGAAAAGTACGAGAAAATCTACATCCTGCTCCTTTTTGGATATTTGCGAAAACCTTGTGTCCTTCATGGTTCCTCCTGCGAGTCTTTAAATATTTCCCTAAAAATCCCCGCCGATGTTCCATTTTTGGAGATCTTAAAAAAATCATTTGAACATCTATGTTTTTTTATGTTTTTTTTTTAAAAAATTACCTTTTTTGGTCCTTGGATAGGACCATATCCAAAATTTAAAGAAATTAATTTTCAAACCTTTTAGGACTTCTGAAAAAATCTTTAAAAATCAACCTTTTTTTTGATTTTTTTTGGGTACTTCAAAAAGTCATTAAGCAACCGATATTTCTGGTCCTTTTTGGGATACATCCCAAAATCATTATCCTGTTGTTGATCCTCTAAAGGTCCTTCCAAAAATCGTTCATAAATTCACTTTGACCTTCTCTTTTTTTTATAAGAAAAAGTCTCCCTTAACTCTTCTTAAAAATCTTAAGACACCACATTTATTGGCCCTCACTAAAATAACTGGCGCCCAATGTGGGGTTGGCACATTAAAGATTTCCAAAATTTCTCCAGACCCATGGAATTCTTTCAGCTGTATATTTTCCAATCATTGAAAAATTTTAAAACTCCAACAACGTTCTTATCTTCTTCTCAAATTTCCATCAATCTCCTTTTGGCGTACCCTTTTTTCCCTCCAATGCTTAATAGCCCCTTTGGCTCTGAACAACAGAATGCAATTAAAATTTTGTATGCAATACAATTTTGACATGGAGATGAATGAATGGACGATGCTGACGACGACGATTCAACTCAAACACAAGGACAATGCATTTAACTGACAACATACTCGTACTCCCTGGACACGAAGAGTTGAGTCGATGATGGCATTTAAGCGACAAAATACAGACTGGGCGTTTTTCACTTGAACGGGACTTTCACTTGTTTGTCTAACGAGAAGAGTTTTGTGTTTTTTTTTTTAATAAAATTAAGAAAAACAAGTGACTTGGAAATAAAAATTCGAAGATATAAAAGGTTTTTTATATGCCATTGGAATATGTGTCGTAAATTTGGAACAGGGAGCAAAATGTCCTGCGGCATCATTTTCATAAGACTAATTGCTGTAAATGTTTGGTTTTTCTTTAAATCAATTTCATTATTTGGAAAGTCCTTGGAAGAATTTTTAATAAAGAGTAGCAATAGAAAGTTGAAGCTCCTTGGACCAAAAATGGAATTTGTAGGATATTTTTTCAAGGATTAAACGTGGATTTTTTTAAAGATATCTTACAAGGATCAAACGTGGATTTCTTAAAAATATTTTTTCAAGGATATTTTAAAGATATTTTTTCAAGGATTAAACGTGTTTTTTTTAAGATTTTTTTCAGGATCAAACGTGGATTTCTTAAAAATATTTTTTTAAGGATCAAACGTGGATTTTTCTTAAAAATATTTTTTCAAGGATCAAACGTGTATTTTTCAAAGATTTTTTTTCAAGGATCAAACGTGGATTTCTTAAAAATATTTTTTCAAGGATCAAACGTGGATTTCTCAAAAATATTTTTTCAAGGATCAAACGTGGATTTTTCAAAGATTTCTTTTCAAGGATCAAACGTGGATTTCTTAAAAATATTTTTTCAAGGATCAAACGTGGATTTCTTAAAAATATTTTTTCAAGGATATTTTAAAGATATTTTTTCAAGGATTAAACGTGTTTTTTTAAGATTTTTTTTTTCAGGATCAAACGTGGATTTCTTAAAAATATTTTTTCAAGGATCAAACGTGGATTTTTCTTAACATATTTTTTCAAGGATCAAAGGTGGATTTTTTAAAAATATTTTTTCAAGGATCGAACGTGGATTTCTTAAAAATATTTTTTCAAGGATCAAACGTGGATTTTTTGAAGATATTCATTCAAGGAACACATTTGATTTTTTTAAATTATTTTTTTCAAGGATCAAACGTGGATTTCTATTCATTCAAGGATTAAAATGTGGATTTTTTAAAGATATTTTTTCAAGGATGAAACGTGGATTTTTTTTAAGATATTTTTTTCAAGGACCAAACGTGAAATTTTTTTAAGATATTTTTTTTGAAGGACGAAACGTGGATTTTTTGAACATATTTTTCAACGATTTTTTTTAAAAGATTTTTTCGAGGATCAAACTTGGATTTTTTTGAAAATATTTTTTCAAGGATCAAACGTGGATTTTTTTTAAAAGATTTTTTCGAGGATCAAACGTGGATTTTTTTGAAAATATTTTTTCAAGGATCAAACGTGGATTTTTTGAAGATGTTTTTCAAGGATTAAACGTGGATTTTTTAAAGATGTTTTTCAAGGATTAAACGTGGATTTTTTAAAGATGTTTTTCAAGGATTAAACGTGGATTTTTTTTTAAATATTTTTTTCAAGGACCAAACGTGAACTTTTTCTAAATATTTTTTTTGAAGGACGAAACGTGGATTTTTTGAACATATTTTTCAAGGATTTTTTTTTAAAGATTTTTTCGAGGATCAAACGTGGATTTTTTTGAAAATATTTTTTCAAGGATCAAACGTGGATTTTTTTTAAAAGATTTTTTCGAGGATCAAACGTGGATTTTTTTGAAAATATTTTTTCAGGGATCAAACGTGGATTTTTTTTAAAAGATTTTTTCGAGGATCAAACGTGGATTTTTTTTTTTAATATTTTTTCAAGGACCAAACGTGCAATTTTTCGAAACATTTTTTCAAGGACCAAATATGGATTTTTTAACATATTTTTTCAAAGACCAAACGTGGATTTTTTAAACATATTTTTTTAAAGGACCAAACGTGGATTTTTTAACCTATTTTTTTCAAAGAACCAACAGTGGAATTTTCAATGATTTTTTGAAGGACCAAACTTGGATTTTTTAACATATTTTTTCAAGGACCAAACGTGAGTTATTTAACACATTTTTTAAAGACCAACAATGGATTTTTCAAAAATATTTTTCAAGGACCAAATTCGATTTTTTTTTTAATTATTTTTTAAGGACCAAACGTGGATTTTCAAAGATATTTATTCAAGGACCAAATTTGAAAAATGTTTAAATTATTTTTAAAGATATTCATTCAATAACCAAATTTGATTTTTTTAAATTATATTTTCAAGGAACAAACGTGGATGTTTGAAAGATATTTTCAAGGACCAAAAGTGCATTTTTAAAAGATATTTTTCAAGGACCAAACATGGATTTTTCAAAGATACTTTCTGTAGGACTAAACGTGGATTGTTTTAAAAGATAGTTTTTCAAAAACAACATGTGACATTAAACCTTTGTGAATTTAAACCCTTTTTCAAGGACCAAACGTGGATGTTTTAAAAAAATCTACAACGTTTTTTTAAGAACCTATCGAGGATATTTCTAAAATTTTTTTCAAACTTTGGGGGTTTTAAAAATATGTCTCCGAGGGCCAAGCGTGGATTTTTTTAAATTTCTCTTACAAGGACTAATATTTTTGAAAGGACAAATCGTGTATTTTTTTCAAGGGCCAAACTTAAAGTTTTTTTTTTCAAGGACTGAATGTGATTTTTCTCCAAAACCTGGAATTTTCCAATTTTTTCAGGACCCCGTGGACCATTTCCTTCTAGGACTCAATGTTAAATTTTTCGAAAAAAAAATTTCAATGACCTAATGTGGATTTTTTTTACTATTTTCCAAAGACCAAACTTAGAGGTTTTAGAAATTTGCCTTCAAGGGCCAAGCGTGGATTTTTTTTTTAATTTCTCTTACAAGGACTAGTATTTTTGGCAGGACTTAACATGGATTTTTTTCAAGAACTAAACCTACATTTTTTTTCAAGGACCGAATGTGATTTTTTTTAAACTTTGAATTTTCCAATTGTTTTCAGGACCTCGTGGACCATTCCCGGAGTTTTCAAGGACTTAATGTGAAATTTTTCGAATAATTTTTTAAGGACCTAACGTGGATTTTTTCCAATTATTTTCCAAGGACCAAACTTGGAGGTTCTAATATATGTCTTCAAAGGACAAGCGAGAATTTTTTTAAATTTACCTTAAAATTTACCTAATATTTTTAAGAGGACTAAACGTCGATTTTTTTCAAGGACAAAACCTAATGTTTTTTTTTTCCAAGGACCGAATGTGATTTTTTTTCAAAATTTGGAATTTTCCAATTTTTTTCAGACCAAATGTGGAACAAGCCAGGGGTTTTCGAGGATGTACTGCGAATATTTCGAAATATTTGTTAAGGATGTAACGTGGATTTTTTATTTTTCAAGGACCAACCATGGAGGTCTTATAATAATCCTTCAAGGGCCAAAACGTGGAATTTACCAATTTTTTTCATGTCCTCGTGGACCATTCCCGGAGTTTTCAAGCACTCAAATTTTTCGAATTTTTTCAATTATTTTTTAAGGACATAACGTGGATTTTTCCCTACTATTTTCCAAGCACCAAACTTAGAAATTTTAGAAATTTGCCTTTAAGGACTAAACGTGGATTTTTTTTAAATTTCACAGACTAAAAGTATATTTTTTCACGGACCAAACCTCAAGTATTTCTTAAGGACCGTATGTGATTTTTTTTTTAAAAACTTCGAATTTTCCAATTTTTTTTCAGACCAAACGTGAACAACCCATGACTTTTCGAGGATGCAATGCAAAATTTTTCGAAATATTTTTTTATGTTCCTGACGTAGATATTTTCTAACTTTTGAAAAACATCCACGTCAAGAACTTAAAAAATATTTCGAAAGTTTATAAACCCTCCAAAATTAGTGGGTTTTAAAATATAGCTTCAAGGGTCAAGCGTGGATTTTTAAAATATCTCCTACAAGGACTAGTATTTTTGGAAGGACTAAACGTTGAAGACCAAATCGAAAGTATCTTTCCAAAACGTGGAATTTTCTAGGACTTGAGGGGAACATTCCAGGACTTCTCAAGGACCCAAAGAGAGATTTTTCGAAATACTTTTTAAGGACCCTACGTGGATTTTTTTGAAGGATTTTTCAAAATATTTTTTCCAGGATACTTGATCCCTGAAAAATATTGTAGTAAAATATTATTGAAAATTATTTCCAGAATCCCCATATTTGTTCTTATTTTAACCCCCCTCTTAATCTCTGCTACTTCTTCCAATTCTTAACGCTCTGTCTCCTCCCCCCCCCCCCCCCTCCCACCAGTTAAACATAAATTAAGCTCTATTTTTATTGCTGAAATCTAGTTAGCATTAATTTTTCCTTTGTAAGTTGGTGAAACAAACATTACTTCCACACCATTACGTTTATTTGCAGCTTCTGACTATTTGTTAGTTTGTTGTTTGGATATAAAAAACAAGAGCAGAAAAAAACAAGAGCAGTGGAAAAAGTGAATATTCCCATCAAAATGCTGTCTTGTTAATCAAACAACAACAGGGGCGTAGGTTGAGTCAACTTTTTTAGAAGGGAGTGATTAATATTTTTTGGGAAAGATTGCTTTTCCGTCCTGGAGCTAAATATGACCTCAAATGCTAAAGAAAATTTCGGGAGTAGGGTGGAGGGTAAGTTTCCCCCCTTCCAATTTTTTTCCACGCCCATGCCTGAAAATGTTTCTAATACACATAGCTCCTAAACTAAACACCATAGATATCCTCTGTCATTCATTGTACTCTTGTTTAGCCGAAGTCCATTGAAGGGACATGGGAAAGGAGGAAATGTGAAAGGGGAGAGGGGAAATGTCGGAGAAATGTATTTAATTTCCATCTTTGTGGGGGTTTGAGGTCTATTGAAGTGCTGTTGTTGAATGCTGCTCAACAATGTTGTGTTGAGTATTTGCTGTTCAACAGAGCTTATTATTAAATTTTGTGGAATAGGATTTTGGTTGTTGTTGCTGTTGTTGGTATCCTTGTTGTTGCCATACCTGGTTACAAAAGGATATCTAACACAAACGGAATATGAAATGTTTGGATTTGTGTTTCGACATTCGGATGAGTAGAATATTTTGAAAATATCGTGAAATACCTCTCTAAGCAATGTCGGATTTAGTTTCGAAATTTGGTAGGGCAATTATTTCAGAGGAGGGGGGGGGGGGGGATATTCGGAATAGGATCTGAAATTCAGGAATTACTTCAATTTTTAATTCAGGTCTATTTGTGATCGTCTCCGGACCGTCTCCGGATGGCAAATTACGTCAGAGAAAATGGGGAAATTTTTGAAAAAGATCTGAAACTAAAAATGTATCTCCAGTCCTTAGGTGACCCTCTCCGACTTTCCTTATCTTTTTCGTTTTTAATATTTTTTTTTTTTTGAAAACCTCGATTTTTTTCCAACAATTCATTCTCAATTATCTCTTCAATGACTTCTCTTCTCAGAGAATATGGGGTAAATTTAAAAAAAAGGAGAAATTTGAAATTTATTTCCATTTTTTCAAGCCGAGTCCATAAGTGACCCTCTCCGACTTTCTTTATCTTTTTCGTTTTTAATATATTTTTTTTTTTTTTTGAAAACTTCGATTTTTTTCCAACAATTCATTCTCAATTATCTCTTCAATGACTTCTCTTCTCAGAGAATATGGAGTAAATTTTGAAAAAGACCAGATATTAGAAATTTATTTCCAATTATTCTTTTCAAACCAGGTCCATCGGTGACCCTCTCCGAGTTTCCTTATCTTTTTCGTTTTTCACTTTTTTTTTTTTGAAAACCTCCCTCGATTTTTTTTCCAACAATTCATTCTCAATTACCTCCCTTGTCCTCTCTCCCTCTACCCGCAGCTAAGACTTCATCTCTCCTCTGAGATATGGGGTAAATTTTGAAAAAGACCAGAAATTAGAAATTTATTTTCAATTTTTCATTTCAAAACAGGTCCTTAGATGACCCTCTCCGACTTCCTTATCTTTTTCTTTTTTTTTTTGAAAATACCTCCCTCTATTTTTTTTCCAAATCAAGCCATTATCAATTATCTCTCGTTCTCTCTCCCCTACCCGCAGCAATGACTATGGGGAAAGTATAAAAAAATATAAATTAGAAATTTATTTCCAATTTTTCTTTTCAAACCAGGTCCATAGGTACCCTCTTTGACTTTCATGAAAGAATCTACATTTTTTGTTTTTTTTTTTTGGAAAATATCTCCTCTCGATTTTTTCCCAACACAACCCATTATTTGAGAACATGGGGGAAATTTTGAAAAAGAGATTTATTTCCAATTTTTCTTTTCAAAACCAGGTCCATAGGCAACCCTCTCCGACATCCATGAGGGAATCTAACGTTTCTTTTTCATTTTTTTTTTTTTTTTTGAAAATACCTCCCCTCAAATTTCTTTTTCAACACAACCCATTGTCAATTCTCCCTCCCCTCCTCTTCCCCTTTGACTTCAGTTATGACTTCTTTATCATTTTCATTTTTAATTTTTAATTTTTTTTTTAAATATTTCCCCTCGAATTTATTTTCCAACGCATTGTCAATTCTCCACCCCCCCCCTTCATCTTCATCTCTCAGAGATATTTCTATATTGAATGCTTTCAATGGATAACTCATAATCATGCACTTCACGTATCCGTTGTCCATCTGTTGGGTTATGTAACCAATGTCCACTCGATAACTTCCAAGAGGTACTCACAGCAAAGTGGCGGATATACAGTTCGTTGTTGTCCTGGATACAGGTGGGCCAATACCTCGCGTCTATGAGAGTTTGTGCGTTGGCTCTTCATATATTCATATTTTATTGAATTTACAAGCAACAAAGTCAATTCATTGTGTAATTTTAAAAATTGACTAAGTCCAAAATTTTCAAAAAAAAAAATAAATAAATAAATAAATAAATAAAAATAAAAATTAATAAATAAATAAAACAATTAAAAAAAGCTATAAGTTCGGCCGGGCCGAATACCCTCCGCTATTTGGAACGAATTTGGCTATTTTCAAAAAAAAAAAAAAAAAATAAATAAATAAATAAAAATAAAAAAATAAAATAAATAAATAAAATCCGTTAAAAATTCTGTTAATATCTTAAAAATACCGAATGTAGCCGTTTATGTTTTTAGGGTCTACGGGACGTCTTGGAGCTGCTTAGGGAACTTTTTAAATTTGCACAAAAAAAATCCATTAAAAATGCTGTTAAAATCTTAAAAATGCCGAAAATAGGGAGGTACCATTATATGGGGACTATACGAAGACGTAGACCAGCACAGACAATATTCTGTCATAGGCTGTAGTATCCACATCGAACTTCAAATATCAAATCTGAAAGAATTCTGATGAATATTGTCGCTGAAGTCATCAATATACCTAATATCGGGAGGTACCGTTATATGGGGACTACACGAAGGCGTTGACCTACTTACGGAATTTTTTGTCACAGGTTGTAGTATCAATTAGGAACTTCCAATACCAAATTTGAAACAATTCCGGTAAATAATGTCGTTAAAATCATCAAAATATCGAATATCGGGAGGTACCCTTATATGGGGGCTATACCAAGACGTGGACCTATATGGCTTATTTTCACTACCAAAAGTCCTGCAGACATAATACACATTTGTGTAAAATTTTATCAACCTACTTCATTTCGTTCGGAAGGTAGAATGCTAGAACAGAAGGACGGACGTCGCTAAATCGACATACAATTTTATCGACATAATATTTTATACTCTGTGGGGTCTAGAGTATATATATATATATATATATATATATATATATATATATATATATATATATATATATATATATATATATATATATATATATATATTTCGAGGTGTTACAAACGGAATGACAAACTTAATATACCCTCCATACTATGGTGGCGGGGTATAAAAATTAGGGCTGCAAACTACTTGTCCACCAAACCACCTTTTGAGCCATGGTTAGGTTTTAGAAATGTTTTTTTAAGGCGGCTCGAAATACGGGGTTTCTTTCTGTTCAACAGAATTTTTTGTTTAGACAATGATTTGGTTTCCGTTTCGGGGTTAATATACATAAATAACTTCGGTTCAAAAACGTCTTGGCTCACTTGGGCGCCATTCATCCATATTTTCTTTGTCAACAATAATGGTTTCTTCTTCCTTCATTTATCGTAGAAAAATTGTGAATATATGGTGTCCAAATAAACTTTTTATGCCCTGCCATATAATATTACCTCCCTATATTCGGTATTTTGATGATATTAATGATGCAGGTCCACATTGTCGTAGAGACCTTATTATAACGGCTACATTCGGCATTTTCAAGATTTTACTGGAATTTTTTTACGGATTTTTTTTTAATTTGTCAAATTCGTTCCAAGTGGTGGAGGGCATTCAAAGTTCGGCCCGGTCAATCTTTTAGCTTTTTTACTTGTTTTCTTTTGCTCAAAATTAAAGATATGTTTGGTATTTGTCTTCTTTTCAATTTCGGACTTAATCTTCTTTTAGCAGAAACGACTTTGTAATAACTGAGTTAAAATGAGTTTCATCTCTTTTGGACTTAATCTCATTTTACCGGCAATGGTGTTTAAATTTACAAGCGGCAGACACTATTTGTTAACTTGATTTATCAAAATTACACGAGTTCTAAAAATAGAAAAAAGAAAACAAAAAAAAAAAAAAATTCATTTGGGCGCCATTTATTTTTAACTTTTATATAAAATTTATTTTTATTATTATCATTCTTTTTTATTTTTATTTTTTTTTTTCATTTTTTTATATTTTATTTTTATTATTTATTATTTTTATTATTTTTTTATTTTATTTATTATTTTTATTTATTTTGTTGTTGCAAAATCGTCAGGCAAAATTCCATTATTGTTGTTTTCATAAAAACAACGTTTGTTTATGAGTGGAGAACGATGGTAATGTTTGCCAGGGGGTAAGGCAGGGAATACCTAGGTTTCGGAAAGAGCCACCAATCCTCATCAGTTCCCTTGTTTCTTGTCTGGGATATTCTCCCCAGAAGTTATTTTAAAAAATAACTTCTATGACAAAAAACATTTTTTTACCCAAGTGACGAGATCGTAAGTTTTTATAAAAACAACAATAATGGGATTTTGCCTGACGATTTTGCAACAACAAAATACTATGGTATCCCAAACAAGCAAGCCAAACACTGTTCTATTTTTATTTATTATTATTTTTTATTTTTTTATTTATTTTTTTATTTTTATTTATTTTTTATTTTTTTATTTATTATTATTTATTATAATTAATTATTTTTATTTATTTATTATTATTATTATTATTATTATTATTATTATTATTATTATTATTATTATTATTATTATTATTATTATTATTATTATTATTATTATTATTATTATTATTATTATTATTATTATTTTTAACTATTATATAAAAAAGTACTAAGATTCCTTTCCTTTGTTTTGGCCAGAAAAAGTGTGAATAAATGGCGCCCAAATGAACTCTTTTTATTATTCTAAAAATCCAATTTTTTTTTTTTACATTTTGAACTTAATCACATTTTAACGGCAACGGCCTTGAAATCACAAAAGACACAAAGTTAAAATTGCATTTTGTCAACGTATGTCTGTAATCTTCAGTAGTATTCGGACCATTCTCTTTGTTCTCTTTGTCGGGATAATCCTGAGAGTCGTTCATTGCAGGTTGTGCAAATAAAACGGATACAAACACCGTATTTGTGCATTAGATGATTTAAGGTGGCTGATAAAGGCCCAATGGCGATACAATCAGGATATTTCCTCTTGAAGGACATGGACGTTTTTTTTTAAATAATTAGTATAAATATTTTTTCATGGTCAAAACTAGATTTCTGGGGGAAATTTTTTAAGGACCAAACCGTTATATTTTGCGAATAATTTTTAAACGCCAAACGTTCAGAATATTTTATTCAAACGGCATGAATTTTTAGGTACATTGTTCCGAGAATGATGCGTGTGCTTTTTTTTTGTTAATTAGAACTAGTTTTTTTTTTAATTCAGATCTAAATTTTTATTAGGACATTAATGGTTTGGAAACGAAAATCAAAAACCAAACCTTCAAATTATTTATTTATTTATTTATTATTATTTTTTGAAGGACATGTATTTTAAAATATTTTTTTCGAGGACCGAACGAATATTGTTTTTAATTTTTTATTTTTTTGGAAGGACTAAACTTTGAATTTTTAAAATATATTTTTTGGCAGAGATCACTGCAGCATTTTTTCAAATACTAAACGACAATTAAAAAAATACATTTTTTAAGATTAAAACAATAATTTTAAAAAACAAACGTTATTTTTTTCTAAGTTCGTTTTCGAAATTCTAGAATATTTTTCTTTTAAATCACACCAGAATTCTTTTAATTTTTTTCAAAATAAATATTAATACATTAATTTTCAAATAATTGCTTCCAAGACCTAAATGTGCATTTTGTAAATATTTTTCAGAATCATTTTTGATTTTTTGATTTTTATATTTACCAACGCTCTCATATTTTGAGTTTAGAGTATTTAGTAGCATGGGGCGACATCTGTTCGTGTTGGGTATAAATAAGTGGTATAAAATATATATTCTTGTAGCATAGACACAAACCTCAAATAATGTTGCTATTAGACGCCATATAGACTCAAATAAAGTGAAAATAAATAAAATGGAATAAAATCACAATGTTTATACCCTCCATCACAGTATGGAGGATATATTAAGTTTTTCAATCCGTTTGTAACACCTGGAAATATACATTTTAGACACTACAAAGTATATATTCTTGATCAGCACAAAATTCTATGTCGATTTAAAGATGTCCGTCTGTCCGTCTGTGGAAATCACTCTAGCTTCCGAACGAAAAGAAGTAGGTTAATAAAATTTTTCTCAAATGTATGTTATGTCTGCAGGACTTTTGAAAATTGGCCAAGTAGGTCCACGTTTTGGTATAGCCCCATATAACGGTGATTTTAGCGAAATTATTCACGGGAATTATTTCAAATTTGGTACTTTAAGTTCATAATGGATACTAAATCCTAAGACAGAAAATTTTCCGTGCAGGTTCACGTCTTCCTAGAGCCCCCATATATCGGTACCTCCCAATATTCCGCATTTTAATGGTTTTAGCGACATTATTCACTGCAATTGTTTCAAATTTATTATTTGATGTCCGTATTGGATGTTGCAGCCTATGCAAGAACATTGTCTCTGCAGGTCCACGTCTTCGTATAGCCTTCATATAACGGTACCTCCTCATATTCGGTATTTTAAAGAGTTAAGCCACATTATTTGCCGGAATTGTTTGAAATTTGGTATGTGAAGTTCGTAATGGATACTACAGCCTGTGAAAGAAAATTGTATGTGCAGGTCCATGCTATCGTATATCCCCCATATAACGGCACCTCCCGATTTTCGGTATTTTGATGATTTTAGCTACATTATTCACGGGAATTGTTTCAAATTTGGTATTTGAAGTTCGTAATGGATACTACAGCCTATGACAGAAAATTGTGTGTGCCGGTCCACGACTTCGTATAGCCCTCATATAACGGTACCTCCCAATTTAAGGTATTTTGGTGATTTAAGCGAAATTATTTACCGGAATTACTTCCAATTTGATATTTGAAGTTCGTAATGGATACTACAGCCTATGACAGAAAATTGTCTGTGCAGGTCCACGTCTACGCATAGCCCCCATATAACGGTACCTCCCGATATGTGGTATTCTGATGATTCTAGCGACATTTTTTACCGGAATGGTTTCAAATTTGGTATTTGAAGTTCGTAATGGATACTACAGCATGTGGCAAAAAATTGTAAATGCAGCTCTACGTCTTCGCATAGCCCCGATATAACGGCACCTCCCGATATTCGGTATTTTGATGATTTATGCGGAATTATTCACCAGAAATGTTTCAAATTTGATATTTGAAGTCCGCAATGGATACTACAGCCTAAGACAGAAAATTGTCTGTGCAGGTCCACGTTATCGCATAGCGCCCATATAACGGTACCTCCCGATATTCGGTATTTTGGTGATTCTAGCGACATTATTCACCGGAATTGTTTCAAATTTAGTATTTGAAGTTCGTAATGGATACTACAGCCTATGTCAGAAAATTATCTGTGCAGGTCCACGTCTTTGTATAGCCCCCATATATCGGTACCTTCCAATATTCCGCATTTTAATGGTTTTAGCGACATTATTCACCGCAATTGTTTCAAATTTATTATTTGATGTCCGTAATGGATGTTGCAGCCTATGCAAGAACATTGTCTCTGCAGGTCCACGTCTTCGTATAGCCTTCATATAACGGTACCTCCCGATTTAAGTTATTTTGGTGATTTAAGCGAGATTATTTACCGGAATTGCTTCCAATTTGATATTTGAAGTTCGTAATGGATACTACAGCCTATGACAGAAAATTGTCGGTGCAGGTCCATGTCGTCGTATAGCCCCCGTATAATGGTACCTCCCGATATTCGGTATTTTGATGATTTAAGCGACATTATTTACCGGAATTACTTCCAATTTGATATTTGAAGTTCGTAATGGATACTACAGCCTATGACAGAAAATTGTCGGTGCAGGTCCATGTCGTCGTATAGCCCCCGTATAATGGTACCTCCCGATATTCGGTATTTTGATGATTTAAGCGACATTATTTACCGGAATTACTTCCAATTTGATATTTGAAGTTCGTAATGGATACTACAGCCTATGACAGAAAATTGTCGGTGCAGGTCCATGTCGTCGTATAGCCCCCGTATAATGGTACCTCCCGATATTCGGTATTTTGATGATTTTAGCGACATTATTCACCTATTTTTTTTTAAAGTTTCGCATTTAAAAATTGTATTGGCTTATGAAGTAGTTACCTATACAGATCCACGTTGTCATATAGACCCTAATATAGACCCTAATAGATTTTAACAGAATTTTTCAAGAATTTTATTTATTTATTTATTTATTTTTTTGAAAATTACCAAATTCGTATCAAATGGTGGAGGGTATTCAAAGTTCGGTCCGGCCGAACTTACAGCTTTTTTACTTGTTGTTGTTTTTCTTTTTTGTTTGTGATTATAAATTTCAGTTCTCGAAGTTTTTTCTATGCTCCATAGAAGACCTTGAGGTCTTCTATTGTCTTCTCTTCTCCGTAGAAGATCTTGAAGTCTTCTATTCTCCTTGAGGTCTTCTAATCTTCATAGAAGACCTTGAGGTCTTCTATTCTAAATAGAAGACAATGAGGTCTTCTCTTCTTCATAGAAGACCATGAGGTCTCCCATGCTCCATAGAAGACCAAACAGTCTTCTACTCTCCATAGAAGATCTGGAAGACTCTAAAGAAGACCCAGAGGTCTTATATTCTCCATAGAAGACCTGGAGGTCTTCTATTCTCCATAGAAGACCTGGAGGTCTTCTATTCTCCATAGAAGACCTGGAGGTCTTCTATTCTCTATAGAAGACCTGGAGGTCTTCTATTCTCCATAGAAGACCTGGAGGTCTCCTATTCTCCATAGAAGACCTGGAGGTCTTCTATTCTCCATAGAAGACCTGGAGGTCTTCTTTGCACTATAGAAGACCTTGAGGTCTTCTTTGCACTATAGAAGACCTTGAGATCTTCTAGTCTCTATAGAAGACCTTCAGATCTTCTATTCTCCATAGAAGACCTTGAGGTCTTCCCGATCTTTTTTGAAATTCTTATCTGCAAAAAATTTAACCTTTCCAAATTTTTTCCTAAAAATAATTATTTCCAAAACCCACCTACACACGAATGCATTTACTCTTAGGTATGGTTCTCTCAGCTCCAAGTAGGTGTTTATAACGACCTTGTTGATGTTTAAATTGCATGTTTTTGCAAAATAATGAACATAGAAATTAAATCGTTCGTTTTTTTTTTTGCCTTTGGGTTTTGCAACAAAATTTTATGCTGCATTTACTTTTGTCATAATGACAAAATCACATTTTCAGTTACTTGGATGTCATGCAATGCCAAGAAGATGATGAGGAAACAGAAAAAAGAAGAAGAAGAAGAAGAAGCAGAAGATTTGTCATGCTAGAAATGAGATTTGTTGCATTTGTGGTTTTTTCCCTCTAGAATTAAAACGGAAAGTTCCTTGACCTCTTAGGCGGGGAAATTGTGTGTATGTGGCTCCTGGCATGTAAAAATAAGCCCCAGCTGCTGTTTAATTTGTTTGCTAATGCAAACTGTCAAAAGTAGCCTGGACCCGCCGAAAGTTCAAATAAATATCTTGAAGTCTATTACCTTGGAAATATTTTGGAAAAAAAAAACGCTGAATTGAAAAAACCATACAACAACGGCTTGGCGGAACTTGGCCAACAATGAAAATTGTCAATTTAGCATTTGAAGCCTCTCATCAATTGTTGATTTTGTTCTAAGCAAAATTATACCCCTCTCCCCCCCTTTCTACATCTTGCGAAAAGCTTTGCTCGGAAGCAGCTGAGGGGCATCAGCTTGGAATTGTCATCATCATCGTGGTCGTCATCATGATAGCTAACGGTATGTTATGTTCCCGAGACCAAGACATGCAACAGCCATGCGGACATATTGTCAAAATAGCCGAAACACACAGCAAAAGAAAATCTGCCAACCACAGTAACAACAACAACAAATCAGGGGGACAACAACGACATTAAAATTTTCCATAAACGCAAAATTTCCAATTTTTGTTTTTCGGTTGACTTCCTGCCCAGCTCCTCCGCTTGCCGTTGTTTCAATTGTTTTGGTGATTTCAAATGTGGCCATGAACATTCATATGAGTACAAAAACAACTACAATAACAACAACAACGAACCTAAAGAGCCATCTAAAAATGAGCCCAGTTAACAGGCGGCAGTAGTAGTTGTAAGTAAGCCGGGCACAAGAGTGCATCATGGATTCAAATCCGAATTCGAATCCGAATCCAAAGGCAAAGTAACGCCAATAACAACCAAAAGATAAACATCTCAACAATGACTAAATCAGCAAAACAGGCAACATGGACTTTTCTTTCAATTCTTGGCCGTTTCTTATACCCTCCACCATAGTATGGAGGGTATATTAAGTTTGCCGTTCCGTTTGAAACACCTCGAAATATACATTTTAGACCCCACAAAGTATATATATTCTTGATCAGCGTAAAATTCTAAGACGATTTAGCCATGTCCGTCTGTGTGTCAGTCTGTCCCTCTATCCGTCGGTAGGTCTGTCCATCTGAGGAAATCACTCTAGCTTCCGAACGAAAAAAAGTAGGTTGATAAAATTTTACTCAAATGTGTATTATGTCTGCAGGACTTTTGATATTAAAAATGGGTCATGTAGGTCCATGTCTTCGTATAGCCCCATATAACGATACCTTCCGATATTCGGTATTTTGATGATTTTAGCGACATTTTTTACCGGAACTATTTCAAATTTGGTATTTGAAGTTCTTAATGGGTTCTACATCCTAAGACAGAAAATTGTCTGTGCAGGTCCACGTCTTCGTATAGCCCCCATATAACGATACCCCCAATATTCGGAATTTTGATGATTTTAGCGACATTTTTTACCGGAATTGTTTCAAATTTGGTATCTGAAGTTCGTAACGGATACTACGTCCTAAGTAAAAAAATGAGCCATGTAGGTCCATGTCTTCGTGTAGCCCCCATATAACGGTACCTTCCGATATTCGGTATTTTGATGATTTTAGCGACATTTTTTACCGGAATTGTTTCAAAATTGGTCTTTGAAGTTCTTGAGGGGTACTAAAGTCTATGCCAGAAAATTGTCTGTGTATGTCCACGTCTTCGTATAGCCCCCATATAACGATACCTCCCGATATTCGGTATTTTTATGATTTTAGCGACATTATTTACCGGAATTGTTTCAAATTTGGTATTTGAAGTTCGTAACAGATACTACAGCATAAAACAGAAAATGGGCCATGTGGGTCCACATCTTCGTATAGCCCCCATATAACGATACCTCCCGATATTCGGTATTTATATGATTTTAGCGACATTATTTATCGGAATTGCTTCGAAATTGGTATTTGAAGTTCTTGATGGATACTACAGCCTATGACAGAAAATTATATGTGCAGGTCCACGTCTTCCTATAGCTCCCATATAACGGTACCTTCCGATATTCGGTATCTTGATGATTTTAGCGATATTATTTACCGGAATTGTTTCGAATTTGGTATTTGAAGTTCGTAATGGATACTACAGCATAGAACAGAAAATGGGCCATGTGGGTCCACGTCTTCGTATGAGCCCCATATAACGGTACCTTCCGATATTCGGTATTTTGATGATTTTAGTGACATTATTCACAGGAATTGTTTCGAATCTGGCATTTGAAGTTCGTATTGGATACTACATCCTAAGTCAAAAAATGAGCCATGTAGGTCCACGTCTTCGTATAGCCCCCATATAACCGTACCTCCCGAAATTCGGTATTTTGATGATTTTAGCGACATTTTTTACAGGAACTATTCCAAATTTGGTACTTGAAGTTCGCAATAAATACTACAGCCTATGCCAGAAAATTGTATGTGCAGGTCCACGTTTTATAGCCCCCATGGTACCTCCATATATTCGGTATTTTCATGATTTTAGCTACATTATAAACAGATTTTTTTTTCTAGGTTCGCATTTGAAAATTGTAATAGCTTCTGACAAAAGTTGTTTATGCAGGTCCACGTATAGACCCTAATATACGGCTACATTCGGTATTTTTAAGATTTTAACAGAATTTCTAACGATTTTTATTTTTTTGAAAATTGCCAAATTTTTACCAAATGGTGGAGGGTATTTGTTCGGCCCGGGCGAACTTACAGCTTTTTTACTTGAATTTTCTTCTTTTAGGCCAGGCAAACCACATTAAATGGTGGTCCATGAGGTTGGCTGCCACACAGCAATATCTTTTGTGTCTGTATGCATGTGTGTGTGTGGTTGGCTCTTCGCATGTGGCCTAGATGAGGCTTGTGTGATAGATGGGCAGGCAGGCAGGCAGTTGGGTATTGATTTTGGCCCCCTTTTTATAATCAATGGGTGCGTGTGTGTGTGTGTGTGAGCATGTGTGTGGTTTTGGCCCATGTTTTTTGTTTTTGTTTTGTCTTCTTCTTTGATTTGCAACATTTGGCAATTGATCCATGTTTGCTTAACTGTCAAAGTCAAGTCATGTCTGTCACTTTGCATTCGTCGTTGTCGTCATGGTCGTCGTCTCGAAATGTCTCTGACAAGTCTCTTCGAGATTTGAATGGGAATTTTTAGAATTGTTTGTTCTTCGCAAGGAAATTTGGTTTAAAAAAGGCAAAGAAATGAGGTTTCTTTAGGAAAACTTTTGTTCCATAACTACAAAAAAAAAAAAAAAAAAATATTATTGTCTTGGCACTTGGCCTAAATATTATAAATATTTTCTAAGACTAAAAAAAAATAAAAAAAAATTCAAAAAAAAATCTACAACGGTTTTCTCAAAATTTTAGAGAAATTATTGTCCAAAAATTTAAACACGAAATTCTATCAAATATTTTCCATTTTTTTATATTTTTTTAGTTATTTATTTATTTATTTATTTATTTATTTTTTTTTAAGATATGTTGTCTCAAAATAATTTCCAAAAAACTTCTATCCCATACTTTCTATTCAAAATGTCCCCCAACAAAATTTCCCAAAATTTTCTGTTGCCCAAAAATTTTCTAAAAAAACTTAATTTCCCAAGAGGATATATGTTGGAGAAAAGTTTCATTACCACTTGAGCACAAATTTTGCTTAAAATATTATTAAAAATATTTATTTATAAAGAATGAAAAAAATCCAATAAATATAAAAACAAGTAAAAAGGCTGTAAGTTCGGGTGGAACAAAATTGGCAATTTCCCAAAAAAATAAAATAAAAATAAGAATAAAAAATATAAATCAATAAATAAATGAATAAATAAAATTCGTTAAAAATTTTGTTAAAACTTTAAAAACACCGAATGTACCCCTTATATTGGGGTTTATACGACGAAGTGGACCTGCATAGGCAATTTCTGTCTTAAGCCATTACAATATTCAAATACGAAACTTGGAAAAAAAATCGGTGAATAATGTAGCTAAAATCATCAAAATACCGAATATCGGGAGGTACCGTTATATGGGGGCTATACGAAAACGTGGACCTGCATAGACAATTTTCTGTCAAAGGCTGCAGCATCCATTACGAACTTCAAATATCAAAATTGAAACAATTCTGGTGAAAAATGTCCATAGAATCATTAAAATACCGAATATCGGGAGGTACCGTTATATGGGGGCTATGCGAAGACGTGGACCTACACAGACAATTTTCTGTCATAGGCTGTGGAATACATTACGAACTTCAAATAAAAAATTTGAAACAATTCCGGTGAATAATGTCGCTAAAATCATCAAAATATCGCATATCCGGAGGTACCGTTATATGGGAGGTATCGAAGACGTAGACCTGCGTAGACAATTTTCTGTCTTAGGCTGTAGCATCCATTACGAACTTCAAATACAAAATTTGAAACAATTCCGGTATATAATGTAGCTAAAATCATCAAAATACCGAATATCGGGAGGTGCCGTTATATCGCGGCTATACGAAAACCTGGACCTGCATAGACAATTTTCTGTCGTAGTTTGTAGCATCCATTGCGAACTTCAAATATCAAATTTGAAACTATTCCGGTGAAAAATGTCGCTAATATCATCAAAATACCGAATATCTGGAGGTACCGTTATATGGGGGCTTTACGAAAAGGTGGTCCTTAACAGACGATTTTCTGTTAAAGGCTAGATTATTCATTACGAACTTCAAGTACCAAGTTTGAAACAATTTCGGTAAATAATGTCGCTAAAATCATCAAAATATCGCATATCCGGAGGTACCGTTATATGGGGGCTATACGAAGACGTGGACCTGCATAGACAATTTTCTGTCTTAGGCTGTAGTATTCATTACGAACTTCAAATATTAAATTTGTATCAGTTCCGGTGAATAATGTAGCTAAAATCATCAAAATACCGAATATTGGGAGATAACGTTATATAGGAGCTATACGAAGACGTGAACCTACATGGCTCATTTTCTGCCTTATGCTGCAGTATACATTTCGAACTTCAAATACCAAATTTGAAACAATTCCGGTGAATAATGTCTCCAAAATCATCAAAATACCGAATATCGGGAGGTACTGTTATATGGGGGCTATACGAAGTCGTGGACCTGCACAGACAATTTTCTGTCTCAGGCTGTAGAATCCATTACGAACTTTAAATACAAAATTTGAAATAGTTCCGGTAAATAATGTCTCTAAAATCATCAGAATACCCAATATCGGGAGGTCCCGTATATGGGGGCTATACGAAGAAGTGGACCTGCACAAACAATTTTCTGTCGTAGGTTGTAGTATACACTACGAACTTCAAAAACCAAATTCGAAACAATTCCGGTAAATAATGTCGCTAAAATCATCAAAATACCGAATATCGGGGATACAGTTATATGGGGGCTATTTTAAAAACGTGGACCTAGATGGCCCATTTTCAATATCAAAAGCCCTGCAGACATAGTATACATTTGAGTAACATTTTATCTATCTACTTGATTTCGTTCGGAAGCTAGGGTGATTTCCACAGACGGACAGACGGAGAGGCGGACAGACGGACGGATATTGATAGATCGACATAGAATTTTATGCCGATCAAGAATTTACTTTGTGGGGTCTAAAATGTATATTTCGAGGTGTTACAAACGGAATGACAAACATAATATACCCTCCGTACTATGGTGGAGGGTATAAAAAATCCTTCAAAAAATCATCGAATGAACCTTTTCCTAAAGGAAATTTCATTGAATGAACTCTCGTCTATAAAAAAGTTCATTTGATGAACCCTTTTCTATAGAAAAGTTCATTGGATGAACCATTTTCCATAGAAAAGTTCATTGGATGAACCCTTTTCTATAGAAAAGTTCATTGGATGAACCCTTTTCTATAGAAAAGTTCATTGGATGAACCCTTTTCTATAGAAAAGTTCATTGGATAAACCCTTATATATACCCTCCATGAACCCTTATATATACCTACCTTTTCTATAGAAAAGTTCATTGGATGAACCCTTTTCTATAGAAAAATTCATTGGATGAACCCTTTTCTATAGAAAGTTTATTGGATGATCGCTTTTCTATAGAAAAGTTCATTGGATGATCGCTTTTCTATAGAAAAGTTCATTGGATGATCGCTTTTCTATAGAAAAATACATTTTATGAACCCTTTTCTATAGAAAAGTTCATTGGATGAACCCTTTTCTATAGAAAAGTTCATTGGATGAACCCCGTTCTATAGAAAAGTTCATTGGATGAACCGATTTCTATAGAAAAGTTCATTGGATGAACCATTTTCTATAAAAAAAAGTTCATTGGATGAACCGTTTTCTATAGAAAAGTTCATTGGATGAACCATTTTCTATAGAAAAGTTCATTGGATGAACCCTTTTCTATAGAAAAGTTCATTGGATGAAACCTTTTCTATAGAAAAGTTCATTGGATGAAACCTTTTCTATAGAAAAGTTCATTGGATGAACCCTTTTCTATAGAAAAGTTCATTGGATGAACCCTTTTCTATAGAAAAGTTCATTGGATGAACCCTTTTCTATAGAAAAGTTCATTGGATGAACCCTTTTCTATAGAAAAGTTCATTGGATGAACCCTTTTCTATAGAAAAGTTCATTGGATAAACTCTTTTCTATAGAAAAGTTCATTGGATGAACTCTTTTCTATAGAAAAGTTCATTGGATGAACTCTTTTCTATAGAAAAGTTCATTGGATGAACCCTTTTCCACAGAAAAGTTCATTGGATGAACCCTTTTCTATAGAAAAGTTCATTGGATAAACTCTTTTCTATAGAAAAGTTCATTGGATGAACCCTTTTCCACAGAAAAGTTCATTGGATGAACCCTTTTCCACAGAAAAGTTCATTGGATGAACCCTTTTTATCAAAAAAATGGGTCTAAAACTATTTTTGAAAATTTTGAGACAAAAATTTTTTTTTTTAAAAAAATTTTGAGAAAATTTAAAAAAAAAAGAAAATTTTAGAAAAAAAAAAAATTATTTAAAAATAAAAAATATGTGTATTAGGACATTTTTGGGACATATGTGTCTTAGCAAAAACGCCTGATCGGATTGACACTAACTTTTGTCCCAAGTTTGTTAAAATATATTTTCATGTATTTTTTTTTTTTAATTATTTGGGTCAATCCGCTTTTCCTAGCTAGAAATCTCCAATAGTTTTTAATTAACTGCCAATAAAGTCTCAATGACATTTCCTTGGAAACTTAATCCGTTTAGCCAGTGGTGGGAATTTTCCAATGGAAAAACAATTTAATTCTTTGTTCTAACCATGCATTGCATGCTTAGAGATTCGGAAGTGAGCCTGAGCGGTGGCATAATTTCCTTTCCATATTAGCAAATGAGGCAAAAGGAAGGCAAGGGGTGGTCATGGCCATGGACAGGTTGGGAATTTTATACTCCATGCCATGCAAAACGCCAAACCATTGGCAGCTGTGCAAGATTAACCAATTAAATAATACAGGCGGACAGACAATGATTAAACTGGCTGTTTGGGGGGAAATAAATCAAACGGAAATTGAGGAGAGTCTAGAATGAGCTGGAGAAGAAAAAAATGGCGACGGTACCGTTGTAATGTGACTTCCAACACCAGAACATGAAGTGTTGGATAATTAAAATTAATGTGGAAATTAAATATTTTGAAGAGAAATAAAAAGGAAAACCCAGTAAAGAAAGTCTTATAGTCGGGCGGGGACGACTTTGTGATACCCTACACCAGTTTGCTAATTTTGGAGAGCTCCACATAACAATTAAAAGTTTTTATGGGAGAATTCAATCATACACGCTATGATTATAATTTAAAGTTCCAAGGAGTAAATATGCCGGATAAAGATAACGGATCGGATATATCGGAGCTATATCCAAATCTGAAGCGATCTTGATAAAATTTGGCAAAGATATTTCTAAGCTGTATTTGATATATTTCCCTGAATATCGTTGTTACGGAGGGCATATTACGGCTGTGGGTAACAAATATAACAAATCGGAAGAACAATATATATAGGAGCTATAGCTATATCTGAACCGACTTCGATCAAATTTGGCATACTAGCTTCTAGACTCAATTCGGTCGTAAGTGCCAAATTTCATCCCATTTGGGCAAATATTAGAGGTTAGGTGCACAATAAAAGGTAAATCGGACGAAGTTATATATGGGAGCTATATCCAAATCTGAAGCGATCTCATTAAAATTTAGCGAAGGTATTTCTGAGCTGTATGTGATTTATTTCCCCAAATATTGTTGTTACGGAGTGCATATTAGGGCTGTGGAGGACTTAAATAACAAATCGGATGAACAATATATATGGCTGCTATAGCTATATCTGAACCGATTTCGATCAAATTTGGCATACTTATTTTCAGGCCTAATTTGGTTGCATGTGCAAAATTCCATACTATTCGGACTGATATTACACGTTTGGTGCACAATAAAAGGCAAATCGGACGAAGTTATATATGGGAGATATATCCCAAATCGGAAGCGATCTTGATAAAATTTGGCAAAGATATTTCTGAGCTGTATTTCATATAAATCCCAGAATATCGCTGTTACGGAGTGCATATTACGGCTGTGGAGGACTAAAATAACAAATCGGACGAACAATATATATGGGAGCTATAGCTATATCTGAACCGATCTTTACCAAATTTGGCATATTACCTTCTAGGCTCAATTCGGCCGTAGGTGCCAAATTCCATTCCATTTGGACAAATATTAGATGTTTGGTGCACAATAAAAGGTAAATCGGACGAAGTTATGTAGGGGAGATATATCCCAAATCCGAACCGATTTCGATCAAATTTAGCAAAGGTATTTCTGAGCTGTATTTAATATATTTCCCCAAATATTGTTGTTGAAGAGTGCATATTACGGCTGCGGAGGACTAAAATAACAAATCGGATGAATGAATATGTATGGGAGCTATAGCTATATCTGAACCGATTTCGATCAAATGTGGCATACTTATTTTCAGGCCTAATTTGGTAGTATGTGCAAAATTCCATCCGATTTGGGCTGATATTACACGTTTGGTGTACAATAAAATGCAAATCGGACGAAGATATATATGGGAGCTATATCTAAATTTTTAGTGATTATCTCCAATTTCAATAGGGTTCCTCCTTGGGCCAAACAAATGATTTGTACAAAATTTCATCTGGATCGGGTAATAAGTGCAAACTGTACTTTGTTCACAAAAATACATGGACAGACGGACGGACGGACGGGCATGCATAAATCGACTCAGAATGTAATCCAATGCAGATCCTCAAAAGGAACTATGGGTCTATCTCGTTTCCTTTTGCCTGATTCAAAGACATAATGCCCAAAGACATAATACCCTGACCACCTTGTGGTGTAGGGTATAAAAACATTCCTTGGTTGGAGGTTAATCATTCGAATGGGATATGGCCCCTGGCCAAATAGTGGTACCTCTACTGCAGCAACATTAATCACTTGGCCAGCCAGCTAACCACTTGGGCCTTATGTGGCAATGCGTGTGGCCACAAGCCATCAAATGGGCGTTCAGCAATGCATCAGTGACCAGGCCTTGCCATTGTCATCGGAGTATCCTTAGTGTCATCAGCCAGTCGTAACTTGCCCACTCTCATCAACATCGTCGTCATCGCCTTCATCATCACCACTTCAGATAGTTACGCATGCGTTGTAGCTGTAATTGTTGCAATTTCTGGGTGTTGTTGCATTAAACTATCCCCTTGGGCCCAGGTGACAGCCTGGCAGAGAGTGTTGCGTTATCTGAGCATTTTTAACGCGTTCTAATAAATTTTTCCGGAACAACAACAACAAAAACACCTGTAGCTTAAATGACACAATGCCTGACGACAAGCTTCGGCTTGCCTCTCATTCTTCATAGCCTAGCAGGTCCACCAGGGCAGAAAAACCTTTGCCAATGGGGAAAGCATTTTGTTAACACTTTTCCAGAATGTTGTCAAGTTAAGAAACCTCCCAACCAACCCCTCATCAAACCTTCAAACCAACCTGCCTCCAATCCCATGTTTTATGATGTGCCAGCCATAACAGCCATGGTTAGTTATGTTGCATGTTTCATGTTCGCAATTATGTCATTGTTGTTGTTTTTGGGACATCATGTCATAACAAATTCATAAGCCTTGCTTTGCCAGGCTCTTTAAAAAAAGAAAAACAATACCCAAAAGGGCCAGCCAGCTGTCCACCAAGGTGGTCGTGAAGATTTATCTCTTCCTAAAAAGGAAATATGTTCCACAAATATCAGATTCGATGTCGAACCAGCGGCAGAAATGTCCAACAACAGCAGCAACATCATCATTGAGTTGTTGGCGGGCAGATTATGATTGCCGATTATCTTGTTCAATTAGAAATTCTAACGATTGAGGAGGATTTTTTTTTATGTACCGGGGAGGGCAACTATGGGCACGACAGGTGGAAGTTTTTGTAACAAAAAAAAAAAAAAAAAAAAAAAAAAAAAAAAAAAACATTAAAAAAAATAATAATAATAATAATAATAATAATAATAATAATAATAATTATTATTATTATTATTATTATTATTATTATTATTATTATTATTATTATTATTATTATTATTATTATTATTATTATTATTATTATTATTATTATTATTATTATTATTATTATTATTATAATAATAATAGTAAATAAATAAATAATAATAAATAAAAATAAAAAATCGAGAAAAATATAAAAAAACTAAAATTTAAAAAAATAATTTAAAAAAAACCAAAAAAATTAAAATACAAAAATTAAAAAAAATACAAAAGTTAAATTCAAAAATTAAATAAATAAAAATATCTTAAAAAATAAAATAAAAAGAAAAAATAAAATCTAAAAATTAATAAAAAAAATCTAAGAAAATAATTACAAAAAAAAAAAAAAACAAGCACTGAAATCTAAAAAACAAAGTAATAAAGAATAAGGAGGATTTAATTCATAAGTTCGACCGGGCCACCATTTGTATAAAATAAAAAAAAAATACAAAAGTAAAATTCAAAAATTAAATAAATAAAAAATTAAAAAAAAAAAATAAAATAGAACAAAAAAAAATTAAATCTAAAAATTAAAAAAAAAACTAAGAAAATAATTAAAATATTAAAAGTAAAAAAACTGACCGAAATTTGAATACCCTCCACCATTTGTATAAATAAATATAAAAAAAAAATAATAATAAATAAAAAAATAAATAAAATAAGAAAAAATCTAAAAAATTAATTTGAAAAAAAATCTTAAAATAAATAAAAAATCAAAAAATAAAAAAAAAAGAAACAAAAGTAAAATTCAAAAATTAAATAAATAAAAAATCTAAAAAAAAAAATAAAAGAAAAATTTAAAATCTAAAAATTAAAAAAAGAAACTTAGAAAATAATAGCAAAAAAATTAAAGCACTGAAATATAAAAAAGAGAGTACTAAAGAATAAGGAGGATTTGATTCATAGAAGGGGAAGCAATTTTTCCACAAAAAAAAAGAAAATAAATAATAATAATAAAAAAAACTATAAATTCGGCCGTGCCGAAATTTTGAATACCCTCCACCATTTGTATACAAAAAATAATAAATAAATATAAAAAACAAGAAAAAAATTTAAAAAAAAATCTAAAAAAATAATTTAAAAAAAAATAAAAATTAAAAGAAAAAGAAACGTAAAATACAAAAATTAAATATATAAAAAAATCTAAAAAATAAATAAATTAAAATAATACAAAACAAATAAAAATTTTAAATCTAAAAATTAAAAAATAAAATCTAAGAAAATAATTAAAAAAAATAAAGCACTAAAATCCAAAAAAATAAAAAAATCAAGAAAAAAATATAAAAATAACTTAATCAAAATTTGAGTACCCTCCACCATTTGTATAAGAAAATAATAAATAAATATAAATAAAATCAAGAAAAATATTAAAAAAAACTATAATCTAAAAAAATAATTTAAAATATCAAAAAATCAATAAAAAATTAAAAATTAAAAAAAAGAAAAGTAAAATTCAAAAATTAAATAAATAAAAAATCTAAAAAAGTAAAACAAAAATTTAAAATCTAAAAATTAAAAAAAAAAAAAAAAACTTAGAAAATAATAGAAAAAAAATTAAAGCACTGAAATCGACAAAAACAAAGTACTTAAGACCTACGACAATTTGTTTTATAGCAGGGGTGGCAGGTCAGAAAGCAATTTTTCCACAAAAAAAGTAAAAAAAAAACTATAAGTTCGGCCGGGTCGAAATTTGTATGCCCCCCACCATTTGTATAAAAAAAACTAATTATAAATAAAAATAAAAAAAAAATCTAAAAAAATAATTAAAAAAAATGATCTAAAAATAAATAAAAAATTCAAAAACAGAAGTAAAATTCAAAAAAAAAAAAAATAAATAAATAATAATTAAATGAAAATAAAACAAAAATTTAAAATCTACCATTTGTATAAATATAATAATAATAAATATATATAAAAATCAAGAAAAATATAAAAAAAATAAAATCTAAAAAAAATTTAAAAAAAAAAATAAAAAACTAAAAATAAGCAATTTTTCCACAAAACAAAGTAAAAAAAATGTATGTTCGGCCGGACCGAAATTTGAACACCCACCCCCATTTGTATAAAAAAATAATAATAAATAAATAGAAATAAAAAATTAAGAAAAATATAAAAAAAAAACTAAAATCTATACAATAATTAAAAAAAAAAAACAAAAAATTCAAAAATTAATAAAAATAAAAAAGAAACAGAAGTAAAATTCAAAAATTAAATAAATAAAAAAATCTAAAGAATAATTTAAATTTAAAACAAAACAAAAATTTTAAATTAAAATTTTTGTCAGATCTCTTGTTTTTATTTTTTGGAATTTTTTAGTTTTTGGATAAGGTTTTCAAAAAAATCAAAAAAAAAAAAATTTGAAATTACAAAAAAATAAAAAAAATAAATAAAAATAAAAAACAAATTAGAAAAAATCTGAAAGAGGCTTATTTAGCGATGGTTTTTTTTATGAAAACTATCACTTCAGCAAAGTATCAGCCGGTTTTGCCGACAGATTTTTTTGATTTTTTTAAAACCGACTGATAAGGTTTTAAAAAAATCAAAAAAAAAAAAAATGATATTCCAAAAAAAAAAATTAAAAATTAAAAAACATCCGCTCTTTTATCAGTCGGTTTTAAAAAAATTAAAAAATAGTAATTCCAAAAATATAAGAAAAAAATTCAAAAAAAAAATTTAAAAAAAAAAAAACAAATTAGAAAAAATTTGAAAGAGGCTTATTTAGCGAAAACTCTCACTTCAGCAAAGAACAATTTAGAAAGCATCTGTCGGTTTTGCCGACAGACTTATATCCCCAGCCAATGTCCGATGTGATAGTCCAAAAAAAAACTCAATTTTTCCATAAATTTTTGCGAAAAATTTGCAGATCATTAAAGTGGAGTAGGATTTAAATGGAGGTGGCCGATATTGTCTATTCTCACATCTGACCTAGAACTCATAAAAATTTTGGGGCTTTTTAAATATATTTTTAAGGGTCCAACAAGGCTGGGGGATTTTTTAAAAATATTTTTTAAGGGTCCAACAAGGCTGGGGGATTTTTTTAAAATATTTTTTAAGGCTACAACAAGACTCGTGGATTTTTAAAAATATTTTTTAGGCTCGTGAATTTTTAAAAATATTTTTAAGGGTCCAACAAGGCTCGTGGATTTTTTTAAAAATATTTTTTAAGGCGACAACAAGAATCGTGGATATTTTAATAAATATTTTTTTAAACTAAAGATCGGGGATTTTTAAAAATATTTTTTAAAGGTCCAACAAGGCTGGGGGATTTTTTAAAAATATTTTTCTAGGCTACAACAAGACTCGTGGATATTTTAATAAATATTTTTTAAGACAAAAGATCAGGGATTTTTAAAAATATTTTTTAAAGGTCCAACAAGGCTCGTGGATTTTTTAAAAATATTTTTCTGGGATCCAACAAGGCTCGAGAATTTTTTAAAAATATTTTGAAGGGCCTTCTAAACCTCCGGGATTTTTCAAAAATATTTTAAAGGGCCCTATAAAGCTCATGGATTTTTTAAAAATATTTTTAAGGGTCCAACAAGGCTCGTGGATTTTTTTTTAAATATTTTTTAAGGCTACAACAAGACTCGTGGATACTTTAATAAATATTTTTTTAGACAAAAGATCAGGGATTTTTAAAAATATTTTATAAGGGTCCAACAAGGCTGGGGGATTTTTTAAAAATATTTTTCAACGGTCTAACAAGGCTCGTGGATTTTTTAAAAATATTTTTTCAGGCTCGTGAATTTTTAAAAATTTTTTTAAGGGTCCAACAAGGCTCGTGGATTTTTTTAAAAATATTTTTTAAGGCTACAACAAGACTCGTGGATATTTTAATAAATATTTTTTAAGACTAAAGATCGGGGATTTTTAAAAATAGTTTTTAAAGGTCCAACAAGGCTCCTGGATTTTTTTAAAATATTTTTTAAAGGTCCAACAAGGCTCGTGGATTTTTTAAAAATATTTTGAAGGGCCTTCTAAACCTCTGGGATTTTTCAAAAATATTTTTAAGGGCCCTCTTAAGCTCGTGGATTTTTTAAAAATATTTTTTAAAGGTCCAACAAGGCTCGTGGATTTTTTAAAAATATTTTGAAGGGCCTTCTAAACCTCTGGGATTTTTCAAAAATATTTTTAAGGGCCATCTAAAGCTCATGGATTTTTTTAAAAATATTTTTCTAGGATCCAACAAGGCTCGAGGATTTTTTAAAAACATTTTGAAGGGCCTTCTAAACCTCTGGGATTTTTCAAAAATATTTTTAAGGACCCTCTTAAGCTCGTGGATTTTTTATAAATATTTTTCTAGGATCCAACAAGGCTCGAGGATTTTTTAAAAATATTTTGAAGGGCCTTCTAAAACTCTGGGACTTTTCAAAAATATTTTTAAGGGCTCTCTAAAGCTCGTGGATTTTTTAAAAATATTTTTTCAGACTCGTGGATTGTTTAAAAAAAAAAAATAAAATCGAATGACCTCTTCTTGTTCTATGAGGTAATTTTCTATGAAATTCTTGACCTGTTGTGGGGTAGGTAGTAAAAGGAGTGGGCGGCAGAAAAATGCGATTCAGCTAAGTTTTTTTTTATGAAAAACTCAATTAAGCCAATTTTTCCGCTGAAAAACGTAATTCGGAAAAAAAAACTTAAAAAATTAATTTTCCCCTTTTTTCCCAAAGATTGCCCATTCATTGCCATTGGACTCCTTGGACATCGCGGCTACCTCTTATGCCTACCGTTTGCTCTATAGAATCTTCTTATTTTGTGGCTTGACCCACAATAACCGGCCATCTCTGGCGTTTAAGGAAATATTTATTAAGTCTTTATTGGCATTGGTTTGACGTGTTTTTTAACCAACCAACCAAATTCTGTTTTTCAGGGGATGGGGACAAGGGCGGGAACGACGACGAGAATGTTGCTAGTGATGTGCCTGCTGCCGTTAATCCTTCAATTGCCGATCGTTAGTCACATGTCGAATGTTAACAATGCTGGCAAGTTTTTGATGGTCTTTGAAAATTACAACAACAACAACAACAGCAACAACAACGAAAAAACTGCTAAGCGCCATCAAACTTTATGCTGGCACGTCAGTGGCTTCCACTCCATTGGAGTGGCCACAAAATGTTAAAACGTTGCCCAAAAGAATTTATGCCTAACATGGCGCTTATTTATTGACCATGGCCAAGAGGTCAATGAGCAGATATTTGTTATGCCATTGGCCAGAATGAAGGCCTTTAAGCTGTCTAGGTGATGACAATTTTGCCAAGCCACTAGTGGCAGATCACAAGAGATTAGAGTTTGGGAAGGAATTCAAAATATTTAATGATTGCTGAGATGGGGTTAGGAACATGTTTGCATTAGAGATAATTAATCAATTATGGAAATGAGCTGGAGGAGGTGGAGGGAAAATTGGAAGAAAAAAAATTAAGAATGAAATACGAAAAATGTAAAATAGGAGATTTTTGGAAATTGGCTGGAGGAAATTGAGGAAAAATTGGAAAAACAAAAAATTAAGCTTGGAATCCGAAAAATGTAAAATAGGAAATTTTGGAAAGAACTGGAGGAGATTTATAGAATTGGAAAAAAAATTTAAGGATGACATTCGAAAGAGGAATGGACAAGGATTCCAGCCCCTCAAGGATAATGATACCAGCCCCGCAAGGTTCCGAAGGTTTTCTAGAGGACATTTTTCAATTTAACAAGCCAATCGGCTGTATTAGAAATGTTACCCTGTCAAAATACCGAATATCGGGAGGTACCGTTATATGGGGGCTATACGAAGACGTGGACCGACGTGGACAAATTTTGGCATAGGCTGTAGTATCCATTACGAACTTCAAATAACAAATTTGAAAGAATTCCGCTGAATAATGTGGCTAAAATCATCAAAATACCGAATGCCGGGAGGTATCCTTATATGGGAGCTATGCGAAGACGTGGACCTACACAGACAATTTTCTGTCATAGGCTGTAGCATCCATTACGAGCTTCAAATACCAGATTTGAAAGAATTCCGGTGAAAAATGTCGCTAAAATCTTAAAAATACCGAATATCAGAAGGTACCGTTATATGGGGGCTATACGATGACGTGGACTTACGTGGCCCATTTTATGTTTAATACTGTAGTATCTATTACGAACCTCAAATAACAAATTTGAAAGAATTCCGATGAATAATGTCGCTAAAATCATCAAAATACCGAATATCGGGAGGTACTGCTATATGGGGGCTATACGAAGATGTGGACCTACATTGACAATTTTCTGTCTTAGGCTGTATTATTCTCTACGAGCTTCAACTAACAAATTTAAAACAATTCTGGTGAAAAATGTCGCTAAAATCATGAAAATACCGAATATCGGGAGGTACCGTTATATGGGGGCTATACGAAGATGTTGACCTGTATTGACAATTTTCTGTCTTAGGCTGTAGCATCCATTACGAACTTCAAATACCAAATTTGAAACAATTCCGCTCAATAATGTCGCTAAAATCATCAAAATACCGAATATCGGGAGGTACTGCTATATGGGGGCTATACGACGACATGGACCTAGATTGACAATTTTCTGTCTTAGGCTGTAGTATCATTACGAACTTTAAATACCAAATTTGAAACAATTCCGGTGAATAATGTCGCTAAAGTCAACAAAATACCGAATATCGGGAGGTACCGTTATATGGAGGCTATACGAAGATCTGGACCTACATGGCCCATTTTCAATACCAAAAATCCTGCAGACATAGCATACATTTGCGTAAAATTTTATCAATCTACTTCAATTCGTTCGGAAGCTAGAGTGATTTCCACAGATGGATAGACGGACGGACATCGACATAGAATTTTATGATGATCAAGAATATATATACTTTGTGGGGTCTGAAATGTATATTTCGAAGTGTTACAAACGGAATGACAAACTTAATATACCCCCTATACTATGGTGGAGGGTATAGAAATGTCGGAAATAGCATCAAACCTTTGGCACGAATTATGGCCTTTGAACTGCCAATTGAAACCGTCACACGCTGCCCGAATGTTGCTCTGCGGTATTTTGGCCCATTCCCGGCGAAGCGCTTGCTTGAGGTGATCGACACTTTGGTATTTTTTTAGTGCCAACCTTGCTTTCCGAAAAATACTCCAGACACAATAGTCCAAGGGATTGGTTTTCGGAGATTTTGGTGGATTTTGATGGCCATTGTGTGCTAGAAATAAAGCGAGGAACCTTAATTTGTAACCATTCTTGGGTGGCGGCTTGCTGATGATGCTGAGTCCTGTTGGAATGTCCACGGTCTGCGACCAAAATTTTTGCGTGCCCAAGGCTTTAATACACTCTCCAGAATATTTTCACGATGCTTTCCAAAATACTCCGCAGACACAATAGTCCAACGGATTGGTATCCGGAGATTTGGATGGCCATTGTGTGCTGGAAATGAAGCGAGGAACCTCCTTTTGTAAACATTCTTGGGTGGCGCGTGCTGAGTGCCCTTGATGCGGTGTTCTGTTGGAATGTCCAAGGTCTGCGACCAAAATGATTGCGTGCCCGAGGCTTTAATACACCCTCAAGAATATTTGCACGATGCTTTCCAAAATACTCCAGACACAATAGTCCAACGGATTGGTATTCGGAGATTTTGGTGGCCATTGTGCCCTGGTGGTTTGGCCGCCATAACAGTCGCTGGTCGCTCTCCGCTCGTATTAATTGACCGTGGCATCAGAATAAATGCCGAATATTATCGCGAAAATATTCTGGAGGCTGTATTGAAGCCTTGGGCACGCAAACATTTTGGCCGCAGACCTTGGACATTCCAACAGGACTCCAGGACTCAGCATCATTGCACTAAGCACGCGCCACCCAAGAATGGTTACAGCGCACAATATCCACCAAAATCCCCGAATACCAATCCGTTGGACTATGGTTTCTGGATTATTTTCGAAAGCATCGTAAAAATATTCTGGAGGGTGTATTAAAGCCCTAGGCACACAAACATTTTGGCCGCAGACCTTGGACACTCTAACAGGACTCCAGGACTCAGCACTATCGCACTCAGCGCGCGCGCCACCCTAGAATGGTTACAAAATGAGGTTCCTCGCTTCATTTCCAGCGCACAATGGCCACCAAATTCTCCGTTTACCAATCCGTTGGACTATTGTGTCTGGAGTTCTGGATTTTGGAAAGCAAGGTTGGCAATAAAAAATACCAAAGTGTCGATCGATCACCTCAAGCAGGCGCTTCGCCGGGAATGGGCCAAAATACCGCAGAGCAACATTCGGGCAGCTTGTGATGGTTTCATTGGCCGTTTGAAGGCCATAATTCGTGGTAAAGGTGACCAATTCGAACAAATCGAAACTTATTTTAAAATTTGATGTTATTTCCGACATTTTTTGCTTTCATTGAAGAAAATTTTAAAAAAATGTAAAAATTATGGTCTTTGACTTTGTTTTTTATCTCACCCTGTTAGGTCTAAAATTATTATTTCGAAAAGTTAAAAACGTAATGTGACGAAATGAATATACCATCCTTACTATATATGGTGGAGGGTGTAAAAAGGATAATTTAGGTAAGAAAAACTTAAATAGGCATAGTTATACCCTACACCACAAGGTGGTCAGGGTATTATGTCCTTGGGCATTTTTTTGTAACAGGCAAAAGGAAACGAGATAGACCCATAGTTCCTTTTGATGATCTGCATAGAATCACATTCTGAGTCGATTTATGCATGTCCATCCGTCCGTCCGTCCGTCTGTCCATGTATTTTTGTGAACAAAGTACAGTTCGCATTTATTACCCGATCCAGATGAAATTTTGCACAAATCATTTGTTTGGCCCAAGGACGAATCCTATTGAAATTGGAGATAATCGGTAAAAATTTAGATATAGCTCCCATATATATCTTCGTCCGATTTGCCCTTTTATTGTGCACCAAACGTGTAATATCAGCCCGAATTGTATGGAATTTTGCTCGTACAACCAAATTAGGGCTGCAAATAAGTAAATGCCAAATTTGATCGAAATCGATTCAGATATAGCTATAGCTCCCACATACATTGTTCATCCGATTTGTTATTTTAGTCCTCCGCAGCCGTAATATGCACTCTGTAATAACAATATTTGGCGAATTGTATCAAATACAGCTCAGAAATACATTTCCAAAATTTTATCGAGATCGTTTCGGATTTGGATATATCTCCCATATATAACTTAGTCGGATTTACCTTTTATTATGCACCAAACGTGTAATATCAGCCCGAATAGTATGGAATTTTGCTCGCACAACCAAATTAGGCCTGAAAATAAATATGGCAAATTTGATCGAAATCGGTTCAGATATAGCTATAGCTCCCATATATATTGTTCTTCCGATTTGTTATTTTAGTCCTCCGCAGCCGTAATATGCACTCTGTAACAACAATATTTGGGGAAATATATCAAATATAGCTCAGAAATATCTTTGCTAAATTTTATCAAGATCGGTTCGGATTTGGGATATATCTGCCATACATAACTTCGTCCGATTTGCCTTTTATTGTGCACCAAACTTGTAATATTTGCCCTAATGGGATGAAATTTGGCACTTACGACCGAATTGAGCCTAGAAGTTAGTATGTCAAATTTGATGAAGATCGGTTCAGATATAGCTATAGCCCCCCTATATATTGTTCATCCGAATTGTTATATTTGTTACCCACAGCCGTAATATGCACTCCGTAACAACGATATTCAGGGAAATATATCGCATACAGCTTAGAAATATCTTTGCCAAATTTTATCGAGATCGCTTCAGATTTGGATATAGCTCCCATATATAACTTTGTCCGATTTACCTTTTTTTGGTGCACCAAACGTCTAATATTTGTCCAAACGGGATGAAATTTGGCACTTATGACCGAATTGAGTCTAGAAGCTAGTACGTCAAATTTGGTGAAGATCGGTTCAGATATAGCTATAGCTCCCACCATATACTGTTCATCCGATTTGTTATATTTGTTACCCACAGCTGCAATATGCACTCCGTAACAACGATATTTGGGGAAATATAACAAATACAGCTCAGAAATACATTTACTAAATTTTGTCCAGATCGGTTCAGATTTGGATATTTCTCCTTAATATAACTTCGTCCGATTTACATTTGATTGTGCACCAAATGTCTAATATTCGTCCAAATGGGATGAAATTTGGCACTTACGACCGAATTGGGTCTAGTAGCTAGTATGTCAAATTTGATGAAGATCGGTTAAGATATAGCTATAGCTCCCATATATAACTTCGTCCGATTTACCTTTTTATTGTGCACCAAACGTCTAATATTTGCACAAATGGGATGGAATTTGGCACATACGACCAAATTGAGTCTAGCAGCTAGTATGCCAAATTTGGTGAAGATCGGTTCAGATTTGGATATATCTCCAGCATATAACTTCGTCCGATTTACCTTTTATTGTGCACCAAACGTCTAATATTTGCCCAAATGGGATAAAATTTGGCACTTACGACCGAATTGAGCCCAGAAGCTATTACGTCAAGTTTGGTGAAGATCGGTTCAGATATAGCTATAGCTCCCATGTATATATTGTTCATCCGATTTGTTATATTTGTCCTCCGCAGCCGTAATATGCACTCCGTAACAGCGATATTCAGGGAAATATATCAAATACAGCTCAGAAATAGATTTGCCAAATTTTATGGAGATCGTGTCAGATTTGGATATAGCTCCCATATATCCGATCCGATATCTTTATCCGGCATATTTAGTCCTTTGAACTTTAAATTATAATCATAGCGTGTAGGATTAACCTCTCCCATAAAAACTTTTAATTGTTATGTGGAGCTCTCCAAAATTAGCAAAGTGGTGTAGGGTATCATAAAGTCGGCCCCGTCCGACTTAAGACTTTTCCACTATGACTGTTCTAAATTTTTTTTTTTTTTTTTTTTTTGATAAAATTTCGAACTTTGCTCTTTCGTCGTGGACCACCAATTCGAAACGCCATTAATCGGAATACAACAATAGTAAATTAAATTTAATAGCCCATAAATTTCTCAACTACAAAACCCAAAAAAAAAGAAGAAAAAATTAAGAGTAAAAATAAAATTTGTTCGAGTTGTGTGTTCGAACTCAACACCTGTTCTAGTCCAAAAACTAGACAACTGAGCGACCAACAAAAAAACCAAAAAAAAAAAACTAGAGTAAACAATCAATTAAAGCAAAACAGTTCAAAATCTTTATACCAAAGAAAAGAAATAAGAACTCAAACACACACACACACACACATTGAAATTGGAATATGTTCTTCTTTTTTATGGCTATTGCCGGGGTTGTTGCTGCTGCTGCCGCTATTGGGAAAGTGTTCCATAGTTAAAGGTATTAAAGTGATTTTTCTGTTTTCTTTGGCAGATGCTGGCCATGCTCAGAGAATATAGAGCAAATTCACTTCTTCCACCTGTCACTTTTCCCTCTACTGCTCAACACTCACCCCCTCCCCACCTCTCTTCGTTTTTTATACCTACGGTTTCGGGTTCTTATTACTTTCTAGCATTTAATTGAAATGTTTGTTTTGCTGCCTTTTAAGGTGTCTTGTTAAGGTTTGTGGTTGTTGTTGTTGTTGGTTTTTTCTATTTCACTGTTTTTTCTAGCGAAACCGACATTTACACCTTTTGTGCCAGCTCGTCAGACCATAAAGTCGGAATTATTTATTTATTTCCCCATTTGATTTTAGCTTTAAATGAAAGTTACCTTGACGAATGACCTATATATGTGAGGTGAGGAGGGAGGACGATGCAAAGAAGGTCAGAATGAGGTGGGAAAGAGAGGGGAGCAATGACATACTTAAAAAAGAAAATTTGTAGATCAAATTCAGTCACATTTTGAGAATTTCATTTGAATCGGAAATATATGTCGTGTTTGGTGCCTCAAATTTATGAAATCGGATGAAAATGTATATGGGAGCTATATCCAAATCTGAAGCGATTTCAATATAATTTGGAAAATTTATTTTGGTACCCAATTCCGTCACTTATTCCGAATTTCATTGGAATCGGACATACATGATGGATACTACAGCCTAAGACAGAAAATTGTCTGTGTAGGTCCACGTCTTCGTTTAGCCCCCCCCATATAAGGGTACCTCCCGATATTTGGTATTTTGATGATTTTACCGACATTATTCACCGGAATAGTTTCAAATTTGGTATTCGAAGTTCGTAATGGATACTACAGCCTATACCAGAAAATTGTCTGTGTAGATCCAAGTCTTCGTATAGCCCCCCTATGGTGGTACCTCAGGATTTTCGGTATTTTGATGATTTTAGCGACATTATTCATCGGAATTGTTTCAAATTTGGTATTTGAAGTTCGTAATGGATGCTACAGCCTATGACAGAAAATTGTCTGTGTAGGTCCACGTCTTCATATAGCCCCCATATAAGGGTACCTCCCGATATTTGGTATTTTGATGATTTTTGCGACATTATTCACCGATTTTTGTTCTAAGTTTCGCACTTGAAGATTTTAACAGAATTTTTAAAGGATTTTATTTTATTTTATTTATTTATTTTTTTTTTTTTGAGAATTGCCAAATTCGTTCCAAATGGTGGAGGGTATTCAAAGTTCGCCCCGGCCGAACTTACAATTTTTAAACCCTACACCACAAGGTGGTCAGGGTATTACGTCTTTGGGCATTTGTTAGTAACAGGCAAAAGGAGACGAGATAGGCCCATAGTTCCTTTTGATGATCTGCATAGAATCACATTCCGTGTCGATTTATGCATGTCCGTCCGTCCGTCTTGTGAAGAAAACGCAGGTCGCATTTATTATCCGATTGAGATGAAATTTTGCACAAATCATTTGTTTGGCCCAAGGACGAACCCTATTGAAACAATAGATAATCAGTCAAAATTTAGATATAGCTCCCATATATATCTTCGTCCGATTTGCCTTTTATTGTGCACCAAACGTGTAATATCAGCCCGAATGGTATGGAATTTTGCACATACAACCAAATTAGGCCAGAAAATTAGTATGCTAAATTTGATCGAAATCGGTTCAGATATAGCTATAGCTCCCATATATATATTGTTCATCCGATTTATTATTTCTGTCCTCCACGGCCGTAATATGCACTCTGTGACAACAATATTTGGGGAAATATATCTAATACGGCTCAGAAATACCTTTGCTAAATTTTATCGAGATCGGTTCGGATTTGGATATAGCTCCCATATAAAACTTCGTCCGATTTACCTTTTATTGTACACCAAACGTCTAATATTTGTCCAAATGGCATGAAATTTGGCACTTACGACCGAATTGAGTCTAGAAGCTAGTATGCCAAATTTGGTGAAGATCGGCTGAGATATAGCTATAGCTCCCATATATATTGTTCTTCCGATTTGTTATTTAAGTCCTCCGCAGCCGTAATATGCACTCCGTAACAACGCTATTCAGGGAAATATATGAAATACAGCTCAGAAATATCCTTGTCAAATTTTATGGAGATCGGTTCCGGTTTGGCTATAGCTCCCACATATAACTTCGTCCGATTTACCTTTTATTGTGCACCTAATATTTGTCCAAATGGTATGGAATTTGGCACTTATGGCCGAATTGAGTCTAGAAGCTAGTATGTCAAATTTGGTGAAGATCGGTTCACATATAGCTATAGCTCCCATATATATTGTTCATCCGATTTGTTATATTTGCCCTCCACAGCCCTAATATACACTCTGTAACAACAATATTTGGGGAAATATATCAAATAGAGCTCAGAAATACCTTTGCTAAATTTTATCGAGATCGGTTCAGATTTGGATATAGCTGCCATACATCCGATCCAATATCTTTATCCGGCATATTTAGTCCATTAAGCTTTAAATCATAGCGTGTAGGATTGAATTCTCCAATAAAAAAAAACTGTTAATTGTTATGTGGAGTTCTACTAAATTAGCAAAGTGGTGTAGGGTATCATAAAGTCGGCCCCGTCCGACTTTAAGACTTTCTTTACTGGTTTTTATCAGTCCTCACACATTTTTCAAAAATTTTCCAAAAACTTGAAGCCGAAATACCTTTTTCCTCTATCATCCTGTCCTCCCATCTTATATTCATGCCCTTTAAATGTCTAACGACTTTTCGTAGTTTTGACCCCCCCCCCCCCCAGGTCACCCACCTCAATGCAGGGCATTTACAAATTACACTTTCATTTAAAAAAAGGCATTGCAAGCAATTGCCAACCTAGAATAGCCCTTTTTACCCAAGGCCATTAAACAAGGGCAGGCAAAGATGTGGACAATAAATTGTGGCCAGCTACCATCCGAACAGCAAACAAAGGTAAATAAATTAAAAGGAGAAAAAAACTCCCAAAAAAAAGGTGTTTGTATTGGTGTCTTCTGCTCAAAAATTTGGCATACTGGCCCACTGAACCCCTGAACACCCAAATGGAACTGGTTACTTGGTTTCTTCAGGTTAGCGTGGTTGCTGCTCTTTCTCTAATTGAATTGGCCTGCAAAGTAATTCTATTTAGCAAAGCCGATTATAATTTCAGGTAATTATGATTGCTTCTAAATAAATACATTTATTTTCAGCGGAGGTAAAACCGAAAAAAATGGAGAAGAAGAAGAAGGAGGAGCTAAGTAGGCAAGCAAAAGACTGTCATGCCAGTCTGCGGCCATACGTATTGTTTGTTGCTGTTCAACGGAAAGTCTATATCGCGTGGACACAAATCTAAAAGATAACATTAAATAAATGCCAACAACAAAAGCAGCAGCAACAACAAATGCCAGTGGTTCTGCTTTTCCAATGTCCGAAAGCATTCAGTTCAGTTCTTTTCATTTCATTTCAGCCATTCATTTAGTCAGTCACTCTTTCATTTAGTTAGTTATTCGTCTCATTCTTTGGGCCTGGTCTGGCTGGCTGACTGGCTCTGCTGCCCGGCAATATTTAGGTAACTCGGTTAAATGTGACTTGGCACAATTTTCGATCTGTTTTTCGCAAACAAAACAAACTGGCCATCAAAAGTGAATGAAACACAAAAAAGCAACAGCAACAACACAGTGTGACTAACTAACCAAGTAACCGACCGACCGACCAACCGACCAACCCATGTGAACATGTCCATCTATTAAATGTATTTCCAGCTTTTCGCTTTTGAGACTTGACCATATTTCCATTTTGCCCAGTTAATGGCCAAGTATGAGAAATATGTTCGGCATGGGCTATTTGCATAAAGTATTTGGTTCGAGGGGAAGGGAGGGGAAGGGGGAGAGGGATTTCAAATGGTAAAACAGTGGATTATAGAAAATCATAAATTTTCAAAGCAAAAAAAAAAAAAAGTAAAACAGCTGTAAGTTCGGCGGGGCCGATCTTTGAATACCCTCCAACATTTGGAAAGAATTTGGAAATTTCAAAAAAAAAAAAAAAATAAATAAATAAATAAATAAAAATAAAATTCGTTAAAAATTTTGTTCAAATTTACGAATGTAGCCGTAATATTAGGGTCTATACGACGACGCGGACCTGCATAGGCAACTTTTGCCATAAGCCCAAATACCAAAATTGAAACAATTCGGGTGAATAAATTCGCTAAAATCATCAAAATACCGAATATCGGGAGGTACCATTATATGGGGGCTATACGAAGACGTGGACCTACGTGGCCCATTTTCTGTCTTAAGCCGTAGTATATATTACGAATTTTAGGTACCAATTTTGAAACAATTCCGGTAAATAATGTCGCTAAAATCATCAAAATACCGGATATCGGGAGGTACCGTCATATGGAAGCTATACGAAGACGTGGAGCTGCATAGACAATCTCCTGTCATAGGCTGTAGTATCTATTACGAACTTTGAATACCAAATTTGAAACAATTTCGGAAAATAATGTCGCCAAAATCAACAAAATACCGAATATCGGAAGGTACCCTTATATGGTGGCTATACGAAGACGTGGACCGGCAAAGACAATTTTCTGTCTTAGGCTGTAGCATCCATTGCGAACTTCGAATACCAAATTTGAAAGAATTCCGGTAAATAATGTCTCCAAAATCATCAAAATACCGAATATCGGAAGGTAACATCATATGGGGGCTATACGAAGACGTGGACCTACATGACTCATTTTCAATACCAAAAGTCCAACAGACATAATACACATTTAAGTAAAATTTTATCAACCTACGTCATTTCGTTCGGAAGCTAGAGTGATCTCTACAGACGGGCAGAATATATACTTTGTGGGGTGTAAATTGTATATTTCGAGTTGTTACAAACGGAACGGACAAACTTAATATACCCTCCATACTATGGTAGAGGGTATAAAAAACCACCTACTTTGAGATCTCGATATGAAGTAGTATCTAGCTTTGTTTTGCATGATCTATACCATAGTATATTTAATTTGGTACCATTTCGAATATTTCCTCTCTCAAAATTCAAGCTTCATCTGATTTCTCACCATATCCAGGCCCACACATTTAAAAAAGTTGTGGTCGGAAATTCTTATATCAAAATTCACATTTGGACGGACCCGTATACCAAAATTCTTAATTTCATTCCTATTTCTAATATCTATACCAAATTAAGTACGATTTAGTACCTTTTCTACACTATACTATACTTTTCGTATACTACTTAGTACGAATTTCGAAATTCACGTCCTATACCAAAATTCGAAAATTCACCTTATTTCAATATTTTGTAAAAGTTTGTACCAAATTTAGTACCATTTGGTACGATTTCACATTTAGTACCATTTTGTACGATACGCATTTCCTCAACCAACTTCTTATGTCCTCGCCAACGTTGATTCCCATAACATATTTAAGTACAAAACAAGTAGCTTTTAGGACTTTTTTAGTCCTCAAGTTCGAAGTTACAAAAAAGAAAATTGGTACGTCTACACTCTACCATTCCATGATTCAGAATTCTTCATTCATTCGCCCAAAATGGGTACCAGACTTAATAACTTTTAGTATTTATTGTACCCCCTCTTGTGCGAATAACATGCGAATAAATCAGAGCTCTGACGTCTCGGTAGGATAATTAGCATCTTTTTGTATATTTCGTACCCTCATAAGGCGAATTTCGAAAAACTCAGCCTTATTTCGCTCATCCGTCCCAAAGCTGACCCACCCTCAAAATTTTGCAACTCTGACTTTAGAAGTTTCCGCCGCGCGTTGATGTATCTGAATTTTTGTACCTTAGCCATATGGCTATAGAGGATATTTATCATTTGATTCGATCAAAATCATCCCGAATAGTATGGAATTTTGCACATACAACCAAACTAGGCCTTAAAATAAGTACGCCAAATTTGATCGAAATCGGTTCAGATATAGAAATATATGAAATGCAGCTCAGAAATACCTTTGCTAAATGTTATCGAGATCGGTTCAGATTTGTATATAGCTCCCATATATAACTTCGTCCGATTTACTTTTAATTGTGCACCAAACGTGTAATATCAGCCCGAATAGTATTGAATTTTGCACATATAACCAAATTAAGCCTGCAAATAAGTATGCCAAATTTGGTGAAGATCGGTTCAGATATAGCTATAGCTCCCATATATATTGTTCATCCGATTTGTTATTTTTGTCCTCCGCAGCCGTAATATGCACTCCGTAACAACAATATTTGGGGACCTATATCAAATACAGCTCAGAAATAACTTTGCCGAATTTTATCGAGATCGGTTCGGATTTGGGATATATCTCCCATATATAACTACGTCCGATTTGCCTTTTATTGTGCACCAAACGTCTAATATTTGCCCATATGGGATGGAATTTGGCACTTACGAGCGAATTGAGTCTAGAAGCTAGTATGCCAAATTTGGTGAAGATCGGTTCAGATATAGCTATAGCTCCAATATATGTTGTTCATCCGATTTCTTGTATTTGTTACCCACAGCCGTAATATGCACTCCGTAACAATGATATTCAGGGAAATATATCAAATGCAGCTCAGAAATACCTTTGCCAAATTTTATCGAAATCGGTTCAGATTTGGATATAGTTCCCATATATCCGATCCGATATCTGTATCCGGCATATTTAGTCCTTTGATCTTTAAATTATAATTATAAGCATAGCCTGTAGGATTGAATTCTCCCATAAAAACTTTTAATTGTTATGCGGAGTTCTACTAAATTAGCAAAGTGATGTAGGGTATCATAAAGTTGGTCCCGCCCGACTTTAAGTCATTATTTACTGTTTTTTTTTTAATTGCCAATTTCGTTCCAAATAGTGGGGGGTATTTTAAGTTCAGCCCGGCCGAATTTATAGCCTTTTTAACATGTTTATTCTATAAGGTTAATTATTTTCTTTGAAATTTTTGACCTTTTACTTTTTTTTTTGAAAATAGCAATTTGACCAAGATTTTGCCTAGAAGTGCCCAATTCACCAAATTCTTTTCCATTTTTTATTTATTTATTTTTTTCAGAACCACTGTCTGTTCTCGTTAAATATGTTTACATTTTGAGCCCATACTAAACGCCTGGAAAATATTAAAACAGATATAGATATTTATGTAAAGTAAGCTGAAGAGGCTACCTACCACCACTAACCAGACTCATATATATCCACAAACCAACAACAACAATAAGGAAATTTACATAAATTCTCTTCATACTTATGTTACCTACCAAATGATACTTTCCCAATTATCTAAAGAAAACGGATGCCGAGTTTTCCTCGTTTTTCCGCATAATGAAGTGGATTTGCCAACATTCATCATCGTCATCATCATCAGCAACGTCATCATCGTTTGTCTTTCTTGGCTTTGTCTTGAAATTCTTAAAAACTTCATTATCAGCTTCGTAAAGCTAGGCAGACATTCAGCCAGGCATCCAGCCAGCTAGACTGTCATCCATGCATGGTTGTTTCGGAATAGATTTTCCGTAACAGTTTTGGCTGAAACGAAAAAAAAAAATTTGCATGTCTTTTGGTTGTTTAAAAATTTTAAAGAGAGAAGAGAAGGGAGAGAGAGAGAAAAAATTGAGTTGGCTAGGAACGACTCTTGCTAGCCATACAACATGGATGGATTTGGAAGCTAAGTTTTATGTTTTCATATCTTTGGGGGAAAATAAGATTCTAAGTTTTTTTCAAAAAAAGTAACAAAAGTTAGGAAAAACTTAGAATGCCCTGACTTCCATAGCGCCCCTCCCAAAGAAATATGGGCTAAATTTAACATGTGTGGCATACATTTATGCAGATCCAAGTGAAATCTTAGCAAGGCCTCATTATGCATCGTCTTCTTCTTAAAAATGAGTTGTTGTTGTTATTGTTGTTGTATGTCTAGTTTAGAGTTCTTACAACAAAACTTAGCTTGTTTAATAAGTAATTTAAGTAGAATGCACATTTTTGTGCTAAGGATTGTCGAAGCATAGAACATGGCTATTTATTTGTAATTGGCAATGTAATTGGTAATAATTATGGATCTGATTAAAAAAAATACAAGTAAAAAAGCTGAAAGTTCGGCCGGACCGAACTTTGAATACCCTCCACCATTTGTTACAAATTTTGGCAATTTTCAAAAAAAAAAAAGTTAAAAAATCTGTTAAAATCTTAAAAATACCGAATGTAGCCGGTATATTAGGGTCTATACGACGACGTGGACCTGCATAGGCAACTTCTGTCATAAGCCATTACAATATTCAAATGCGAAACTTAAAAAAAATCCGTTTATAATATAGCAAAAGTCATTAAAATACCGAATATAGGGAGGTACCATGGAGGTTATAAAATGTGGACCTGCACAGACAATTTTCTGGCATAGGCTGTGGCATCCATTACGAACTTTAAATACCAAATTTGAAACAATTCCGGTGAATAATGTCGCTACAATCATCAAAATACCGAATATCGGGAGGTACGGTTGTATGGGGGCTATACGAAGGCGTGGACCTGTACAGACAATTTTCTCTCATAGGCTGTAGTATCCATGACGAACTTCAAATACCAAATTTGAGACAATTCCGGAAAATAATGTGCGTGAAATCATCAAAATACCGAATATCGGGAGGTACCATTATATGGGGTCTATACGAAGACATGGACCTGCACAGACAATTTTATGGCATAGGCTTTAGTATCCATTTCAAACTTCAAATACCTAATTTGAAACAATTCCGAAGAATAATGTGGCTTTAATGATCAAAATACCGAATATCGGAAGGTATAGTTATATGGGGGCTATACGAAGACATGTACCTACATGGCCCATTTTCTGGCTTAGGTTGTAATATCCATTGCGAACTTTGAATACCAAATATGAAAAAATTCCGGTAAATAATGTCGCTAAAATCATCAGAATACCGAATATGGGGAGGTACCGTTATATGGGAGCTATACGAAGACGTGGATCTGTACATACAATTTTCTGTCATGGGCTGTAGCGTCCATTACGAACTTCAAATACAAAATTTGAGACAATTCCGTCGTTAAAATCATCAGAATACCGAATATCGGGAGGTACCGTTATATGGAGGCTATACGAAGACGTGGACCTACACAGAAAATTTTCTGTTATGGGCTGTAGTATCCATTGAGAACTGCAAATACCAAATTTGAAACAATTCCGGTTAATAATGTCGCTAAAATCCTCAAAATACCGAATATCGGGAGGTAGCGTTATATGGGGGCTATACGAACACGTAGACCTGCAGAGAAAATTTTCTGTCACAGGCTGTACTATTCTGTACGAATTTCAAATACCAAATTTGAAATAGTTCCGGTAAATAATGTCGCTAAAATCATCAAAATGCCGAATATAGGGAGGTACCGTTGTATGGGGGCTATACCACAACGTGGACCTGCACAGACAATTTTGTGTCTTAGGATGTAGTATCCATGACAAACTTTAAATGCCAAATTTGAAACATATCCGGTGAATATTGTCGCAAAAAGCATCAAAATTCCGAAAATAGGGAGGTACCGTTATATGGGGACTATACCAAAAAGTGGACCTATATGGCCCATTTTCAATACCAAAAGTCCTGCGGACATAATATACATTTGAGTAAAATTTTATCAACCAACCTCATTTCGTTTGGAAGATAGAGTTATTTCCACAGACGGACGGGCGGACGGACATCGCTAAATCGACATAGAATTTTATGCTGATCAAGAATATACTTTGCGGGGTCTTAAATGTATATTGCGAGGTGTTAGAAAAAAAATGGGAAACATAATATGCCCTCCATACTATGGTGGAGGGTATAAATATCACACATCTATCACCATTTTTAGGTGGTTAATTGTCCATTATTATTTTGACCTTTTGTGGGGGAGCTACCAAAAGGAATGAGCCGATAATTTTCCTGTTCTCATCAAATGTCTGGTTAACAAAAATACCTAGATTTACCAAGTTTAGAACTATCGACTATTTTCGCCAGATATGAAACTCAAAAGTTGTTAAAATTGTCTCACTTTGTGGGGGAGGTACCAGACGGGGTAGGTAGATATCTATCATTTTCATACCGGAATGTGCGTTAATGAAAATAGTGCGATGTGTGGAATTTGAGGAGAATCGGATGCTTATTTCGCATTTAAGTATTCATAAGGAAGTATTCAAAATATTGACCCGTTGTGGGGGGGGGGGGGAGTTACCAGAAGGTGTGGTCCGACATAATACATCTTCACACCACATCTGGTGTTAGTAAAAATGTTGGAATATATGAAATTTGATAAGAATCGAATGCTTATTTCGTATGTTATGAGAGATATAAGTATTCCAAATATTGACCCGTAATGGGGGAGGTACCAGAAGGAGTGGTCCGACATAATCCCTCTTCGCACCTGATCTTGTGTTGACAGAAATATTAGGATGTGCCATGTTTGAAAATAATCGGATTCTCATTCCGTGTTTTATGAGTTCCATGGTTATTCAAAATTTTGACCCTTTTGTGGGGGAGGTACCAGAAGGTATGGTTCGATATCTACCACATTAAACCCAGATCTTGTGCTGATAGAAATATTTAGATGTGCTAGGTCTGAATGGAATCGGATATAATATCGCGGTTTTATGAGCATCATAAATTTTCAAAATTTTGACCTGTTGTGGGGGAGGTACCGGAAGGAGTGGTCCGACATAATCCATCTTCACACCTGATCTTATGTCGACAGAAATATTGGGATGTGCCGAGTTTGAAAATAATCAGGTGTTTATTTTGCGTTCCCTAAACTCCATGGGTATTCAAAATATTGACCCCCTGGTGGAGGAGGTTCCTGAAGATATATGCCGATATTTATCATCTTCACGCCAGATCTGGGTTTTATAAAATTTTTGAGCTGCTTGAAATTTGAAGGGAATCGAATGCCTATTTCGCATTTTATGGGAGTCATTATTATTAGACATTTTGACCATTTTGTGGGGGAGGTACCAGAAGGTGGAGGAGAAGATATATGCCGATATTTATCATCTTCACGTCAGATCTTGAATTTATAAAAATATTGCGCTGCTTGAAATTTGAGGGGAATCGAATGCTTATTTCGCATTTTATGAGAGTCATAATTATTAAATATTTTGGAGGAGGTACCAGAAGGAGTGGACCGCTAGTGGGCCATCTTCACAGCAGATCTTGTCTTAGTGAAAATAATGGGATGTGTAAAATATGAACAGAACCGGATGCTTATATCGGTTTTTTTTTAATCGTTTTGGTTATGCAAAACTTTGACCCTTTGCGGGGGAGGTACGAGAAGGAATGGGCCGATCTCTACCATCTTCTCAACAGATCACAAAGGGTTTGTTTTTGTAAAAAAAAATAAAATAAATAAATAAAAAAAAAATTCAAGAAAAAACTTAATTTTCCCCCTCTCTCCCCCTCTCCCTTTGCTTTGCCACCTTTTTTCCGGCTTCCTTGCTAACCCCATTAAAATCCTAAATAGTTTGCGAACAATAATTGCAATTGCAAAAAAAAAAAATCATCTAAAATTAGTTCTTCCCGCCCTACCGCTTTTGCTTTGGGCCAAATGAAAAATTGCCATGACAACAAAAATCGCTCCTTAGTCAGGAAGGCACTTTATCATATTTTCTGCTGTTCGAGTATTGTCAGGAAGTCATGTCTGATTATTTTTACAGGCACATTCATCAAAGTTTGGTGCTGAAGAGCGATGCCCATCCGTGGGTGATGAGGGGAGAGAGTTGAGGAGATTGGAGTTGAGCTGCAACTCCAATGCCATCCAGCCTGCCATCGGTAGCAAAAGACAGGAGTTGAGTGGCGCATTCCCGTCATCATTGTCAGCACCATCGCCTTCGCCATCTCCATGTTATCTATGGCCTTCATTGTTTTTGTTTTACAAACTCCCAACAACAACAACAGCAACAAATCAAGATGGCATACTTTTCACATCTTTGGTAGCTAACAATGATCTGCTTGTAGTTGTCTCCTATCTTTCTCTCTTGCCCCCTCTCTCTCTCTCTCCCTCTCTTGGTGTGCTACTCCCAGCCGACATTATTAAGGGTAATGTGTGGTTTTTTCATGATTTTATTGCAGCTCTTTGTTTTTTCCTTCTTCTTCTTCTGTGGCTGCAATTTGCCACTTCAAGAGGTCATTTTGCTTCCCGCAACAAGAGACCGCCCTACCTACCTTTCGTTGCCATTCATTCGCCTACGGTGGGGCGTTTATTTTTGCCCTAATTTAAACGCAAGCAAAAAATTGTTCCGATCTTCAAGATCTTGTCTGCGAGAAGCCAAAGTCATAGTCTCATCACCATAATCTGATAGCAGAGCAGATCACAATAATGTATGCAAATTTTCCGCTTTTCCACCATTAATGTAAGTGTGTGTGTGTGTGTGAGCATGCCCTGCAATTGTGGTTCGTTTGCTGTGTTTTGACTTGACAGCGATTCCCATGACTAATCATTGATTAACTTCAACAAATTGTGGGAATTTTTTTTGTGATTGAATTGAACAACAACAACAAATGTGTAGAAATTTAGGCAAGGTGGAGGCCATGTATGCGATGGAATGGAGATCGCAATATAATGACAATTGGGTTAGGGAAAAATTAAATAAATTAAGTTCTACAATAAAAATAAGTTATAAGAGATAGACTCTTCCATGGAAAAAATACCCAATAACTTTGTTGAAACCTCAAAAATTCCGAAAATCGGAACTTTTCAAGAATTCCAATTGCCAAGATTCAGAAACCTTAGAAATACCGAAACTAGGTACGTATACCAATTGGTGGGCCAATTTGACAAATTTTCGCAAGGGGACAACATACCTACCAAGGACCCGAATTGTCAAGTTTCAGGTAATTTGGATGGAAATAGTGGCAGAAACCTCAAAAATACCGAAACCTCAAAAAAACCGAAAATCGGGACGTACTTTTATATGTACCAATTAGTGGACCGAATTAAAAATTTTTCGCAAAAGGGGAACATACTTACCGAGAACCTCAATTGTCAAGATTCTGGTAATTTGGTTGGGAATTCTTGCCGAAACCTCCCGAAAATCGGTAGGAACCCTTATATGTGGGGCTATATCAATTAGTGGACCGAATTTGCAATTTTTCGCAAAAAGGGGAACATACTTACCGAGAACCCCAATTGTTAAGTTTCTGGTAATTTGGTTGGGAATTGTTGCGGAAACCTCAGAAATAACGAAAATCGGTAGGAACCCTTATTGTGGGGCTATATCAATTGGTGAACATGGAGCAAATATATATTTTTGCAAGGAGAGAACAGACCTACCGAGAAAACCCAATTATCAGGTATCAGTAAGTGGCAGAAACCTCAGAAATCCCGAAAATCAGGAGGTACCCTTATATATGGTGGTTATACAAACAAGTGGACCTGTAGCGAATATTTTTTGCAAGGAGAGAATACCCTATCAAGAACCCCAATTATAAGGTTTCTAGTAATTTGGTTGAAAATTGGTGTTGCAGAAACCTCTGAAATACCGAAAATCGGGAGGAACCCTTATATTTGGGGCTATATTAATTAGTGAACATGGAGCAAATGTATTTTTGCAAGGAGAGAACAGACCTACCGAGAAATCCAATTATCAAGTTTCAGTAAGTGGCAGAAACCTCAGAAATTCCGAAAATCGGGAGGTACTCTTTATATTTTGGGACTATGCAAACAAGTGGACCTGTAGCGAACATTTTTGCAAGGAGAGAATAAACCTGTCAAGAACCCCAATTATCAAGTTTCAGGTAAGTTGTTTGAAAATTGGTGTTGCAGAAACCTCTGAAATACCTAAAATCGGTAGGAACCCTTATATGTGGGGCTATATCAATTGGTGAACATGGAGCCAATATATTTTTGCAAGGAGAGAACAGACCTACCGAGAACCCCAAATATTAAGTTTCGGTAAGTGGCAGAAACCTCAGAAATCCCGATAATCGGGAGGTACCCTTATATATGGGGGTTATACAAACAAGAGGACCTGTAGCGAATATTTTTTTGCAGGGAGAGAATAAACCTATCAAGAACTCCAATTATCAAGTTTCAAGTAATTTGGTTGAAAATTGGTGTTGCAGAAACCTCTGAAATACCGAAAATCGGTAGGAACCCTTATATGTGGGGCTATATCAATTAGTGAACATGGAGCCAATATATATTTTTGCAAGGAGAGAACAGACCTACCGAGAACCCTAAATATTAAGTTTCAGTAAGTGGCAGAAACCTAAGAAATCCTGAAAATCGGGAGGTACCCTTATATATGGGGGCTTTACAAACAAGTGGACCTGTAGCGAATATTTTTTGCAAGGAGAGAATAACCCTATCAAGAACCGCAATAATAAGGTTTCTAGTAATTTGGTTGAAAATTGGTGTTGCAGAAACCTCCCGAAAATCGGTAGGAACACTTACATGTGTGGCTATATCAATTAGTGAACATGTATCAAATATATATTTTTGCAAGGAGAGAACAGACCTACCGAGAAACCCAATTATCAAGTATCAGTAAGTGGCAGAAATCTTTGAAATCCTGAAAATCTGGAGGTACCCTTATATTTGGGGGTTATACAAACAAGTGGACCTGTAGCGAATATTTTTTTTTCGCTGCAAGGAGAGAATAAACCCGTCAAGAACCCCATTTATCAAGTTTAAGGTAATTTAGGTTTAAAATTTGGCAGAAGCCTTCAAAACACCGAATATCAGGAGGTACCTTTATATGTGCGGCTATATCAATTAGTGGACCGGCAGTGAATATTTTTTGTAAGGAGAGAACAGAAAAGGGTTATATCAATTAGTGAACATGGAGCCAATATATTTTTGCAAGGAGAGAACAGAACTACCGAGAAAACCCAATTATGAAGTATTAGTAATTGGCAGGAACCTCAGATATCCTGAAAATCAGGAGGTACCCTTATATATGGGGTTTATACAAACAAGTGAACCTGTAGCGAATATTTTTTTTTTGCTGCAAGGAGAGAATAAACCTGTCAGGAACTCCAATTATCAAGTTTCAGGTAATTTGATGGAGAATTGGTGTTGCAGAAACCTCTGAAATACCGAAAATCGGTAGGAACCCTTATATGTGGGGCTATATCAATTATTGAACATGGAGCAAATATATTTTTGAAAGGAGAGAACAGACCTACCGAGAAACACAATTATCAAGTGTGGCAGAAACCTCAGAAATCCCGAAAATCGGGAGGTACCCTTATATATGAGGTATATACAAACAAGTGGACCTGTAGCGAATATTTTTTTGCAGGGAGAGAATAAACCCATCAAGAACCCCAATTATCAAGTTTAAGGTAATTTAGGTTTAAATTGTGGCAGAAGCCAGGTACCTCCTGATTTTCGGTATTTTGAAGGCTTCAGCCACAATTTAAAACCAAATTACCTGAAATTGGATAATTGGGGTTCTTGATAGTTTTATTCTCTCCTTGCAAAAAATGTTCGCTACAGGTTCACTTGTTTGTGTAGCCCCAAAATATAAAGGGTACCTCCCGATATTCGGGATTTCTGAGGTTTCTGCCACTTACTGAAACTTGATAATTGGGGTTCCAACTACCATGCGAAAAATTTTTGTAAGGAGAGAACAGACCTAGTTTTAGATTTTAGGTAATTTGGTTGTAAATTATGGCAGAAACTTTCAAAATACCGAAATTTGGGAGGTGAATACCAGATGATAAGGACAATCCCGCTTTCTAGCGAAACATTTGCGGAATTATTATTTTCTTAACAAATTCTCTAAATCCTGAATTATTCGTTTCCATTGAAAACATTTCTAAACTAGATCTTCAAGAAATTTTCTGCTGAACTTATATATTTAGCTAGGCTCTGAAGATGCATTAAAACAAATAACAAATCAAAAAGAATATAAAATGTGTTTCCTACCTTCCTCCCCTCTTCACTTCCATGGCATATTTGAGCTGCGGTTTTCCAATGGCTCTAATTACCCATGGCCAATTTTGTTTACCAATCAACACCAGATTGTGGTAAGCGATACATGAGAGAGTGAGTGGTATGCCTGCATTGGTTATTGCATTGGTATTGGTGGATTGGTGGCAGCCTTGCGGTTTCTGGTCTATCAGAAAATTTCCTATAAAATTGCTTCTAGTTTCACACAAATTGTCATTAGGTCTTCATCGTAGACGTCGTCATCATTGAAATGAGTTTGAGGTAAATGGAAAACGCGAAATTTTCTTGTCAATACGCTGGAGGGAGGTAATAGTAGGCAAAAATGGTGTGTGTGTGTACAGGAAATTATTAGAGGAGAAGGGGGTAGGGGGAGGGAGGTGTTACATGGGAACACTCGAGAAAAAAGACGGTGGATAGAGGAAACAAACACTCGAGAGGAAACTGTGAAGTTTTTCAATTGAAAAAAAAAAAAAAACATTAAAATAGGACTAAGCACGGCCAGGCCGAACTTTGAAAACCCTCCACCATTTGGAACAAATTTGGAAATTTTCAAAAAAAAAAAAATTAAATAAATAAATAAATAAAATAAAATCCGTTAAAAATTCTGTTAAAATCTTAAAAATACCGAATATAGGGGGCTATACGAAGATGAGGACCTGCACAGACAATTTTCTGTCTTAGGCTGTAGTACCCATTACGAACTTCAAATATGAAATTTGAAACAATTCCGATGACTAATGACACTAAACTCATCAAAAATACCGAATATTGGGAGGTACCCTTATATGGGGGCTATACGAAGGCGTATACCTGCAGAGACAATTTTCTGTCTTAGGCTGTAGTACCCATTACGAACTACAAAAACCAAATTTCAAACAATTCCGATGAATAATGTCGCTTATGTCATCAAAATACCGAATATCGGGAGGTATCGTTATATGGGGGCTATATGAAGGCGTAGACCTGGACAGACAATTTTCTGTCTTAGGCTGTAATATCTATTGCGAACCTCAAATACCAAATTTCAAACAATTCCGGTGAATAGTGTAGCTATTATCATCAAAAATACCGAATATAGGGAGGTACCGATATATGGGGGCTATACGAAGGCGTAGACCTGCACAGACAGTTTTCTGTCTTAGGCTGTAGTATCATCTAAGAACTTCAAATACGAAATTTGAAACAATTCCGGTGAATAATGTCGCTAAAATCATTAAAATACCGAATATCGGGAGGTATCGTTATATGGGGGCTATACGAAAACGTGGGCCTGTACATACAATTTTCTGTCTTAGGCTGTAGTATCCATTACGAACTTCAAATACCAAATTAGACACAATTCAGGTAAATAATGTCGCTAAAATTATCAAAATACCAAATATCAAGAGGTACCGATTAATGGGGGGCTCTACGAAAACCTGGACCTGCTTAGGCAATTTTCTGTCATAGGCCGTAGTATCCGTTACGAATTCTAAATACCAAATTTGAAACAATTCCGGTGAATAATGTCGCTAAACACATCAAAATACCAAATATCGGGAGGTACTCTTATGTGGGGGCTATACGAAGACGTGAGCCTGCACAGACAATTTTCTGCCATAGGCTTTAGTATGCGATACGAACTTAAAATTCGAAATTTGAAACACTTCCGGTAAATAATGTCGCTAAAATAATTAAAATATCGCATATCGGGAGGTAGCATTATATGGGGGCTATACGAAAACCTGGACCTGCTGAGGCAATTTTCTGTCATAGGCCGTAGTATCCATTAGGAACTTCAAATAACAAATTTCAAACAATTCCGATGAATAATGTCGATAAAATCATCAAAATACCATCAAAATAATATAGGGAGGTATCGTTATATGGGGACTATACGAAGACGTAGACCTACACAGACAATATTCTGTCTTAGGCTGTAGTATTCTTTATGAACTTCAACAAATTTTTGAGTGTCACATCATTACCACGGATGGCCTCGAGAAAATCTTTGGCTTTCCTCGCCCACAGCCATAGAGCAATCAAGAATGATGACAAGCCCAGGTAGCTGCAATGGCATGGCCACCGATATCATGTGATTTCGATTTTCTTGAATTCTCTTCCCCCTTCCAAAAAGAGAAAAAAAAAACACCAACAAATTGTTTTGATGATCCAGCAAATGCTCTAGACCGCAATGCAGAATTGTTGCACATATTTGCCAATTTGTCTAGTCTAGTGGCATTAAAACCATGGTTTAACTGCAGTTTAAGGGCATTTGGTTGTTGTAGCCGCAGAGCCGAAAGGGGGCAGCGCACATCAGCGTTAAATTGCCGCTTCCATGTGGTTCAGTTCAGTTGGTTGGATGAAAAATTGCCCACTTCCAGAGTTATGAGAAGAATTACTTGTAAAGCAAACAAAAAACCAAAAAACATGGCATGTTTTCACTAACAAATTTACGTAGTGAGTGAGAGAGGAGTGGGAGGAAAGAGAGGGAGAGAGACGAGTAAAAAACTATTTCTCTTCATATAACAAATAATATCGGGAAAACAAAAATGTCATGGTCTTGGTGTGTGTTTTGAATTTCCTTAGAGTTATTGTTGTTGTTTTTTTTTTAGTTTTTTGTTGTAATGCCAACAAAAGGGCCATTGAAAGTTATTTTCTTGGCCAGAAAAGCGAAATTTAGGACATCCAAAGTGTTGTCTGGTGTGAAGACCAAAGTAGCATTGAATTTTGTCGTTTTTCATCTTTTTTTGCCTTGGTTCAATAACTTTCACATTTGACAAATGCTGTTGTTGTTGTTGTTGCAATTTTGGTCATCAATGGGAGGAAAAAATAATAAAAAACGATGACATGACAAAAAAATGCAGAACATGACAGGCATATGAAACGAGGCATGCCAGCTCAGCTTCTTTGCAATTCAGCCAAGTTCGATATAGAAAACGTTTTTCTGAGAGAAAATCGAATTCTCCACAATTTCCCAACAGAGAGAAACACCAATCCAGCAATGATTGCCAATGGGAAACTTATTTTAACACCATTTTTACACCCTCCTTCACAGTATGGAGGTCCGAAATATACATTTTAGACCCCACAAAGTATATATACTATTCTTGATCAGCATAAAATTCTATGTCGATTTAACAACGTCCGTCCGCCTGTTCGTCAATCCGTCTGTGAAAATCACTCTAGCTTCCGAACGAAATGAAGTAAGTTGATAAAAACTTACTCAAATGTGTATTATGCCTGCAGGAATTTTGGTATTGAAAATGGGCCAAGTAGGTCCACATCTTCGTATAGCCCCCACATAACGGTACCTCCCGATATTCGGTATTTTGATGATTTTAGCGACAATATTTACCGGAATTGTTTCACATTTTGTATTTGAAGTTCGTAATAGATACTACAGCATAAGAAAAAAAAGGGCCATATAGATCCACGTCTTCGTATATCTCTCATATAACGGTACCTACCGATATTCGGTATTTTGATGATTTTAGCGAGATTATTTACCGGAATTGTTTCAAAATTGGTACCTGAAGTTTGTAATGGATACTACAGCCTATAACAGAAAATGAGCCATGTAGGCCTAGGTCTTCGTATAGCCTCCATATAACGGTACCTCCCGATATTCGGTATTTTTAAGATTTTAGAGACATTATTTACGGGAATTGTTTCAAATTTCGCATTAGAAGTTCGCAATGGATATTACAGCCTATGACAGAAAATTGTCTATACAGGTCCAGGTCTTCGTATAGGCCCCATTTATCAGTACCTCCCTACATTCGGTATTTTGATGATTTTAGCGACATTATTTACCGGAATTGTTTCAAATTTGGTATTTGAAGTTCGTAATGAATACTACAACCTATGGCAGAAAATTGTCTGTGCAGGTTCACGACTTCGTGTTGTCCCCATATAATGGTACCCCCCGATATTCGGTATTTTAATGATTTTAGCGACATTATCTACCGGAATTGTTTCAAATTTGGTATTTGAAGTTCATAATGGATATTACAGCCTGTCTACGTCTTCGTATAGCCCCCATATAAATGTACCCCCCGATATTCGGTATTTTGACGATTTTAGCGACATTATTCACCGGAATTGTTTCAAATTACGTATTAAGAGTTCGTAATGGGAACTACAGCCTGTGACAGAAAATGGGCCATGTAGGTCCACATCTTCGTATAGCCTTCATATAACGATACCTCTCGATATTCGGTATTTTTATGATTTTAGCGACATTATTTACCGGAACTGTTTCAAATTTCGCATTTGAAGTTCGTAATATATATTACAGCGTGTGACAGAAAATTGTCCGTGAAGGTCCACGTGTTCGTATAGCCCCCATATAACGGTACCACCCGATATTCGGTATATTTATGATTTTAGCGACATTATTTACCGGAAATTTTTTAATTTTTCACAGAATTTTTTAAGGATTTTATTTTTTGAAAATTTCCAAATTTGTTCCAAATGTTGGAGGGTATTCAAAGTTCGGCCCGGTCGAACTTACTGCTTTTTTAATTTGTTTCGAATTCAGAGATGACCAATTTCGGTCCTCTCCTACTGGTACCTCTCCCCACAAAAGGTCAAAATGTTTATAGAATATAATTTACCTCACAGAAAGTGAAAGGCTCGCCGAATTTTGCTCCATTTTTGCAAATCCTACTTTCTGTTGCAGTATTATGTTGGATGAGAAAATGAAAGATATCGTCTGACACCTCCCCCACAGAGGTTCAAAATTTGGAATAATTATAACATTTATAATTTGTGAGATAACAGTTCGATTTTCTTTAAATTTCCCCTACCCTGATGCTTTTACCAACCCTGGACCACTTCTTTTGATAAAATATCATTAATTTTGGTTTATAAAAAAAACAACATTTTTATATTTATTTAGGGTTGTTGCCGTACTTCATGTGGGTTTATGCAAAATTATCCTACAAAACATAATTTTAGAAGAATGCCACCAAAGACAAAATTATTCTTCATCAAATTTCATTATAAGTCACCGAAGAAATGAAATCTCTATCTCCATTATATACTAGGAAAATTCTTGCTTTAATGTTGGCAAAAAAATCCGAAAATATTTTCCAATATTTTTGATGAAATTTTCAGCGGTCTTTTTTCGAGTTGGCGTATGAAAGTAACATAAAATTTCATTTTAGACAGAAAGTATCAAAGAAGGAAATATTCTACATAAAATTTGACTATAAATTCCAGAATAAATCGTATTTCTAGGAGGAATAGTTTTCTAGAAAATTACATTCCAATTTTATACAAGTGAAAATTTTGTGTTATGATTTTTACAGCTAATTTAACACGCTTCCATTTCAAAGGCCAAATCTCCCTTAAAACCTAAATTTTTGTGGGAAGTGTCAAAGGATGAATTGTTCTAGAACAAATTTTATTGTGAGTCTCTGAACAAAAGTAATGTGTATACCTAATATGTACCATAGAAAAATATCATTAATTTTGGTTTTTTAAAAAAAAAAAAACATTTTTATATTTATCTAGGGTTGTAGCCGTACTTCTTGTGAGCTTATGCAATAATCTCCCACAAAACATAACTTTAGAAGAATACCATCAAAGACAAAATTATTCTTCATCAAATTTCACTATAAGCCACCAAAGAAAACGAAATCTCTATTTCCATTATTTACTAGGAAAATTCTTGCTTTAATGTTGGCAAAGAAAAAAATGCGAAAATATTTCCCAATATTTTTGATCAATTTTTCAGCGGTCTTTTTTCTAGTTGACGTATGAAAGTAACATAAAATTTCATTTTGGGCTAAAAGTGTCAAAGGAAGAAATATTCTACACAAAATTTCCCTATAAATCTCCGAATAAACCATATTTCAAAGTTCAATAGTTTTTAAGAAAATTACATTCCAAATTCATATACTACAAGTGAAATTTATGTGTTTATGATTTTTACAGCTAATTTAACACGTCTCAATCCCGAAGTCTAAATCTCCCTTAAAACCTTAATTTTTGGGCAAAGTGTCAAAGAAAGAAATATTCTAGATCAAATTTCAATGTGAGTCTCTGAATAAAAGAAATGTGTATACCTAATATGTACCATAGAAAAATATCATTAATTTTGGTTTATAAAAAAACAAGATTTTTATATTTATTTAGGGTTGTAGCCATACTTCATGGGAATTTATGCCATAATCTCCCACAAAACATAATTTTAGAAGAATACCATCAAAGACAAAATTATTCTTCATGAAATTTCACTATAAGTCACCAAAGAAAAGAAATCTCTATTTCCATTATATACTAGGAAAATTTTTGCTTTAATGTTGGCAAAAAAATTGAAAATATTTCCCAATATTTTTGATGAATTTTTCAGCGATCTTTTTTCGAGTTGACCTATGAAAGTAATATAAAATTTCATTTTGGGCTAATAGTGTCAAAGGAAGAAATATTCCGGACAACATTTCCTTATCAATCTCCGAATAAACCATATGTCTAGATTTAATAGTTCAATTTTTGTTCAATTCTTCAATTTTTTCTATTGAAAAACGTTTTTCCGCAAAAATTATTTTTTTTATACAAAAAAAAAATCTCCTCAATTTCCCTTTCCCATTAATGATTCATCGCGTTTTTTCCGTTTCGATTTGAAATTTTGCTGATTTCATGCTAGGAAAAATATACTTGGGATCATTTCCCATTATAAACGCATAAAAAAACGCACACACACACACACATCCCACATCCAACAAAGCAATCGCTTAGTATATTCTGGACATTTAACACATTATTTAGAAGCATTAAAAAGCAACAAAAACAGGCAGCTAATAAAAACAACAATAACAAGAAATAAAAGAAATGGAAATAATGATTGTCGACTAAAAATAGATTCTAAAATTCCACGCACAAACCGACACACACACACACACCCGTGGAGATACAGACAAACTGTTTAGTATTCACTTGGATGTTGGATGTAAACGCTAAAAAAGATGCTAATACTAAGCGATGATGCTTCCGATGATACTTCTGATGATGATGATGCTACTTCTACTTCTACTGCAGCTGCTATTGCTGCTGCTGAAGATGATGATGCCAATAATAATGCTAATGCCTTGTGACGTTGCCTTAGACGGACGGCAAATTCCATTTGGCCAGAGTGCATTAACCGCTTGGTTTAGCAGGCCATGATGGATGCCGGGGGGAAAGTGCGCAAAGAATATATTTTGCAAGTAAAACAAGTAAGGGAGACAATGTGGGATTGGGTGGAATGGTTTGCACTTTACACTAAGGGGAGAACTTCTTCTTCTTCTTCTCTGAATGGTTTTTTGTGTTTTCTGAAAGGAGAACTTTATTGAATTTAGTTTTCAAATGGAGGAAGTGTCTAAATTGAATTGTCTCAAAAAAAAAAAAAAGCAATAACTTATAGAAATTTTTGCCGAATTAAGTTGTTCTACAGAAAAAAAAAAAATTCTAATCTTTACAGAATTAATTTTTTTTTTTTGCTGAACTGATTTTTCAAATCTGAAAAATACAAACTTCAGTAAAGTATTAATTAAAAACAAGTAAAAATCAGCTAAATTTACTCCGGGCGAAACCTTTACCATTTTGAAGGAACTAGAAGAATTCGACCGGGCCGAACTTTGAATACCCTCCACCATTTGGAACAAATTTTGAAATTTTCATAAGAATAACATCTGTTAAAATCGTAATCTTAAATGTTAATCATCGAAAAACCCTCCACAATTTGGAACTAATTATGAAATTTTCAAAAAAAAAAAAAAAAAAAAAAAATCAGGTTAAAATTGTTAAGGTCTTAAAAATAGAGAATATATTCGTTATATTGGAGACTATATGAAGACATGGACCTGCATAGGCAACTTTAGTCATAAGCCTTTGCAATATTGAAATACGAAACTTAGAAAAAATCCGGTGATTAATGCAGCTAGAATCATCAAAATAATATTGGCAGGTACCGTTATATGGGGACTATACGAGAACGTGGACCTGCACAGATAATTTTCTGTCTTATGCTGTAGCATCCATTTCGAACTTCAAATACCAAATTTGAAAGAATTCCGGTGAATAATGTCTCTAAAGACAAGAAAATACCGAATATAGAGGGGTACCGTTATATGGGGGCTATACGAAGGCGTGGACATACATGGTCCATTTTCTGTCATAGGCTGTAGTATCTATTACGAACTTCAAATACCAAATTTCAAATAATTCCGGTGAATTATGTCGCTAAAATCAACAAAGTACCGAATATCGGGAGGTACAGTTATATGGGGGCTATACGAAGACGTGGACCTACATGACCCATTTTCTGTCTTTAGCCGTAGTATCTATTACGAACTTTAAATACCAATTTTGAAACAATTCCGGTAAATAATGTCGCTAAAATTATCAAAATACCGAATATCGGGGGGTACCGTTATATGGGGGATATACGAAGACGTGGACCTACATGGCTCATTTTCCGTCCTTGGATGTGGTGTACATTACGGACTTCAAATACCAAAATTGAAACAATTCCAGTAAATAATGTAGCTAAAATAATCAAAATACCGAAAATAGGGAGATACTGATATACGGACCTATACGAAGACCTGGACATGTATAGACAATTTTCTGTCTAAGGCTGTAGTTCCCATTACGAACTTTAAATACCAAATTTGAAACAATTCCGGTGAATAATGTCGCTAGAATCATCAAAATACCGAATATAGGAAGGTACTGATATATGGGGCCTAAACGAAGACCTGGACTTGCATAGGCAATTTTCTGTCACAGGCTGTAGTACCTATTGGGAACTTCAAATACCAAATTTGAAACAATTTCGTTGAATAATGTCGTTAAAATCATGAAAATACCGAAAATAGGAAGGTACCGATATATGGGGTCTATAGGAAGACCTGGTCCTGTAAAGACAATTTTCCGTCGCAGGCTGTAGTACCAATTAGGAACTTCAAATACGAAATTTCGAACAATTCCGGTGAATAATGTCGCTTAAATCATCAAAATACCGAATATAGGGAGGTACTGATACCTGGGGCCTATACGAAGATCTGGACCTGCATAGACAATTTTCTGTCATAGGCTGTAGTATCTATTACGAAGTTCAAATACCAAGTTTGAAACATTTCCGGTGAATAATGTCGCTTAAATCAACAAAATACCGAATATCGGCGAGGTACCGTTGTATGGGGGCTATACGACATCATGGACCTATATAGATATTTCACTTCCAGGGGGGTAAGTTACTCAAAAGGAACTCCTTGTGTGGATTTGTCAGACAATTGCATTGAAAAATGTGGCTACAATCAGCAAAATACCGAATATCGGGAGGTACAGTTATATAGGGGGGGTGTACGGACCTATCTAGACAATACTCTTCCAGGAGGTAAATTACTCAGAAAGAACTCCTTTTGTAGATTTTCAAACAATTTCATTGAAAAAATTGTCTAAAATCATCAAAATACCAAATATCGTGTGGAGGAGGCGACGTACCCTTATATTTTTGGGGGCTTTACGATATGGTGCAGCGAAGATGGACTATCTTCGAGCTTGACCTGCCTTTGAACAAAAAATTGATCTGTGCAAACTTTGGACTTCCTATCTTAATTCGTTTTGACTCTAGCGTGATTATAACAGCTAAACAGAATGGCGGCCGGAGAGAGCTAAATCGTCTTAGAATTTTACGCTGATCAAGAACATGTATACTTTGTTGGGTCTACAAATATTATTTCGATGAATTACAAACGGAATGACGAACTTAATATACCCTCCATGCTGTATATGGTGGAGGGTATAAAAATTTGCCAACCAAGTTTTTTTTGAAGTAGGACGTCTATCCACCCACCTGGGTGCGACGACCAACATATACGACACATACATCGGCGACGCTGTACATTTGCATTATTAACAAAACAAATGGAATTTATAATTTTATTTATAAAATTGCCTCCTAGCCTCCTAGAGCAGCATACACTCAGCCACAGCCACATGGCTCCGAGACTCCGAGAAGTAGTTCTTTTTTACGCCAGGAATTTTCATGGCTGCTTTTTTGAGGAAATGTGACAAATGTGACCCTACACCACAAGGTGGTCAGGGTATTATGTCTTTGTGCATTTGTTTGTAACAGGCAAAAGGAAACGAGATAGACCCATAGTTCCTTTTGATGATCTGCACAGAATCACATTCTGAGTCGTTTTATGCATGTCCGTCCGTCCGTCTGTGCATGTATTTTTGTAAACAAATTACAGGTCGCATTTATTACCCGATTGAGGCGAAATTTTCCAAACAACATTTGTTTGGCCCAAGGACGAACCCTATTGAAATTGGAGATAATCGGTCAAAATTTAGATATAGCTCCCATATATATCTTCGTCCGATTTGCCTTTTATTGTGCACCAAACGTGTAATATCAGCCCGAATAGTATGAAATTTTGCTCGCACCACCAAATTAGGCCTGAAAATAAGTATGCCAAATTTGATCGAAATCGGTTCAGATATTGCTATAGCTCCCATATATATATTGTTCATCCGATTTGTTATTTTTGTCCTTCGCAGCCGTAATATGCACTCTGTAACAACAATATTTGGGGAAATATATCAAATACAGCTCAGAAATATCTTTGCCAAATTTTATCGAGATCGGTTCAGATTTGGATATATCTCCCATATATAACTTCGTCCGATTTACCTTCTATTGTGCACCAAACGTCTAATATTTGTCCAAATGGGATGGAATTTGGCACTTACGACCGATGTGAGTCTAGAAGCTAGTATGTCACATTTGGTGAAGATCGGTTGAGGTATACCTATAGCTCCCATTTATATATTGTTCATCCGATTTGTTATTTTTGTCCTCCGCAGCCATAATATGCACTCTGTAACAAGAATATTTGGGGAATTATATCAAATACAGCTCAGAAATATCTTTGCCAAATTATATCGAGATCGGTTCGGATATATCTCCCATATTTGGATATATCTCCAATATATAACTTCGTCCGATTTACCTTTTATAGTGCACAAAACGCCCAATATTTGTCTAAATGGGATGGAATTTGGCACTTACGACCGAATTAAGTCTAGAAGCTAGTGTGTCAAATTTGGTGAAGATCGGTTGAGGTATTGCTATAGCTCCCATATATATATATTGTTCATCCGATTTGTTATTTTTGTCCTCCGCAGCCGTAATATGCACTCTGTAACAACAATATTTGGGGAAATATATCAAATACAGCTCAGAAATATCTTTGCCAAATTTTATCAAGATCGGTTCAGATTTGGATATAGCTCCCATATATAACTTCGTCCGATTTACTTTTTATTGTGCACCAAACGTCTAATATTTGTCCAAATGGGATGGAATTTGGCACTTACGACCGAATTGAGTCTAGAAGCTAGTGTGTCAAATTTGATCGAAATCGGTTCAGATATAGCTATACCTCCCATACATATATTGTTCATCCGATTCGTTATATTTGTTACCCCCAACCGTAATATGCACTCCGTAACAACGATATTCAAGGAAATATATCAAATACAGCTCAGAAATATCTTTGCCAAATTATATCGAGATCGGCTCAGATTTGGATATAGCTCCCACATATATTTTTTTACACACATACGGAGGACCTGTTAAGTTTGTCTTTCTGTCTGTAAGTCTTTCTCGAAATGTATATATATATATATATATATATATATATATATATATATATATATATATATATATATATATATATATATATATATATATATATATGTATATATGTGTATATATATATATATATATATATATATATATATATATATATATATATATATATATATATATATATATATATATATATATATATATATATATATATATATATATATATATATATATATATATAAAGTATATATATATATATATATATATATATAAAAGTTACACAGTTCGTTAACTTGTTTATACCAAAAAATATAAACTTTGGTAGAATTTTTCTTATATTTCGGTTCAATTGCATATCGCAAGGCTCTCTGTCAACTAAAAAACAACCCATAAAACAATAATGTTATAATTTCAGAAAAAATTCATTTTTGTAATTTTCTACCAAAATTTGGTCGGTTTTAGGTGCACAGGCAAAATGAAAGAGTTTACGCACCATTAAAAATTTCCTAAAATGTAAAAAAAATTGGTCCAATATTTGGTGATCTTTAAATATGTGTCTGTCAAATCTACAATTTAATTGGTTTTTTTTTATAATTTGCTCGGGGTTTAATATTTTTGCTCGGGTTGGTGTTTATGTAAAACTCGGAAAAATATAATTTAAAGCCATCTCAGCTACCAAAAACCTCTGGCAAGGCATCACTTTCAAATGGTTTAGGTATTTTCCACAGAAATGTTCGAAAAAAGCAACCCTACCGTCAAGCAGCTTTTTGTGCTGCCTTCAAGAGAGTTATGTTTATTTATGTGCACAGCTGTAAAGCTTTATTTTTTTTTTTTTTTTTTTTGTGGGAAATTCCTTTAGCATCGTGGCATTATGCTCAGAGAGAGAGAGCGGGAGAAATAAACTCAACGTTTCAGAGAGTTTCAATATTTACAGAAATGAGGAGGAGAGAGAGAGTGCTATTGAGAGGGATGGAGAGCAGCAGCAATAGTTTTGTTTATTTTCTCTTGTTTCATTTGTGCGTAAACTTTACGCCGTAAAGCTCTTGGGGTTGGTGTTTTTTTTTTCTCGGAAGAAAACACCTGCTAGTATGGAGATATACTGGACATGCTCCACAAAAAAAAAAAATGTGGAGCATTATGGAACAGGGTTGTTTACAAATGGTATGAAAAATGTAAATATATTAAAATATGTTGAAAATATAAAATATGTTGAAAAAATATAATATTTAAATAAAAATATAAATAAATAAATAAAAAATAAAATATATAAAATAAAAAAAAATAATATGTTGAAAATATGTAGAAAATATAAAAATATACCATTTTTGGGGAAAATTTTTTTAAATAAAATTTTTTAAATTAAAAATTTTTTAATTTTTCAAACTCCTCTGAAAATAATTTTTTATCAAAATTTCCGTAAATTGGCGTTGTTAAATATCAGGAAGTCTGAGTTTAATTTTTATTCGGTGTATAATGTAGCTAAATTTTGAAGAGATCATTGGCTGAAGTATTTGTTTTTATACCCTCCACCAAAGTATGGAAGGTATATCAGGTGTGTCATTCCGTTAAAACACCTTGAATTATACATTTTAGACCCCACAAAGTATATCTATTCTTGATCAGCCTAAAATTCTATGTCGGTTTAGCGATGTCCGACCGTCCATCCCTCCGTGGAAATCACTCTAGCTCCCTAACGAAATGCAGTAGGTTGATAAAATTTTACTCAAATGTCTATTATGTCTGCAGGATTTTTGGTTTTGAAAATGTGTCATGTAGGTCCACGTCTTCGTATAGCCCCCATATAACGGTACCTCCCTATATTCGTTATTTTAAGGATTTCAGCGAAAAACATCATCGAAATTGTTTCAAATTTGGTATTCGAAGTTCATAACGCGTACTTCAGCCTATGACAGAAAATTGTCTGTGCAGGTCCATGTATTCGTATAGCCCCCATATAAATGTACCTCCCTATTTTCGGTATTTTGGTGATTCAAGCGACATTTTTCACCGGAATTGTTTCAAATTTTGTATTTGAAGTTCATATTGGATACTACAGTCTGAGACAGAAAATTGCCTATGCAGGTCCAGGTCTTCGTATAGCAACCCATATAATTGTGGCTCCCTTTTTTCGGTATTTTGATGATTTTAGCGACATTATTCACCGGAATTGTTTCAAATTTGGTAATCGAAGTTCGTAATTGATACTACAGCCTATGACAGAAAATTGTCTGTGCAAGTCTACGTCTTCGTATATCCCCCATATAAGGGTATCTCCCGATATTCGGTATTTTGATGATTTTTGCGACATTATTCACCGGAATTGTTTGCAATTTGGTATTGGAAGTTCGTAAGGGATACAGCCTATGACAGAAAAAGGTCTGTGCAGGTCAACGTCTTCGTATAGCCCCCATATAACGGTACCTCCCAATATTCGGTATTTTAAGGATTTTAGCGAAATTATTCTCCGGAATTGTTTCAAATTTGGTATTTGAAGTTCGAAATGGATACTACAGCCTATGACAGAAAGTTAGCTATGCAGGTATAGGTCTTCGTATAGCCCTTATATATCGGTACCTTCCTATATTCGGTATTTTTGACATTTGTTAAAGGATTTTATTTTATTTTTAATTCCCTAATTCGTCCCAAATGCTGGAGGGTATTTAAAGTTCCGTCCGGCTGCACTTAATGCTTTTTTACTGTTTTTTTTCAATTTTTTTTATTTTATTTTTACTTTTTTTATTTTTATTTTTTTTTTAATTTCGATTTTCTGGAAAAAAAAAAAAAAAACTTTAAAGAAGTGACTTTTCTGTTAATTTTTTCTGAAATTTTTTATTATTTATTTTTTTTATAAAAATCTTGCCGAATTGTATATTTTTAATTAATTTTGATTTTTTTTTTTTTTTTATTTATTTATTTATTTATTTTTATTTTTTTTTTTTTTTTTTTTTTTTTTTGAAAAAAAGTACCTTTGCATACAATTCCCAAATCATACAACCCTGTTTGGGGGGCATGCCTTTGAAAGCTCTTTACTTGGTCTCCCATAAAGCTTTCATGGTGTCTATGTATTTGCAGGCAGGCAGGCAGACAGACAGCCAGTGCTGAGCACAGACAGAGCCGTCGAGTAAAAATTCAGTGTCCGTGTGACATATACTCGAACGATTTGTGGTGGAAAAACTGCGGAAAAACGAACGGCACAATTGACAAATACATTTTTTTGCACAAAAAATAGGAGGAAATGGAATTTAATTAAAAATTTTCCTGCTGCAGAAATACCAACAAAAGAAAGTGAATATTATGTAGATTTGCCTGTGCAAGGAAAAATCCCAGTGGAATGTGAAAATTGGGAGCGGGTTGGAAAAATGGACATAAGTTAGAAAGAAAAAAAAAATAATAAAAGGAAAATTGCATAAAAAAATTTTTGGAAAAGCAAAAAAAATAACCCGAAAAACGGATGTAAGGCAAAGAGCAGCAGTGAGCACAAATTCCAAAAAATATTGAAAAATTGAAAATAAACCAAAATTATTTAATGAAAAATTTTGTTTAGGAAAAACCCAAAGAAAAGTATTTTTTGACAAAAAAAAAATCCAAGCAATGAATTTCCAACGAAAAGGGAAAATCTGATAAGAGCACGAAAAGCCAAAAAAAGAGTGGCAGAACACCACTTTAAATACTTCAACACCATTCGCAGGAAAGGCAGCAACAACAACTACAATACAAAACACAGCCACCACCACCAGAAACAACAACGGCAGCATAACATAAACCAACCCAACTACAACACCCCCTGGAAAACAGGGCCATAGAAAACAAAACGCCTACAACAACAAAAACAACTAAAACAACAACCGAAGCAAAACATAAATTAAAAGATTTCAGAAAAAAAATAGAAGAAAAACTTGCTGCTGCTCAAGTGTTTTGTGAAAAAAAAAACGAAATTGAAAAAAAAGAAAAACTACAACAACATAATAACTGCAACATCATCATCATTATCAGCCACAAAAACAATAAGAAGAAGAAATTCTACAACAACATCACCAAGGATAAGAATTATGTAGGTATATATATGTTTATTGCCACCTGGTTTTGCAGGAAAAAAAACCCCATGCCCCGTAATTAAAGATGTCGAGATGTCAGGACAAAATATTTACTTGTGGGGGGTCTTTACTGTAGGAAATGGAATATGGGAGCTATATCCAAATCGGAACCGATCTCGATAAAATTTGGCAAAGATATTTCTGAGCTGTATTTGATATATTTCCCTGAATATCGTTGTTACGCAGTGCATATTACGGCTGTGGGTAACAAATATAACAAATCGGATGAACAATATATATATATGGGAGCTATAGCTATATCTCAAGCGACCTTCACCAAATTTGACATACTAGCTTCTAGACTCAATTCGGCCATAAGTGCCAAATTTCATGCCATTTGGGCAAATATTAGACGATTGGTGCACAATAAAAAGGTAAATCGGACGAAGTTATATGTGGGAGCTATATCCAAATCTGAACCGATCTCGATTAAATTTGGCAATGATATTTCTGAGCTGTATTTGATATATTTCCCAAATATTGTTGTAACAGAGTGCATATTACGGCTGCGTAGGACAAAAATAACAAATCGGATGAACAATATATATATGGGAGCTATAGCTATATCTGAACCGATTTCGATCAAATTTGACATACTAGCTTCTAGGCTCAATTCGGTCGTAAGTGCCAAATTTTATCCCATTTGGGCACATATTAGACGTTTGGTGCACAATAAAAGGTAAATCGGACGAAGTTATATATGAGAGATATATCCAAATCTGAACCGATCTCGATAATATTTTGCAAAGGTATTTCTGAGCTGTATTTCATATATTTCCGCAAATATTGTTGTTACAGAGTGCATATTACGGCTGCGGAGGACAAAAATAACAAATCGGATAAACGATATATATGGGAGCTATAGCTATATCTGAACCGATTTCGATCAAATTCGGCATAGTTATTTTCAGGCCTAATTTGGTTGTGCGAGCAAAATTCCATACTATTCGAACGGATATTAGACGTTTGGTGCACAATAAAGGTAAATCGGACGAAGATATATATGGGACCTATATCTAAATTTTGACCGATTATCTCCAATTTCAATAGGGTTCGTCTTTGGGCCAAACAAATTATTTGTGCCAAATTTCATCTGGATAGGGCAATAAATGCGAACTGTACTTTGTTTACAACAATACATGGACAGACGGACAGGCGGACGGACGGACATGCATAAATCGACTCAGAATGTGATTCTATGCAGATCATCAAAAGGAACTATCTCGTTTCCTTTTGCCTGTTACAAACAAATGCCCAAAGACATAATACCCTGACCACCTTGTGGTGTAGGGTATAAAAATTCGAAGTTCCATTAATTAGGAGAACTATATTCAGGTTTTTTGAGCGGATTTGAATTTCCCATTATGAAACCGAAATATCAAGTTAAATCTGATTCGGTTAGAAATTGGTTCCGAAACCATTAAAATATGGAAGATCGGGGGGCTATACCCAAAAGTGAGCCTACATGGAGAAAGTTTGTAAAGGAGTTACCCCACCCAAAAAAAAACTTTGAATACCCTTTGGAACGAATATATTTCTCAAAAATATACAATCAATTAAAAATTCCGTTAAAATCTTAAAAATAACGAATGTAGCCGTTGTATCAGGATCAATACGACGACGTGGACCTGCATAGACAACTTAGGTCATAAGCCATTACAATATTCAAATGCGAAACTTGAATAAAAATCGGTGAATATAGTAGCTAAAATCATCCAAATACCGTATATCGGGAGGTACCGGGAGGCTATACGAAGACATGGACCTGCCCATCAATCTACTTCATTTCTTTATGAAGCTAAAGTGATTTCCACAGATGGACGGACATCGCTAAATCGACTGAGGATTTTATGCTGATCAAGGGTCTAAAATGTATATTTCGAGGTGTTACAAACGGAATGACAAACTTAGTATACCCTCCATACTATGGTGGAGGGTATAGAAAAGCAGCTAATTTCGGCTGAGCCAGATTTTTAATACCCTCCATCATTTTGAATGAACTTGAAAATTTTCAAAAAAAAAAGCCGTTGAAAATACCACTCAAAGGAAATCCGTTTATTGAGGCTTTACAATGGTGTGGTCCTGCATAAGTAATTTTTCGCATAGAATGTAATACCCATTACGAACTTTAGATAAGAAATTTGAAAAAATTCAGGTAAAAATGTGGTTAAAATAATTAAAATACCAAATATTGGGGGGCATCATGGACCAATGTAAACAATTCTCTTCCAGGGATTAAGGTACGCAAAAGGAACTCCCTGTGGGGATTTTAAGACAATTCGATTGAAATATCGGGAGCTACCATCATATGTGGGATATACGATATCGTGGGCCCTTATTAATAAAAATTCTCTTGGGTGGGGGGGTGGGAATGTGAAAGTACGAAGAAGGAACTCCTTGTGCAGAATTTCCCACAATTTCATAGAAAAATGTGGCAAAATCATCAAAATACCGAATATTGGGGGGGGGTGTACCGTTATATGAGGGCTATACGATATCGTGGACCAATATATGTCATCTTCGAACTTTACCTGCCTGCAGAAAAAAGACGGGTCTGTGCAAAATTTTAGCCTCCTATCTTAATTCGTTTTGACTCTATCTTGTTGGGTATAAAAATTATTATTTCGATGATTTACAAACGGAATGACGAATTTAATATACCCTCCATACTATGTATGGTGGAGGGTATAGAATGGTAATGGGCTACTCATCAAAATTTAATTTTCAAACTTGTTAGTCGAACATTGAAATATTATGGGGGAATTATTGATATTTATGCTTTGAAAGGGGAGAAGAGAATGGGGTCATATATTTTCCTTCCCTACCCTTCAATATAAAGTTTCATGGGGTCTTGGTCCGATATTTTGTTTAGCACAAACAAAGTTTCTCACATGAATTAGTGTTGAGTTTCGACTCGATTTTCCGACCCGATATGGAATTTTTCTTCACTTAAAACAAATTAAAATTTCGAAAAAGATTTCTAATATTGGAATATGTCAAGCCACATTTTGGAGATTTTTTGTTATGAAATGGGATATATAAACCAGAGCTGTTCAAGAACAAGAGCTCTCATAAAAAGGACACAAAGGTACACTTTAATCTTCTCATTCCCCCTCAATTTTTTCATGCCTCATGTCCTTTTGTAAAAAATGATACTTTGGTAACCCGATTTGTGAAGAGTATTTTTACTGGGCATTTTTGGACGATCTTTCTCTGCCCCACCCACACCCCTTCCAATATGCCTACATAATTATCTAATTATTACAATAATTAAAAACAAGAAAATAGCCATAAAAATTTAACCAAAAAAAAAACTCATTTGGAAATCCATTAAAAAATCTCGCAACCCAAATCACAATTTGCAAAAGAAATTATTTGGGAAATAAAAACATTTAGTTTTTCATAAAAAAATAATGGAACGTTAGACAATAAAGACAAACTCGGTCAAAATAATTTCAGTATTTTTTTTAAATAAATATGGAAAATGTGATTTTGAAGAAATTGTATATTTTCCAACAAAAATTGAAAAATGCATTTGATTAAAATTATTAGATGAATTAAATTTGTCCATCACAAATCTTCGGAGAATTAAGTTCAGCTGAAGAAGGAAGAACATATTTGAGTGGGGGTTTTAATAAAAAACAAGTAAAAAAACTGTAAGTTCGACCGGGCCGAACTTTGAATACCCTCCACCATTCCGTCTGTGGAAATCACTCTAGCTTCCGAACGAAATTAAGTAGGTTGATAAAATTTTACTCAAATGTATATTATGTCTGCTGGACTTTTGGTATTGAAAATGGGCCACGTCGGTCCACGTGTTAGTGTAGCTCCCATACAAAGGTACCTCCCGATATTCGGTATTTTGATGATTTTAGCGACTTTATTCACCGGAATTGCTTCAAATTTGGTATTTGAAGTTCGTAATGGATATTACAGCCTAAGACAGAAAATTGTCTGCGCAGGTCAACGTCTTCGTATAGCCCCCATATAACGGTACCTCCCTATTTTCGGTATTTTGATGATTTTAGCGACATTATTTACTGGAATTGTTCGAAATTCGGTATTTGCAGTTCGTAATGGATATTACAGCCTAAGACAGAAAATTGTCTGAACAGGTCCACGTCTTCGTATAGCCCCCATATAACTATACCTCCCGATATTCGGTATTTTGATGATTTTAGCGACATTATTCCTCGGAATTGTTTCAAATTTGGTGTTTGAAGCTCGTAATGGATACTACAGCCTATGCCAGAAAATTTTCTGTGCGGCTCCACGTCTTCGTATAGCGCCCATATAACGGTACCTCCCGATATTCGTTATTTTGATGATTTTAGCAACATTATTCACCGGAATTGTTCGAATTTTGGTATTTGAAGTTCGCAATAGATACTACAGCCTATGACAGAAAATTTTTTGTGCAGGTCAACGTCTTCGTATATCCCCCATATAACGGTACCTCCCAAAATTCGGTGTTTTGCTGATTTTAGGAGCATTATTCACCGGAATTATTTGAAATTTGGTATTTGAAGTTCGTAATGGATACTACAGCCTATGACAGAAAATTGTCTGTACAGGACAACGTCTTCGTATAGCCCCCACATAACAGTACCTCCCTTTTTTCGGAATTTCTGGTGATTTAAGCTACATTATTCACCGGAAATGTTTCAAATTTGGTATTTGAAGTTCGTAATGGATACTACAGCCTATGACAGAATATTGTCTGTACAGGTCCACGTCTTCGTATAGCCCCAATATAACAATACCTCCCGATATTCGGTATTTTGATGATTTTAGCGACATTTATCATCGGAATTGTTACAAATTTAGTATTCGAAGTTCGCAATGAATACTACAGCCTAAGACAGAAAATTGTCTGAGCAGGTCCACGTCTTCGTATAGCCCTCATATAACGGTATCTCCCTATATTCGGTATTTTGGTGATTTTAGCAATATTATTCACCGATTTTTTTTCAAATTTCGCATTTGAGTATTGTAATGGTTTATGACAAAAGTTGCCTATGCAGGTCCACGTCGTCGTATAGACATTAATATAACGGCTACATTCGGTATTTTTAAGATTTTAATAGAATTTTCAAGGGATTTTATTTTTTTTTGTTTTTGAAAATTTTCCAAATTCATGGAGGGTATTCAAAGTTCGGTCCGGCCGTTCTTACAGCTTTTTTACTTGTTTTGTTTTTTAGTTTTTAATGATTTTTTTTTCAATTGCCAAAATAGTTATCAATTAGCGTTTCAAGTTCTCAGAGGATATGAATCCTTTCTGCGAACCATGTCCAATAGAGGTCCACCATTTTGTGTAGAACCCCTCCGCCCTATATAAGGGTACCTCCTAATTATCAACCTTTGAAGCATACAATTTCCCAGATTAGTGTTTGTAATGAGGCAACTATGTCGCTTGAGGGGAAAAGTCCGACTCCAGGATAAATTGGAATATTTGCCAAAATTCAAAAAAAAAAAAAAAAAAAATTCCTGTTGATTGGAAAGTGTTGACCTTATTGCCCAGATTATTTGGAGTTATTCAGGATTTCTAAAAAAAGTGTCAATAAACCACCGCACGCACACCTCCCCCTATCCTTTCCGCTGTGGAGATTATTTAACCCATAAATCATATATCGAAAAAAAAGCATTTTAATATTGAGCATGATAATTTCCAGCCATTTTTAGCAGAATTATCCTTTGAACACGTGAATTCTTCCTTTTTCCATTATCCTTGCAGATACATTTCATGACCAGACAAAATGTCAGATTTTCGGTCACATTTGAACCATGCCATCCATCCCCGCCTTTGTTTGGCATTGTTCTCTGGTCTGGTTGTTTTATTCATTTTTTGCGATTTGATTTAATGATGGATGTTTAGTATTAATTGTTTTTGTTGCTGTTGTTATTATTGTTCTGCTGCTGCTTCGTTTTCTTCTTCTTCTCCATCGTTTTCTTCTTATTTGTGTACATGAATTTTTTGTTTGCTTTGCTTATTTTTGTTTTTCTTTTGAGCTGCTTGGCATAAGAAACAAAGTAATAAAAATCAAATATGGAGGTCGTTCTCTTCTAAATGGGAGGGGGGGTCACAAACAAACAGAAGGTTTTGTTGGGGGAGGGGAAGGGGAGGCGAAGGGAGGAGGGTGTCTAAAACAACAAATCCTCGCTTTTCCTTTTTGAATAACCTTTTCATCTTCCTTGGGACTTCCTTTGGTCTCTTTCTCCCTCTCTGCCTCTCTCTCTCTGTTTCTTTGAGAGATTTCTTATTAACGCCTTTTGGCCAGGTCATTGTATACACACACACACATAGGCAGGCACACATACATACATAGCCACAGTCATAAAGCAAAGGACTTAACATTGTCGTGTGTTTTGCAAAAACCAATATTAAGTCCAGCAAAGAAAGGCAGAAAGTCTTAAAGTCGGGCGGGGCCGACTTCATGATACCCTACACCACTTTGCTAATTTAGTAGAGCTCCACATAAAAATTGAAAGTTTTTATGGGAGAATTCAATCCTAGACGCTATGATTATAATTTAAAGTTCAAAAGACTAAATATGCCGGATAAAGATATCGGATCGGATGTATGGCAGCTATATCCAAATCTGAACTGATCTTGATAAAATTTGGCAATGATATTTCTGAGCTGTATTTGATATATTTCCCCAAATATTGTTGTTACGGAGGGCATATTACGGCTGCGGAGGACAAAAATAACAAATCGGATGAACAATATATATGGGAGCTATAGCTATATCTCAACCGATCTTCACCAAATTCGACATATTAGCTTCTAGACTCAATTCGGCCATAAGTGTCAAGTTTCATGCCATTTGGACAAATATTAGACGTTTGGTGCACAATAAAAGTGAAATCGGACGAAGTTATATAGTTGTGGAGAACTAATATAACCAGATACATCCAAATCCGAACCGATCTCGATAAAATTTGGCAAAGGTATTTCTGAGCTGTATTTGATATATTTCCCCAAATATCGTTGTTACAGAGTGCATATTACGGCTGCGGAGGACAAAAATAACAAATCGGATGAACAATATATACATGGGAGCTATAGCTATATCTGAACCGATTTCGATCAAATTTGACATACTAGCTTCTAGACTCAATTCGGTCGTAAGTGCCAAATTTCATGCCATTTGGACATATATTTGACCTTTGGTGCACAATAATAAGTAAATCGGACGAAGTTATATGTGGGAGATATATATTCAAATCTGAACGGATCTCGATAAAATTTGGCAATGATATTTCTGAGCTGTATTTCATGTATTTCCCTGAATATCGTTGTTACGGAGTGCATATTAAGGCTGTGGGTAACAAATATAACAAATGGGATGAAAAATATATTAGGGAGCTATAGCTATATCTGAACCGATCTTCACAAAATTTGACATACTATCTTCAAGACTCAATTCGGCCATAAGTGCCAAATTTCATTCCATTTGGGCAAATTTTAGTCGTTTGGTGCACAATAAAACGTAAATCAGACGAAGTTATATAGGGGAGATATATACAAATCTGAACCGATCTCGATAAAATTTGGCGAAGATATTTCTGAGCTATATTTCACATATTTCCCCAAATATCGTTGTTACAGAATGCATATTACGGCTGCGGAGGACAAAAATAACAAATCGGATGAACAATATATATATGGGAGCTATTGCTATATCTGAACCGATTTCGATCAAATTTGGCATACTAGCTTCTAGACTCAATTCGGCCATAAGTGCCAAATTTCATGCCATTTGGACAAATATTAGACCTTTGGTGCACAATAACAATTAAATCGGACGAAGTTATATATGGAAGCTATATCCAAATCTGAACGGATCTCGATAAAATTTGGCAAAAATATTTCTGAGCTGTATTTGATATATTTCCCCAAATATTGTTGTTACAGAGTACATATTACGGCTGCGGAGGACTAAAATAACGAATCGGATGAACAATATATATATGGGAGCTATAGCTATATCTGAACCGATTTCTATCAAATTTAACATACCAGCTTCTAGATTCAATTCGGTAGTAAGTGCCAAATTTCATCCCATTTGGGCAAATATTAGACATTTGGTGCACAATAAAAGGTAAATCGGACGAAGTTATATAGGGGAGATATATCCAAATCCGAATCGATCTTGATAAAATTTAGCAAAGGTATTTCTGAGCTATATTTGATATATTTCCCCAAATATTGTTGTTATAGAGTGCATATTACGGCTGCGGAGGACTAAAATAACAAATCGGATGAACAATATATATGGGAGCTATAGCTATATCTGAACCGATCTTCACCAAATTTGACATACTGGCTTCTAGACTCAATTCGTTCGTAAGTGCCAAATTTCATGCCATTTGGGCTATTAGACATTTGGTGCACAAAACAACCATAAATCGGACGAAGTTATATATGGGAGATATATCCAAATCTGAACCGATCTCGATAAAATTTTGGAAATGTATTTCTGAGCTGTATTTGATATATTTCCCCAAATATTGTTGTTACAGAGTGCATATTACGGCTGCGGAGGACTAAAATAACTAATCGGATGAATAATATATATGGAAGCTATAGCTATATCTGAACCGATCTTCACCAAATTTGACATATTAGCTTCTAGGCTCAATTCGGTCGTAAGTGCCAAATTTCATTCCATTTGGACAAATATTAGACCTTTGGTGCACAATAAAAAGGTAAATCGGACGAAGTTATATGGGGGAGATATATCCAAATCCGAACCGATCTCGATAAAATTTTGGCAATGATATTTCTGAGCTACATTTGATATATTTCTCCAAATATCGTTGTTACAGAGTGCATATTACGGCTGCGAAGGACTAGAATAAAAAATCGGATGAACAATATATATGGGAGCTATAGCTATATCTGAACCGATTTCGATCAAATTTGGCATACTTATTTTCAGGCCTAATTTGGTTGTGCGAGCAAAATTCCATACTATTCGGGCTGATATTACACGTTTGGTGCACAATAAAAGGCAAATCGGACGAAGATATATATGGGAGCTATATCTAAATTTTTTCCGATTACCTCCAATTTCAATAGGGTTCATCCTTGGGCCAAATAAATGATTTGTGCAAAAATTCATCTTAATCGGATAATAAATGCGACCTCTACTTTGTTTACAAAAATACATGGATGGACGGACGGACAGACAGACGGACATGCATAAATCGTCTCTGAATGTGATTCTATGCAGATCATCAAAAGGAACTGGGGGTCTATCTCGTTTCCTTTTGCCTGTGACAAATAAATGCACAAAGCCATAATACCCTGACCACCTTGTGGTGAAGGGTATAACAATACACACACACATACTCACACACACACATGTTCACATTGTTACTTACCACCACAGAGCTTAAATTACTACAGGGCTATGGCCTACCGAAGGGCTGCTGACTGACTTAATGACTGTCACCCAACCTGACTCAGCTGTTAAATACCACCACCGCCTACCTCCCTACCTTGGAGGCAGTATTGCCAGGTGATATTCTTACGGGTGACCTATTGGGTTTTGGTTCTGCCGTAATTTATTTATTTGATAAATGTGTGTGTATCAGTGTGTGTGTGCGGGTTTGTATGTGTATTTATATCCAGGGTGCTTTTTTGCGTGAGTTTGCAAAGCAAGACATGGCATTTACCTCCTGCATGACCCGCCCTCCCCCTCACCAATGCCGAGCCAACAGATTTGACCTTAGACACATCAACTTTGCTTGCAGTGGCAATTGTTGTTGTTGCTGCTGTCGCGCTGTGACAGCCCCAGCCGAGGAGGTGTTTGGTGTTGTACAACACAATCCAACACCCACCCAATGTCAGTTATCCATCAGCAAAAAAAAAACAGCAACAACAACAGTAGAGGCACAGTAGTTGGGTTAGGGAAATGAAAATTTCCAAAGAAAATTTTTGGGAAAAGAAAATTTTTGGAAAATTTTCCAAGGAAATTAATTTTGGAAATACGGAAATTTTTAAAAAGGAGGTTGAGGATAAATTTTGGTTTTCGAAAAAAAAAAACATTGCGGATATTTTTATACCCTCAGCCATACCCTCAGGGCTGATACGGCCAAAAACGTGCCTCATCGAAATAACGCTTTTAGACCATTAGTCTCTTTGGACCAAATCCGTTTCAGGACATTTGGAGTCGTTCTAGCGATATCCGTCCGTCCCTCGGTCTGGCTGGATATTGCGCACCATACCCGCAGCCATAAGGCTACAGAGGGTATATATATATTTGATAGGGCCAAAAAAGTGCCTCATCGAAGTAATGGTTTTAGACCATATGTCTCTTTGGACCAAATCCGTTTCAGGATATTTGGAGTCGATCTAGCGATGTCCGTCCATCCGTCTGCCTGCCTGGCTGGCTGGCTAGTGCGCACTATAACACTCGAAGGAATTATCCGATTTGGTCCAAACTTGGTATATCGTAATATTATTAGCAAACTTAAATCAAGTTCGGAGATGGGAAATATCGGTCCACTGCTTTTGGTACCTACCCCACAAAAGGTCGAAATTTTCAATGAAAATATTTTACTGCACAAAGAAAGAGAGGATAATGCGATTGTGCTACAACTTTGCAAATCGCAATATTTGCCTCAATCCCACGTCACCTGAAAAAATGGACAATATCGGTCCACTCCATCAAGTACCTCCCCCACAAAGGGTCAAAATTTTGAATAATTATAACTCTTATAATATGTGAGTAAGATTGTCCGATTGTCTTCTAATTTCACACATCACAATATTTTTATTAACCCAAGGCCTGATGTGAAAATGGGATATATCGGTGGACTCCTTCTGGTACCTCCCCCACAAAAGGTCGAAATTTTCAAAGAAAATATTTTACTGCACAGAGAAAGAAAGGATGATGCGATTTTACTCCAGCTTTGCAAATCCCAATATTTTCATCAGTTCTAGGTCAGGTGTGAAAATTTACAATATCGGTGCACTCCATCAAGTACCTCCCCCACAAAGGGTCAAAATTTTGAATAATTATAACCCTTATAAAATGTGATGTGAGAGTCCAATTGTCTTCAAATTTCGTACAATCCAATATCTTTAATAACCCAAGGTCTGGTGTGAAGATGGTACCTCTCCTTCTGGTGTGAAGATGGTACCTCCTTCTGGTACCTCCCCCACAAAGGGTCAAAATTTTGAATATCAATGAAGCTCATAAAACACGAAATTATCATCCGATTCCATTCGGACTTGGCACATCTCAATATTTCCATTAACACAAGATCTGTTATAAAGACGGTCGAGATCGGACCATTCCTTCTGGTACCTCCCCCACAAAGGGTCAAAGTTTTGAATAACCAAAACATTCAAAAAACTCCAAAATAAGCATCCGATTGCTTTAAAAATACACACATCCCAATATTTCTATCAACACAAGATCTGAAGTGAAAATGGGATATATCTGTGGACTCCTTCCGGTACCTCCTCCACAAAGGGTCAACATTTTGAATAATTATAACTCTTATAAAATATGATGTGAGAGTCTGATTGTCTTCAAATTTCGTACAATTCAATATTTTTAATAACCCAAGGTCTGGTGTGAAGATGGGATATATCGGTCCACTCCTTCCGGTACCTCCCCCACAAAGGGTCAAAATTTTGAATATCAATGAAGCTCATAAAACACGAAATTATCATCCGATTCCATTCAGACTTGGCACATCTCAATCTTTTCATTAACACAAAATCTTTTATAAAAATGGTCGGGATCGGACCATTCCTTCTGAAACCTCCCCCTCAAAGAGTCAAGGTTTTGAATAACCAAAACGATCATAAAATCTGAAATAAGCATCCGGTTCTCTTCATATTCCACACATCTCATTATTTATACTTACAAAAGATCTGCTGAGAAGATGGGATATATTGGTCCACACCTACTGGTACCTCCACAAAAGGTCAAAATTTTGAATAAATATATCACACGTCACAAATTGATAGAATATCGAATATTAGGGGTACCATTATATGGGAGCTAAACTAAAAGCTGGACCTATATAGACAATTTTCAGCCAGACCAGGCTATGTGCAATCGCAGACCCATGTACACATTATTTTGTCAATAGGAAGGTACTGACATATGGGCCTATACGAAGACCTGGACCTGCATAGACGCAATTTTTTGTCATAGGCTGTAGTATGCATTAGGAAATTCAAATACCAAATTTGCAACAATTCCGGTAAATAATGTCGCTAAAATCATCAAAATACCGAATATCGGGAGGTACCGTTATATGGGGGCTATACGAGAACTTAGACCTGCATACACAAATTTTTGTCATAGGCTGTAGTACCCATTAGGATCTTCCAGTACAAAATTTGAAACGATTGCGGTGAATAATGTCGCTTACATCATCAAAATACCGAATATCGGGAGGTACCGTTATAGGGGGGCTATACGAAGATGTGGCCCTTTTTTAATACCAAAAGTCCTGCAGACATAATACACATTTGAGTAAAATTTTATCAATCTTCTTCATTTCGTTCGGAAGTTAGAGTGAATTCCGCAGACGGACAAAGCTAAATCGACACAGAATTTTATGCTGATCAAGAATATATATACTTTGTGGGGTCTAAAATGTATGTTTCGAGGTGTTCTAAATCGAATGACAAACATAATATACCCTCCATACCATGGTGGAGGGTATAAAATCGGAATGACGAACTTAATATACCCTCCATACTACGAGTATGGTGGAGGGTATACAAATCAAAAAAATAAAAAAAATATCTTCAGATTCCACTAAGCCTAACCACTGTTCTCAACCATCCTTGACACCAGACACACGATCCTTGCACTCCCACATAAACGCATAGCACACACGCACTCACACACACATATGTACAACAAAATAAAATCTGTTTTTCCCACCATAAAGAAAAGCTAGAAAATATTGTAGTTTTTTTTTATATATTTTTTTCTTCTTCATAGTTTCAAAGCCGTCAAATTAATTGCAACTTTCAAAATCGATTTGAAATAAACAATAATTTTCAACACGATTTCATTCAGCTGACGTTGTGAATTTTCTTTTACAACAACGTGGACATATGTTTATTTTCCAACAGATTTGTTTACGATTTGCTGGTGCTCGTGATTTTTTTTTTCGCCACACACACACTGACATACACACATGAAAAGCTAGAAAATCTATATGTGGTGACGTGCCTGATGGCCTGGCCTGGCCTGTTCTGGTCTGAGTAATCATCAACAAATTTTCTATAAATTTTTGTTCTGCTTCTTCAATTATAGATGTGAACGTTATTTATATAAATCATCAACATCATCATCAAATCAAGTCCACAAAAAAAATCATTCCAAAAACAAAATAAAATAGCAGCAGCAACAACAAAAGCAAAAATAACAACAACAGCAAAATTGCGTTGCTGCTTGAGAACACAACGCACCCCCACAATCACACCCCACCCCCCAGCCAAACGATTTTAAACTAATGGGGTTTATTGTTTTTGTTCTATTTTATTTTATTTATTTATTTTTTTTATTATAAACAAAAAAAAAAATGTTTTTGCAATTGGTTTTTATTGTAGAGTAGGTGCAGAAACAGCAACATCAACAACAACATCAACAAAAGAAAATGAGTATTTTATTGTTGTTCTTGGTTTAAGCCAATGGCTTTCTCTCTATCTCACAGAAAATGTCTATGTTCTCCCTCCTGTGATATATTCTCACATGGCCAAAAAGGGAGGCTAATTAAGAAAAGCTTTTTCTTTGCTGCACGGCAGAGAGAGAGAGAGAGAGAGAGAGAGAGTTAAAGAGCTTGAATCAGTTATTAACTATGACTCGAACAGCAAAGTATAAACAAACCACATATTTTTTCTCTTGATTTTCTTTTGCCGTTGATTAAGGAATGATGAGGGAGAGAGAGAGCGAGAGAGAGAGACTACCGTTTATTGGTATTGTGAATACATAAACCAAACTACTGATGCCCCACCGTTACAACAAACAGCAGTTATTCTCTCTCGTTTTTTTATACCTCTCCACCATAGCATGGAGGGTATATTAAGTCTCTCATTCCGTTTGTAACACCTCGAAATATAAATTTTAGACCCCACAAAGTATATATATTCTTGATCAGCATAAAATTATATGTCCGTCTGTACGTTTATCCGTCAGTCAGTCTGTGGAAATCACTCTAGCTGCCGAACGAAATGAAGTAAGTTCATAAAAATTTACTCAAATGTATATTATGTCTGCAGGACTTTTGGTATTGAAAATGGGTCATGTAGGTCCACATCTTCGTACAGTCGTCATATAACGCTACCTACCGATATTCGGTATTTTGATGATTTTAGCGACATTATTTATCGGAATTGTTTCAAACTAGGTATTTGAAGTTCGTAATGGATACTACATCCTGAGACAGAAAATGAGCCATGTAGGTCCACGTCTTCGTATAGCCCCCATAAAACGGTACCCCCCGATATTCGGTATTTTGATGATTTTAGCGACATTATTTACCGGAAATATTTCAAATTTTGTATTCGAAGTTCGTAATGGATACTATATCCTAAGACAGAAAATTGTCTGTGCAGGTCCGCGTCTTCGTATAGCCCCCATATAACGGTACCCCTCGATATTCGGTATTTTGATGATTTTAGCGACATTATTTACCGGAATTCTTTCAAATTTGGTACTTGAAGTTCGTAGTGGATACTACAGCCTAAGACAGAAGATTGTCTCTGCAGGTCCACGTCTTCGTATAGCCCCCATACCTCGGTACCTCCCGATATTCGATATTTTGACGATTTTAGCGACATTATTTATCGGAATTGTTTGAAATTTGGTATTCCAAGTTCGTATTGTATGCTACAGCCTATAACAGAAAATTGGCTGTGCGGGTCCACGTTTATAACCCCCATGGTACCTCCCTATATTCGGTATTTTGATAATATCAACTACATTATTTACCGGAATTGTTTCAAATTTGATATTTGAAGTACGTTATGGATACTACATCCTAAGACAGAAAATGAGCCATGTAGGTTCACGTCCCCCACATAACGGTACCTCCCAATATTCGGTATTTTGATGATTTTAGCGACATTATTTACCGGAATTGTTTCAAATTTGGTATTCAAAGTTCGTAATGGATACTACATCCTAGACAGAAAATCTGTACAGGTTCACGTCTTCGTATAGTCCCCATATAGCGGTTCCCCCCGATATTCGGTCTTTTGATGATTTTAGCGACGTTATTCACAGAAATTGTTTCAAATTTGGTATTTGAAATTCGTAATAGATACCACAGCCTAAAACAGAAAATGGGCCATGTTGGTCTACGTCTTCGTATAGCACCCATATAACGGTACCTCCCAATATTCGGTATTTTTATGATTTTATGGACATTATTTACCGTAATTGTTCGAAATTTGGTATTTGAAGTTCGTAATGGATACTACAGCCTATGACAGAAAATTGTCTGTGCATGTCCACATCTTCGTATAGTCTCCCATATAAAGGTACCTCCCGATATTCGGTATTTTGATGATTTTAGCTACATTATTCACCGGAACTATTTAAAATTTGCTATTTGAAGTTCGTAATAAATACTACAGCCTATGACAGAAAATTGTCTATGCAGGTCCACGCCTTCGCATAGCCCCCATATAAGGGTACCTCCCTATATTCGGTATTTTGATGATTTTAGGGATATTTTTCACCAGAATTGTTTCAAATTTGGTATTTGAAGTTCGTAATGTATATTACAGCTAGTGACAGAAAATTGTCCGTGCAGGTCCACGTCTTCGTATAGCCCCCATATAACGGTTCCCACCGATATTCGGTATTTTGATGATTTTAGCGACATTATTTACCGGAATTGTTTCAAATTAAGTATTTAAAGTTCGTAATAGATACTACATCCTAAGGCAGTAAATAAGCCATGGAGATCCACGTCTTCGAATAGCCCCCATATAACGGTACCTCCCGATATTCGGTATTTTGATGATTTTATGGACATTTTTCAGCAGAATTGTTTCGAATTTGGTATTTGAAGTTCGTAATGGATACTACAGCCTAAAACAGAAAATAGGCCATGCAGGTCTTTGTATAGCCCCCATATAACGGTACCTCCCGATATTCGGTATTTTGATGCTTATGGTGACATCATTCTCCGGAATTGTTTCAAATTTCGTATTTGAAGTTTTTAATGAATACTACAGCCTAAGACAGAAAATTGTCTCTGCAGATCCACGTCTTCGCATAGCCCCCATATAACGGTACCTCCCGATATTCGGTATTTTGTTGATTTTAGCGACATTATTTACCGAAATTGTTTCAAATTTGGTATTCGAAGTTCGTAATAGATACTTCGGCCGAAAACAGAAAATTGTCTGTGCAGGTCCACGTCTTATAACCGCCATGGTACCTCCCTAGATTCGGTATTTTGATGATTTTAGCTAAATTATAAAAAGATTATTTTTTAAGTTTCGCATATGAATATTGTAATAGCTTGAGACAAAATTTATCTATGCAGGTCCATGTCGTCGTATAGACCCTAATATACGGCTACATTCGGCATTTTTAAGATTTTAACAGAATTTTTAATGGATTTTAATTTTTTGAAAATTGTTGTTGCAAAATGGTCAGGCTTATCCCTTTATTGTTTTTTCTTATAAAAACAACGTTTGTTTATTTGTACCAAATGGTGGAGGGTATTCAAAGTTCGGCCTGGTCGAATTTACAGCTTTTTTACTTGTTTTTTAATGCCATGGATTAGCAAGGGCTAGAGATAAAGAGTCACTGACTACTACTACTGCTGCATACATTTTGGGCATTATTTTACTAAATATGCGCCAAATGAGCCTAACTTTATTCAGCCAGTTATTGCTCTCCTCTATTTTTCTCTCGCTCTTTCTCTCTCCATTCATTTCCCCTTAATAAACATCATTACAGTTTTTAATGATTTTATTATGCCAGAGAGAAATAGAAAGAGAGACAAAAGAACGGTAGCGTCTGTGTGTGTGTGCCACGTTTGGTTTGTGTGTTGCCACACTGTTACTCCTTAGGCTATGCTCTGCCTATCTATTCCTCCTCTGCGTACGGCTGGCGCGTGTGATGCTTCCCCACGAAAGCTGTTTCCATTCATCCTTTTCTGCCATCCATCTATCCATCCTTCCGTCCTTCCTTCCTGTTTACCATATCACTTTAGTGACCACTTGAGAATCCTTGAAATCTAACGAGTTTTAAAGTGGCTAATAAGGACATGTTTCATTTTGTTTCGTTTTTCAGTGAATGTAAAACATTCATTATTCGCTTTTTTTTTGGCCGGATGATGGATGAGAAAGGTATTGTTTGGCAGTCAGAGAAGAGAGAGAGTGAGAGCGGGGAAAAGAGGGAGTGAGAGATAAACATGCAAGATAATGTTACGGAAGTTAATATTTTCTAAAGCAGGATAAAAAGGATAACAAGATTATATATTTATCATGTGATAATCTGGATTTACAAAAAGGGCTTCAAAGGGATAATAAGGAGGAAAATTTGGATAGCTATTTTGGATAGAGGATTAATAGATTTTCTGTGGATAATGTTTCGGATAACAAAATCCTTAAATAGCAAAAAATACAAATCCCCTGGGTTTTGAATTAAAAAAAAGTTTTTTTTTTTCTGAAATATTTTCAACAGAAAATTTATTTTTACCGCAAAAGCTTTTTCCCCAGATTTTCCCTAGAAACCCCAACGGAAAATGACAGTTCCTTTGAAAAAAAAAAAACGGATATTTTTTTATTAATTTTATTTTTCTTTAAAATTATTTTCTATACCAAAACTTGCAGATAAGAGGATTTTTCATAGACTATTTAAGGGCAGAAAAATTTTTCTTTAAAATCGGTTTGGATATAAATATTTTGAAAATTTAAACTAATGGATAAAGCGGATAAATGGGATAAATGGATAAAATGGATAGGAGGATTTTTTTGATTACACTGTGCGACAAAATTAATTGTTTTCAATAATTACCGGGGAAAAAAATTCAGCAGATTATGAAAGTAGACTTAAAAAAAGAAGACACCTGTATCGGCATTTTAAAATGTTATTAAGATTATTCAGATTCCTCGGAATCCCTACATTTTAGGTATATAGTGTCTTCAGCAATATTGAAGATAGAAATATAGGGAAAATTTTTGTTGACAATTTTAACCCTCAAGCGAGACAACAAAGGGGTCTTTTTGGTCCCTTTTTGAAAATATGGTTAAAAACTCCCCTTAAATGGGATCGAAGTCTGTCAAAATTTTCTACAAAATTATTCGGCTTCATATGAAGCGAGGAACCTCATTTTGTAACTAAATCTTTCAAAAATTTCGGTGAATAACGTCGCTAAAATCATTAAAATACCGAATATAGGGATGTACCATTGTATGGGGGCTATACGAAGACGTGGACCTACATGATCCATTTTCTGCCTTAGGCTGTAGTATCCGTTGCGAACTTCAAATACCAAATTTGAAACAATTCCGGCAAATAATGTCGTTAAATACATCAAAATACCGAATATCGGGGGATATCGTTATATGGGAGCTATACGAAGACGTGGCCCTGCAGAGACAATTTTCTGTCGTAGGCTGTAGTATTAATTACGAACTTCAAATACCAAATTTGAAACAATATCGATGAATAACCTCGCTAAAATCATCAAAATACCGAGTATGGGGAGGTACCATAATATCGGGGCTATACGAAGATGTGGACCTGCACAGACAATTTTCTGTCATAGGTTGTAGTATCTGTTACGAACTTCAAATAACAAATTTGAAACGATTCCGATGAATAAGGTTGCTAAAATCATCAAAATACCGAATATCAGGAGATATCGTTATATGGGGGCTATACGAAGACGTCAACCTGCAGAGACAATTTTCCGTCATGGGCTGTAGTATTTAGTATGAACTTCAAATACCAAATTTGAAACTATTCCGATGAATAAGGACGGTAAAATCCTCAAAATACCGAATATGGGGAGGTACCGTAATATGGGGGCTATACGAAGATGTGAACCTGCACAGACAATTTTCTGTCATAGCCTGTAGTATCAATTATGAACTTCAAATACCAAATTTGAAACAATTCCGATGAATAATGTCGCTAAAATCATCAAAATACCGAATATTGGGAGGTACCGTTATATGGAAGCTATACGAAGACATGGACCTGCAAAGACAATTTTCTGTCATAGGCTGCAGTATCCATTATGAACTTCAAATACCAAATTTTAAAATTTTCCGGTGAATAATGTCGCTAAAATCATCAATATACCGAATATGGGGAGGTACCGTTATATGGGAGCCATACGAAGATGTGGATCTACATGGCCCATTGTCTGTCTTAAGCTGTGGTATCTATTACGAACTTTAAGTATTAATTTTGAAATAATGTCGGTAAATAATGTCTCTGAAATCATCAAAATACCGAATATCGGGAGGTATCGTTATATGGGATCTATATGAAGACGTGGTCCTGCAGAGACAATTTTCGGTCATAGGCTGTAGTATATAGTATGAACTTCAAATACCAAATTTCAAACAATTCCGATGAACAATGTCGCTAAAATCATTAAAATACCGAATATGGGGAGGTACCATAATATGGAGGCTATACGAAGATGTGGACCTGCACAGACAATTTTCTGTCGTAGGCTGTAGATTATATTACGAACTTCAAATGCCAAATTTTAAACAATTCCAGTGAATAACGTCGCTAAAATCATCAAAATAGCGAATATCGGGAGGTACCATTATATGGGAGCTATACGAAGACGTGGACCTGCACGGACAATTTTCTGTAATAGGCTGTAGTATCCATTACAAATTTCAAATACCAATTTTGAAACAATTCCGATGAATAAGGGCGCTACAATCATCAAAATACCGAATATAGGGAGGTATCGTTATTTGGTGGCTATACCAAAACCTGGACCTACATGCCCCACTTTCAATACCAAAAGTCCTGCAGACATAATATACATTTGAGTAAAATTTTATCAATCTATTTCATTTCGTTCGGAAGCTAGAGTGATTTCCGCAGATGGGCAGACGGACGGACATCGCTAAATCGACATAGAATTTTATGCTGATCAAGAATAGTATATATACTTTGTGGGGTCTAAAATGTATATTTCGAGGTTATACAAACGGATCCTCCATACTATGGTGGAGGGTATAAGAAAAAACTTCCAAAAAAGCAAGCTTGTAAAAACTCCTCATTTTTCCTCTAAAATTTTGGGTGAAAATAATTTTTACCAAAAAAAAAAAAATTCTAAATATTTACATCCCGTTTAGGTATTGATTAAACATTATTTTGGAATTTCGGTATTTGTTTATAGTCAAATAAAAAATTATTTCCAAAAAATATAAATCACGTTTTTTGTTTGGTGCTGAGATATTTGTTCCTCTCTTTTGCGTGATAAGAAATTTGCATTTTTTTTTTTTTGTTTTTGAAAAATTCCATGTGTTTCGGAATCCTCATAAAATATCCAAATATTAATTATTAACATGCCATCAGGTTAATTTCCATCAGCAATCTATCAGATTTCAGAATATTATCTCTTGAAGAGTGTGGAACAGATGTTATCATCACCTCCGGAATTGAATGATTGATTAAAGAGCATCAAATAAACAAGGGAATGATATATTTTGGAAAATTTCGAAAATTTGGAAAATTGGAATTTTCATTTGGTGTTTTTCGACAATGCCAACAACAATAGCAGATTTATTTCATTATATACTGCAATATTCCGAGCTAAAGTTCTAGATTTCGATTTTTTTCGGCGCTCGATTGCAATGTAAACATTTCAAACTTCTACGCGGCTATTCTGCCTTCCAGAACAATTAAATTGCAACAACAACAACAACAACACGATTTAAGTGTAAACAACAAATGGCAACACAATTGCTACAACATTATTATTTTGGTTAGAACATCCACACGGCCATGTACAAACAATTTTATGTGAGCTCTAGTTTTTTTTTTTTTTTGAAAAATAATGCCCTCAAATCTCGAAATGGCAAATCAACACGAATCGGAGATATTCAATACGTTTTGGGGTTAACTTTTTTGTTTCATTTCATTTCACTGTAATTCATTTGAACACCAATAGCGAAAATTAAGTTTGAAAATTTATTTTATTTTCGCCGATAGTTTTTTTCTTCTCCTCTCGATGCAATCTTTTTTGTGAATAAAATATTTAGATTTGTTAGGGTAAACATTTTGGCCGGAGAAGAAGATCATTAGACAGATTGACCAAATCATTGCAACAACCAAAAGCAGAGAGAAGGCGATGTTTTGTTGTTTATCACCAAATGATTGCTGCCAAATGTAAACATGGCCTAATTTGAAGATGTTTTGCTAGATTTTTTTTTTATTTATTTTTTAGAGGAAATATTACGTTCCGCATGATATTTCAAGAAAAAAAAAATAGGTTCTTCAACATATTTCTATAGAAAAAAAAATTATGTTCCACAAGATTTTCGGTAGAAAAAATTATGTTCCACAAGATTTTCTACAGAAAAAATTATGTTCCACAAGATTTTCTATTTTAAATATTAAGTTCCACAAGATTTTCTACAAAAATAATGCGTTCCACAATATTTTCTACAGGAAATATTACGTTCCACAAGATTTTCTACAGAAAATATTAAGTTCCACAAGATTATCTACAGAAAATATTATGTTCCACAAAATTTTCTATAGAAAAAATTATGTTCCACAAAATTTTCCATAGAAAATATTGCGTTCCACAAGTTTTTCTATAGAAAATATTATGTTCCACAAGATTTTCAATGGAAAATATTACGTTCCACAAAATTTTCTATAGAAATTATTGCGTTCCACAAGATTATCCATAGAAAAGGTTACGTCCCACAAGATTTTCTATGGAAAATATAATGTTCTGCAAGATTTTCCATGGAAAATATTATGTTCCACAAGATTCTCTATAGAAAATATTATGTTGCAGAAGATTTTCTATGGAAAATATTGCGTTCCACAAGATTTTCTATGGAAAATATTGCGTTTCACAAGATTTTCCATAGAAAAGGTTACGTCCCACAAGATTTTCAATGGAAAATATTACGTTCCACAAAATTTTCTATAGAAATTATTGCGTTCCCAAATATTTTCTATAGAAAATAATGCGTTTCACAATATTTTCTACGGAAAATATTACGTTCCACAATATTTTCTACAGGAAATATTACGTTCCACAAGATTTTCTATAGAAAATATTATGTTCCACAAAATTTCTGTAGAAAATATTACGTCCCACAAAATTTTCATTAGAAAATATTACGTCCCACAAAATTTTCATTAGAAAATATTACGTTTCACAAGTTTTTTTTATAGAAAATATTATGTTCCACAAAATTTTCTATGGGAAATATCATGTTCCACAAGATTTTCTACAGAAAATATTACGTTCCACAAGATTTTCTATAAAAAATAATACGTTCCACAAAATTTTCTATAGAAAATATTACGTTCCACAAGATTTTCCATAAAAAATATTATGTTCCACAAGGTTTTCTATGGAAAATATTATGTTCCACAAAATTTTTTATGGAAATATTACGTTCCACAAAATTTTCTACAGAAAATATTACGTTCCACAAGATTTTGTATGGAAAATATTAGGATCCACAAGATTTTCTATGGAAAATATTATATTGCACAAGATTTTCTATGGAAAATATTATGTTCCACAAGATTTTCTATAGAAAATAATGCGTTCAACAAGATTTTCTTTAGAAAATAATGCGTTCCACAAGATTTCCTATAGAAAATATTGCGTTTCACAAGATTTTCTGTGGAAAATATTACGTTCCACAAAAATTTCTACAGAAAATATTGCGTTCCACAAGATTTTCTAGAGAAAATATTTGCGTTACAAAAGATTTTCTATGAAAAATATTATGTTCCACAAGATTTTCTTTGGAAATTATTATGTTCCACAAGATTTTCTATGGAAAATATTGCGTTCCACAAAATTTTCTATGGAAAATATTGCGTTCCACAAAATTTTCTATGGAAAATATTGCGTTCCACAAAATTTTCTATGGAAAATATTGCGTTCCACAAAATTTTCTGTGGAAAATGTTATGTTCCACACTCTTTTCTGTGGAAAATATTATGTTCCACACTTTTTTCTGTGGAAAATATTATGTTCCACAAGATTTTCTATAGAAAATATTACGTTCCACAAAATTTTCTATGGAAAATATTGCGTTCCACAAAATTTTCTATGGAAAATATTGCGTTCCACAAAATTTTCTATGGAAAATATTGCGTTCCACAAAATTTTCTATGGAAAATATTGCGTTCCACAAAATTTTCTGTGGAAAATGTTATGTTCCACACTCTTTTCTGTGGAAAATATTATGTTCCACACTTTTTTCTGTGGAAAATATTATGTTCCACAAAATTTTCTATAGAAAATATTGCGTTCCACAAGATTTTCTGTGGAAAATATTACGTTCCACAAAAATTTCTACAGAAAATATTGCGTTCCACAAGATTTTCTACAGAAAATATTGCGTTCCACAAGATTTTCTATAGAAAATATTATGTTCCACAAAATTTTCTACAAAAAATAATGCGTTTGACAAGATTTTTATTAAGAAATATGCGTTTATTACGTTCCACAAAATTTTCTATAGAAAATATTATGTTCCACAAGATTTTTTATGGAAAATATTATGTTCCACAAGACTTCCTATACAAAATATTGCGTTCCACAAGATTTTCTGCAGAAAATATTGCGCTCCACAAAATTTTCTATAGAAACAATTAGGTTCCACAAGATTTTATATAGAAAATATTATGTTCCACAAGATTTTCTATAGAAAATATTGCGTTCTACTGGGTTTTCTTTAGAAAATATTATGTTTCACAAGATTTTCTACTAAAAATATGATGTTCCACAAGATTTTCTATAGAAAATATTGCGCTCCACAAGATTTTCTTAGATAATAATGCGTTCCACAAGATCTTCTATAGAAAATATTGCGTTCCACAAGTTCTTCTAGAGAAAATATTATGATCCACAAGATCTTCTGTAGAAAATTTTAAGTTCCACAAGATTTTCTATAGAAAATATTGCGTTCCACAAGATTTTCTATAGAAAATATTGCGTTCCACAAGATTTTCTATAGAAAATATTGCGTTCCACAAGATTTTCTATAGAAAATATTGCGTTCCACAAGATTTTCTATAGAAAATATTGCGTTCCACAAGATTTTCTATAGAAAATATTGCGTTCCACAAGGTTTTCTTTAGAAAATATTGCGTTCCACAGGATATTCTATAGAAAATAATGCGTTCCACAAAATTTTCTACTGAGATTATAGGTTCCACAAAATTTTCTTTAGAAATTATTGCGTTCCACAATATTTTTCTTTACAGAAAATTACGTTTTATTACATTTTCTATTTAAAAACGGAGATTGGGTCTCTAAAAATATATTCCCAATAAATTTCATAAAATTTAACTTCAGCATGACATCGCCTCCATCCATCCATTTCTAATCCAAACACACAAAAACTGTCCAACTTTTCCATGGCCATTTAAGAAGAAATCAATGCATGTTAGTTGTTGTTGCCAAAAATTCAAACAACAAATCTCTTGTAACAGCTTATCTGGTAATCTGTACTGCTGTTGTTTTTATTGTTGTTGTTTATATTTTTTGTTTCTTTTCTTTTTTTGGGGGGGAGGCCATAAAAGGAATTGCTTCCATGAAAGTATAACGAATTTTTATTTGGATCACAAAAGGAAAATGTAAATGTCGAAAATTTCGCAACGAAGCTGGTGCAACAAAATTTCTTTGTATAGTGTGGGAGGAGGTTGGCTCGTTCGACGTTGTGGTCAATGTGTGCCATTTTGGCCACGGATGCTGATGATGCACTGGAATTGATATAAACATTATTATTTAGATTTATGAGCCATTGTTATTGTTTGATTGCCATTGGTACAAATGTGGGCATTAACGATACGAGCAAAGATGTGTGGGCTCTCCTCCAAGATGGACAAAATGTATCACAGCCACCATACCAAATGTCAAGGGTATTGGTATCCTTAAATTGAATTTTGTTGTTCCAATTTGCAATTACTTGGAAAAATTATTTCGTCCAAAATTGGAAAGCGGTGGGGGGGGGGGAAATTCAAGAGACATAGAGAACAGAGGCTGCTGGTGAAAAGTCAAGGTAAATGGAAAAGTGGGCGGGGGGCTTTATTTTCCATAGAAAATGCTTTGGAAGGTTATATTTTCCATAGAAAATCTTGTGGAACGCAATATTTTCCATAGAAAATCTTGTGGAACGCAATATTTTCTATAGAAAATCTTGTGGAACGCAATATTTTCTATAGAAAATCTTGTGGAACGCAATATTTTCTGTAGAAAATCTTGTGGAACGCAATATTTTCTATAGAAAATCTTGTGGAACGCAATATTTTCTGTAGAAAATCTTGTGGAACGCAATGTTTTCTAAAGAAAATCTTGTGGAACGCAATAATTTCTATAGAAATTCTTGTGGAACGCAATATTTTCCATAGAAATTTTTGTGGAACCCAATATTTTCTATAGAGAATTTTGTGGAACGCAATATTTTCCAATGGAAATATTGTGGAACGTAATATTTTCTATAGAAAATCTTGTGGAACGCAATATTTTCCACAGAAAAGTGGGTGGAACTTAATATTTTTCAATAGATAATCTTGTGGAACATAATATTTTCAATAGAAAATCTTGTGGAACATAATAGTTTCAGTAGAAAATCTTGTGGAACATAATATGTTTTATTGAAAATTTTGTGGAACGCAATATTTTCTAAAGAAAACCTAGTGGAACGCAATAGTTTCTACAGAAAATCTTGTGGAACGCAATATTTTCCAAAGAAAATTTTGTGCAACGCAATATTTTCTATAGAAAATCAATATTTTTTATAAAAAAAATTTGTGGATCCTAATATTTTCTATAGAAAATCTTGTGGAACATAATATTTTCAGTAGAAAATCTTGTGGAACATAATATTTTAAATAGAAAATCTTGTGGAACATAATATTTTCTACAGAAAATCTTGTGGAACATAACATTTTCTATAGTAAATTTTGTGGAACGCAAAATTTTCTATAGAAAATTTTGTGGAATGCAATATTTTCTATAGAAAATTTTGTGGAACACAATATTTTCTATAGAAAATCTTATGGAACACAATATTTTCTATAGAAAATCTTGTGGAACATAATATTTTCCATTGAAAATCTTGTGGAACATAATATTTTCCATAGAAAATCTTGTGGAACGCAATATTTTCCATAGAAAGTTTTGTGGAGCGCAATATTTTCTATAGAAATTTTTGTGGAACGCAATATTTTCCATAGAAATTTTTGTGGAACGCAAATATTTTCTATAGAAATTTTTGTGGAACGCAAATATTTTCTATAGAAAATCTTGTGGAACGCAATATTTTCTATAGAAAATCTTGTGGAACATAATTTTTTCAATAGAAAATCTTATGGAACGCATTATTTTCTATGGAAAATCTTGTGGAACGCAATATTTTCCACAGAAAATCTCGTGGAACGTAATAATTTTTTATAGAAAATCTAGTGGAACGCATTATTTTCTATAGGAAATCTTGTGGAAGTCTTGTGGGACGCATTATTATCTAAGAAAATCTTGTGGAACGTAATATTTTCTATAGAAAATCTTGGGGAACGCAATAATTTCTATAGAAAATCTTGTGAAACATAAAATTTTCCATACAAATGCTTGTAGAACGTAATATTTTCCATAGAAAATCCTGCGGAATGGAATATTTTCCATAGAACATTTTGTGGAACGTAATATTTTATATTGAAAGTCGTATTAAAGTAAATGTGGATTGTAATTTTTTAGCTTTTAAAAAATTCGAAATTTCAATTTTTAATTATTTTTTCTCGTAACCCAACATTTTTCCTCTTTCTTTCTTTTCTCTTCCAGATTTCCCCCTACAATTTCTGGGTCATGAAGAAAATGTCAGCAATAAACAAAAGCAATATTACGGTGAGGAAGAGAGGATCCTAAAAATTGCAAAAAGGCAGTTTCCCAAGAGAGAGAGAGAGAGAGAGAGTGAGAAAGGCCAAGAGAGGAGCACTCAAAGAGCAACTCAACAGGATCGCAAGAGAAGAAGCAGCTATCAACACAAGCCACCGCTATTTTCCCACACTTAATACGACACTCACCGCTTGTTATCCTAAAAAAAACTAGAGAGAACAAGAGAGTTAATAATAATTTACAAAGAGTTATATTAACTCTCTTCAAAAAAAAGATAAAGAGAGTAAAAAGTAGTTGGATTTACTCTCTTTATTTTGGCCATTCTTTTTTTTTGGTTTTGTTTTCTTCTTGTTTTTGTTTTGCATTTTTTTTTTTGTTTTGACTCAAATCCCACCGCTTGAATCGTTAACACACCCACCGCCCAACGCCAACCTTCACCTTGGGGTCTTTGGTTTAATTTTACATTGAAACATTCCGCCACATAGCATGGCCTCGGTCGCCGCTTGGCTGCCATTCGCACGGGCGGCGGCCATTGGTTGGGTGCCCATTGCCACCAATCCCCTGCCCCCAGCCCCCATACCCAAAGATCGTCGCAAGACCGACGACGAAAAGCTGCTCATCAACGTCTCGGGCCGGCGCTTCGAGACATGGCGCAACACGCTCGAAAAGTACCCCGACACCCTGTTGGGCTCCAACGAGCGCGAGTTCTTCTACGACGAGGACTGCAAAGAGTACTTCTTTGACCGAGACCCGGACATCTTTCGTCACATTCTCAATTATTATCGCACTGGCAAACTGCATTATCCCAAACACGAGTGTCTCACCAGCTATGACGAAGAGTTGGCCTTCTTCGGCATTATGCCGGACGTCATAGGTGATTGTTGTTATGAAGACTATCGTGACCGCAAACGGGAAAATGCCGAACGTTTAATGGATGATAAGCTCTCAGAGAATGGTGACCAAAACCTGCCGCAGCTAACCGACATACGCCAGAAGATGTGGCGGGCCTTCGAGAATCCGCACACCTCGACGGCCGCCCTGGTCTTCTACTATGTGACGGGCTTCTTCATCGCCGTTTCGGTGATGGCGAACGTGGTGGAGACGGTGCCCTGTGGCCACCGTCCCGGCCGAGCTGGTACACTGCCCTGTGGCGAACGCTACAAAATCGTCTTCTTCTGTCTGGACACAGCCTGCGTCATGATCTTCACCGCCGAATACCTGTTGCGTCTGTTCGCGGCCCCGGATCGCTGCAAATTCGTGCGCAGCGTGATGAGCATAATCGATGTGGTGGCCATCATGCCGTACTACATCGGCCTGGGTATCACCGACAACGACGACGTGAGCGGGGCGTTTGTCACGTTGCGGGTCTTCCGCGTCTTTCGTATTTTTAAGTTTTCGCGTCACTCGCAGGGTTTGCGAATTTTGGGCTACACGCTCAAGTCCTGTGCTTCCGAATTGGGTTTTCTCGTCTTTTCGCTGGCCATGGCCATTATCATTTTCGCCACGGTCATGTTCTATGCTGAGAAGAATGTGCACGGTACGAACTTTACGTCGATACCGGCGGCATTTTGGTATACCATTGTCACAATGACAACATTGGGGTGAGTATTCTCTCTCTCTCGTTTTGCGGAGTGAGAGAGGAAAATGTAATTGCCTCTTTTCCTTGCAGTTACGGTGATATGGTACCCGAAACAATAGCGGGCAAAATCGTGGGCGGTGTCTGCTCGCTCAGTGGTGTGCTTGTGATCGCCTTACCAGTACCTGTTATTGTATCTAACTTTAGTAGAATTTATCATCAGAATCAACGAGCCGATAAACGAAAAGCCCAAAGGGTAAGACGATGAAATTGGAATTGAGAATCAAATGTGATTTTCTCTCTCTCCCTTCTTCTCTTCTTTTGCCATTACAGAAAGCCCGCCTGGCCCGCATACGCATTGCCAAGGCCTCATCGGGCGCTGCATTTGTTAACAAAAAGAAGGCTGCCGAAGCCCGTTGGGCTGCCCAGGAGTCGGGCATTGAATTGGATGATAATTATCGCGATGAGGATATTTTCGAGTTACAGCATCATCATTTACTCAGATGTCTGGAGAAAACAACGGTGAGTGGAACATAAAAATACATAGATAAAAGTTCGAAGGAAAAGGCTTTCTGGATACTCGAGGTCGAAGGACCATTTCTCGAAAAAAAAGTGTTTAAATATCAGAGAAAAGTCTGTGGAACGCAAGTTTTTCTGTGGAAGACCATGTGGAACGTAATATTTTTAATAGAAAATTTTGTGGAACGTAAGATTTTCAATAGAAAATTTTGTGGATTGCAATATTTTCGATAGAAAATTTTGTGGAACGTAATATTTTCCGTAGAAAATTTTGTGGAACATAATATTTTCTAAAAAAATCTTGTGGAACATAATATTTTCTAAAAAAAATCTTGTGGAACATAATATTTTCTATAGAAAATCTTGTGGAACGCAATATTTTCTATAGAAAATTGTGTGGAACATAATATTTTCTATAGGAAATCTTGTGGAACATAATATTTTCTACAGAAAATCTTGTGGAACATAATATTTTCTATAGAAAATCTTGTGGAACATATTATTTTCTATAGAAAATCTTGTGGATCCTAATATTTTCTCTAAAAAATCTTGTGGAACATATATTTTCCATAGAAAATTGTGTGGAACGCAATATTTTCCATAGAAAATCTTGTGGAACGCAATATTTTCTATAGAAAATCTTGTGAAACATAATATTTTCTATAGAAAATCTTGTGGAACATAATATTTTCTGTAGAAAATCTTGTGGAACATAATATTTTCTATAGAAAATCTTGTAGAACATAATATTTTCTATAGAAAATCTTGTGGAACGTAATATTTTCCATAGAAAATCTTGTGGAACGTAATAGTTTCTATGGAAAATCTTGTGGAACCTAATATTTTCTATGGAAAATCTTGTGGAACGCAATATTTTCCATAGAAAATCTTGTGGAACACAATATTTTCGATAGAAAATCTTGTGGAACGCAATATTTTCTATAGAAAATTTTGTGGAACCCAATATTTTCTATGGAAAACTTTGTGGAACCCAATATTCTCTATAGAAAATCTTGTGGATCGTAATAGTTTTTTTATAGAAAAGTGTGTGGAACATAATATTTTCCATAGAAAATCTTGTGGAACATAATATTTTCTAGAGAAAATTTTTTTTTAATAGAAAATCTCGTAGAACATAATATTTTTTATAGAAAATCTTGTGGAACATAATATGTTCTAGAGAAAATCTTGTGGAACGCAATATTTTCCATAGAAAATTTTGTGGAACGCAAATTTTCTTTGGAAAATCTTGTGGAACGCAATATTTTCCATAGAAAATTTTGTGGAACATAATATTTTCCATAGAAAATCTTGTGGAACATAATATTTTCCATAGAAAATCTAGTGGAACATAATATTTTCTATAGAAAATCTTGTGGAACATAATATTTTCTATAGGAAATCTTGTGGAACATAATATTTTCTATACGAAATCTTGTGGAACATAATAGTTTCTATAGAAAATTGTGTGGATCGTAATATTTTCTATAGAAAATCTTGTGGAACATAATATTTTCCATAGAAAATTGTGTGGAATCCAACATTCTCTATAAAAAAAATCTTGTGGATCGTAATTTTTTCTATGAACAATTTTGTGGAACGCAATATTTTCTATGGAAAATTTTGTGGAACGCAATATTTTCTGTGGAAAATTTTGTGGAACGCAATATTTTCTATGGAAAATTTTGTGGAACGCAATATTTTCTATGGAAAATTTTGTGGAACGCAATATTTTTTATGGAAAATTTTTTGGAACATAATATTTTGCATAAAAAATCTTGTGGGACGTAATATTTTCACTAGATGAATCATAATTTCTATGGAAAATCGTGTGGAACGTAACATTTTTTTAAAAAATCTTGTGGAACATAATATTTTCTATAGAAAATCATGTGGGACGCAATAATTTCTATTTTCCACAGAAAATTGTGTGGAACGTATTATTTCCCATAGAAAATCTTGTGGGTCGCAATATTTTCTATGGAAGAGTGTGTGGAACGTAATATTTTTTGTAGAAAATCTTGTGGAACCTAATATTTTCCATAGAAAATTGTGTGGATCGTAGTATTTTCCATAGAATATCATGTGGAACGCATTAGTTTCTAATAAAAATTGTGTGGGCCTCATTTTTTTCATCTCGAGTACCCAAAAAGCCCTCCTTTGACCAAATCTTTAACTCTCATTTAATGCTCTTGTTGCATTTAGCAATAGTTTTCATTATTTCACAATTCTTCGTTTGTTTCGTTTTCATTTGTTTGTTTCTTTCCATCTTTCTTTTACTTAAAATAATTTTCTAATATTCTTTTTTTATTAAAAAAATTTAATTTTTATATTTTTTCTTTTTTTTTCAAAACAAAAAAAAACGAAAATCCTCAAAATCCAAAAAAAAAACAAACAGATGTAGCAACCATTTGTTCTGATTACAAAAAGCAATGACAACATATGTATTTTTTATAAAATCTAAAAAAAATGTTATTAACTGCATTTTTTCTAAAATACAACAAAAAACTTAATACCAAAAAATCAACAACAACAACAATAAAGAACAAAACAATTCGTATACAATTCACAAACAATTTTTAAAATGAATAAAAGAGAGACAAATTCGTGACAACTTAGAAGCAAGTTATTAATGAAAAGTGCGTATTTTTTATAAAAAAAATATTATTTGTTAAAAAAAAATATTATTTTTCTAAAAAATAAATTTGGAAAAAATATCTAAAGAAAATTTGTATTTGCTAAATTTTTGTGTTTGTATGTGTATGTGTCTCTGAGTGTGCAATAATTGTTATTTAATTTTATCTATTCTCTCTAACTTTGTAAGAATTATATTTTTTTTTTTTTGTAATTTTTAAGTTTTAAATTTTAAGTTTTTGAAAATTGTATTTATTTTTATAATTAATCTGCATATAAATATATTTTTAATTTGGTTGTGCATTACCATTTTTTTTAAATAATATTAATGTGACTGTAAAAATCATCATTTTGAAAAACTCATAATTTTTAATAATTAGTGGTTGATTTTAATTATTTTTTTCACTGCTAGAAATTTAACATTAAAAAAAAATATTCAACAATATAGCTTTAAATAAATAAATCTATTTTTGTAAAAAGAGTTAAATTTAAATTTCTGTATAATATTAATTTTTCAAATCTTATTATAATAATAATATTAGTTATGTTTATTTTTAATTTAATTTTTAAATTAATAAATAATTTTATAAAAATACAAAATTACGTTCTCTTTTTATTTATTATATTTTGAATTATTTGAGGTTTTATTTTTATGGGACCCATGAAGAGATTTTATTTTTAGGAATTTTTGTGAAATTATGAGAAATTGGGAAAATGTGCTAAATTTGTAAGAAATATCCAAATTTTTTTTATTAACAAAAATTAATGCCAATTTTTATATGGCACATATTAAGTTTACAAATTTCTTTTGTTCAGAGACCCTCAATGAAATTCGATGTAGAATAATTCTTACTTTGACACTTTCCACAAAAAATGGAGTATAAAGGGAGATTTCGACTCGGATTGGAGACGCCTTAAATTAACAGCAAAAAATTACAACACATTATTTTCACTTTTAGTACATAAAGGTTGAATGTAGTTTTCATAAAAACTATTGTGCCTAGATATGTGGTTTATTCGGAGATGTATAGTGAAATTTTGTGTTGAATATTTCTTCCATTGACACTTTTCGCCTAAAACCAAATTTTATTAAATTTTCGGGTGTCAAATCAAAAAATGGCACGGGAAAAAATGTGGAAATTTAGGGAATATTTTTGTCATTTTTTTGGGAACCTTGGTGCGAATATTTTTTGGATATACAATGGAAATAGAAAGTTCTTTTCTTTGATGACTCATAGTGAAATTTAATGAGGAATATTTTTGTCTTTGACGTCATCCTTCCAGAATGATGCTTTTTTAGGAGAATTTAGCATAAATTCACATGAAGTACGGTTTTACCACAAAAAAAGGAAGTATTTTTTTTGCCGTCTTTTTGGCAAACATTGATGTAAACATTTCCTTAATATATAATGAAAATATAGATTTCTTTTCTTTGGTGACTTATAGTGAAATTTAATAAGGAATATTTTTGTCCTCGACATCATCCTTCTAAAATGCTGTCTTGTAGGAGAATTTAGCATAAACTCACATGAAGTACAGTTTTAATCCAAAAAATTTAAAAAATTTCTCGTGTTTATTTGCCAGCATTTATACAGATTTTTCCTCGATATATAATGGAAATACAGATTTCTTTTCTTTGGTGGCTTACAGTAGAATTTGATATATAATATTTTTGTCTTTAAGGTTATCCTTCTAAACGGATGTCTTGTGGGAGAATTTGGCATAAACTCACGTGAAGTACGGCTTAAAAAATAATGAAAATATTTTGGCGTTTTTTTGACATAATTAATATAAATATTTTTTTTTGATATACAAAGGAGATAGAGATTTCTTTTCTTTGGTGACTTATAGTAAATTTTGATGAAGAATATTTTTGTCTCTGACATCAGCCTTCTAAGATGCTGCCTTGAAGGGGAAATTAGCATAAACTCACATGAAAAACGGTTTTACCACAAAAAAAGGAAATATTTTTTTTGTATTCCTTTTGGAACATTGATGTAAACATTTTCTTGGTATATCATGGAAATAGGGATTTCTTTTCTTTGGTGACTTATGGTGAAATTTGATGCGGAATAATTTTGTCATTGACATCCTGCTTCTGAAATATTTCTTTGTTGGAGAAGTTTGCATATTTTCAAATGAAGTACGGTTTTAACAAAAAAATATTTTCGCTTTTAGTTGGCAACATTGACACAGATTTTTCCTTTATATATAATGGAAATCGGGATTTCCTTTCTTTGGTTACTTATAGTAAAATTTGATGAAGAACATTTTTGTCTCTGACATCATCCTTCTAAGATGCTGCCTTGTTGAAGAATTGAGCATAACCTCACATTAGGTACGGGTTTATCCCAAAAAACAAGAAAATATCTTTTTTTTTTGGGTTGGCAAACATTGATACAAACATTTTCTTGATATATAATGCAAATGGAGATTTCTTTTCTTTGGTGACTAATAGTAAAATTTGATGAAGAATATTTCTGTCATTGACGTCATCTTTCTAAAATGATGATTTGTGGGAGAAATTAGCATAACTTCAAATGAAATACAGTTTTAATCCAAAAAAATTGAAAAAAGTTCTCATGTTTATTTGGCAGCATTGATACAGATTTTTCCTTGATAGATATTGGAAATAGATATTTCTTTTCTTTGGTGACTAATAGTAAAAATTGATGAGGAATATTATTTTCTTTAAAATTATTCTTCTAAAATGATGTCTTGTGGGAGAATTTGGCATAAACTCACGTGAAGTACTTTTTTCACCCAAAAAAACAAGAATTATTTTTGGGTTTTTTCCAAACATTGATACAAACATTTTCTTGATATGTAATGCAAATAGAGATTTCTTTTCGTTGGCGACTTATAGTAAAATTTGATGAGGATTATTTTTGTCTTTAAGGCCATCCTTCTAAAATGATGTATTGTGGGAGAATTTGGTTTAAATTCACATAAAGTTGGGCTTTAAAACAAAATAGAAAATATTTTCGCGTTTTCTTTTTTTGATATCATTGAAGCGAATTTTTCTTTGGTATATATTGGAAAAGGAGATTTCTTTTCGTTGGTGACTTATGGTGAAATTTAATGAGGAATATTATTGTCTTTAAAATTATCCCTCTAAAATGATGTCTTGTGGGAGAATTTGGCATAAACTCACGTGAAATACGGCTTAATATAAAAATAATGAAAAATATTTTCGCATTTTTTTGACATCATTAAAGCAAATGTTTTCCTGGTATATAATGGAAATCGGGATATCTCTTCTTTGGTGACTTATGGTAAAATTTGACGAGGAATATTATTGTCTCTGACGTCATTCTTCTAAAATGATGATTTGTTGGAGAATTTTTGCACAAATCCACACAATGTACGGCATTAACCCTAAAATGTGTTTTTAATGTATACGAATTCCTGGCATTTAGGTAAGATTTAGACCCTTGACGTCTTCTAGAGCATATAGCAGAATTTTATGACAAATAATTTTGTGGAATATTGTGACTTCATACGATCCCTTTATTGAGGGTTTTTAGTCATTTTTTCAAAAAAGCACCAAAAAGACCCCTTTCATCGCTCTCTTGAGGGTTAAATTATTCCACCAAAATATTCCTCGTATTTTAAGCTGCAATAATGCCAAAGACTCTATATTCCCAAATTGCACGAATTTCGAGGAATCTCAATTTGAACATTTTGTAAAAGTGATGAAGAGGGGGGAAATTTCCCCCGCTATTTAGGCTACGTTAAACTTTCAAAACGCGGATGCATGTGTTTTCTTTTGTTAGCTCTAATTTCATAATTTGCTGGATTTTCTCCCTAATTATATTTGGTGTTGCACCATGTAATTGTAGACGTCTCTGAGAGAATTTTTGAAAAAAAAAAAAACAAGTAAAAAAGCTGCAAGTTCGGCCGGGCCGAACTTTGAATACCCTCCACCATTTGGAACGAATTTGGCAATTCTCAAAAACAATAATAATCGTTAAAAATTCTGTTAAAATTTTAGAAATACCGAATGTAGCTGTTATATTAGGGTCAATACGACGACATGGACCTGCATAGGTACTTTGGTGGAGGGTATAAAAATACTATATTTTCAAGGTCCAATAATCCTGAATAAAAAATGGATTTTTTGTATTTCAAGAATGTTAGTTCATTATCGTTTTAAAGGTATTTAAGCAGTAGAAACTTTTGTACACATTTTTTAATAATTTGTCTGCAAAATCATGGGGCGGTGCATACTTTTAGGCGCATTGTATTTTTATACCCCACACCACATAGTGGTAAGGGTATTATGTCTTTCTGCATTTATTTGAAACAGGCAAGAGGGAACGAGATAGTCAGGCAAAAGGAAATAGACATTCTGCGTCGATTTATCCATGTCCGTCCGTCCGTCGGTCCATGTATTTTTGTAACCAAAGTACAGTTCGCATTTATTGCCCTATCCAGATGAAATTTTGCACAAATTATTTGTTTGGCCCAAGGACGATCTCTATTGAAATTGGAGAAAATCGGTCGAAATTTAGATATAGCTCCCATATATATCTTCGTCCGATTTGCCTTTTATTGTGCACGCAATGTGAAATAATAGTCCAAATTGGTTGGAATTTTGCTCGCACAACCAAATTAGGCCTCAAAATAAGTATGCCAAATTTGATCGAAATCGGTTCAGATATAGCTATAGCTCTCATATATATTTTTCATCCGATTTGTTATTTTTGGCCTCCACAGCCGTAATATGCACTCTGTAACACCAGTATTTGGGGAAATATATGAAATACAGCTCAGAAATATCTTTGCCAAATTTTATCAAGGTCGGTTCAGATTTGGAGATAGCTCCCGTATATAACTTCGTCCAATTTACCTTCTATTGTGCACCAAGCGTCTAATATTTGTCCAAATTGGATGCAGTTTAGCACTTATGACCGAATTGAGCCTAGAAGCTATTATGTCGAATTTGGTGAAGATCGGTTCAGATATAGCCATAGCTCCCATATATATATTGTTCTTCCGATTTGTTATATTTGTTACCCACAGCCGTAATATGCACTCCGTAACAACGATATTCAGGGAAATATATCGGACACAGCTCGGAAATATCTTTGCCAAATTTTATCAAGATCGGTTCAGATTTGGATATAGCTCCCATATACATATATATCAAATGTGCAATATAAGTCCGAATTGAAAAGATATAAATGCTTCGGTATATTTAGTCTTTTGAACTTTAAATTATAATTATGTTATGTGGAGCTCTATTGAATTAGCAAAGTGGTGTAGGGTATCATAAAGTCGGCCCCGCCCGACTTCAAGGCTTTCTTTACTGTTTTTTTTTTTTTTTTTTTTTGTTTTGAAAAAATTATTTTTTCATGATATTTTTATTGTTAATACAAAGGATACAAATTTCATTTGTTCAGATACCCACAATCGAATTTGATTTAGAATCGTTTTTTTAATATTTTTTAATATTTTCCTAGTCATATATAATAAAAAAGAGCTGGTCTAACTATAGAACTATTTGTTTTTAATTTTATCTATTTATTTTTATTATTTTTTTTATTTCAAAAATATTTCATTTTTTTTATTTCAATAAAATTGCAATCCATGACACCTCCATAACAACTCACACTCTCACCTGCCTAAAAGTAGAAAATAGCGAACAAATAATAACAATGATTTTTTCTTAAATATTTTCCTTAAATTTCGAATTAAAGGAAATAACTTTACAACAGGTTTTCTCAAGTGTAAGTAAAACAGCTCCAGAGGCATCGAGGAGAGTCCTGACTCCACTGGCGATCAGTAAGAGCCAGTAGAAATATTAACGTTCAAGCCATGTTGGAGTTTTCTCAACACAAATTGTAATATCTTAGTAACATTTGGCATTTCTTGTTTCTGGTTAATCAGCACACACAGGTTAATTAGAAAAAATGTTTCAACTCACCTTTCAACCTCCTCCCACCCTTGCACAATTAGTTGTTGAAAGTCTATTCAAGTTGTGAAAAGGCACCAAAAAAAATGTTTGTTACTTTCTGTTTTGAAATTTAGAATAAAAATGAGTTTCCAATTCTCTTTTTAATTAACATCCATAATTGTATTTAATGATGATGTTCTCAGTAGGGTGCGTGGTGCATACTTTTAGGCGAAAGCAATTTTTAACATTTTACATTAAAGAAATCTGTTTATTAAAAAGAAAATGCAATAA